>NC_137889.1:106085191-106396386 GCF_963455335.1 Martes martes
TTTCACTAAATTTTTACACTATCTATCGGGAGATAGCATTAGATCTCACAGGCTAAGGGCTCAGTCCTGCAAGACTGCCCCCCACCCTTTTAGATACCAGTCCTAGGCTTCTGACCAACTGGATATGGATCTGAGATTTCATATGATCCCCTTCTTGGGTTCAATTAATTTGCTAGAGTGGCTCATAGAACTCAGAGAAACATTTTACTTATTAGATCGCTGGTTTATTATAAAAGGAAATAAATCAGGAAGAGCTTAATGGAAGAGATGTATAGATCAAGGCATGGAGAAATGGCACATAGCTTCCAGGCTTTCTCTGAGTACACCACTATCCTCAAATCTTCATCCTGGAAGCTCTCCTAAACCTATCCTTTTGGTTTTTTATGGAAGCTTCATTACATAGGCATGAGTTATTAAATCATTGCCCATCAGTGATAGATACCCCTTTGCGTAAGGGGATGGGTCTGAAATTTCCAACCTTCTAATCACATGGTTGGTTCCACTGGCAACCAGCCTCCATCCTTAGGTGAGGTCCAAAAGTCACCTCATTTACTTAACAAAAGTCAGCTCAATTGCTCTCATCGCTTAGGAAATTCCAAGAGTTTTAGGAGCTCTGTGCCAGAAATAGAATGAAAACCAAATATATATTTCTTATTTTAGATTACAATATTGCAATTGCACTTGCTTTTAGAAAGTCTTCTTGCACCCTCTTCCCATGACCCCAACGCTAACAAAGTTTTTAAGAACAATGATCATATATTTTTCATATCTGTATGCTTAGGTCCTACCTAATATTTGGCTTGGCATATATTAAGTGCTAGTAAAATTACACAAATACAGAAATGAGATTGTTTTGTTTCTCTTTAGTCTTTTTCCCTCTCATCTCCTACATTTGATTAGCAAGTGCTGTTTCACCTTCAAATATCCCTTAGATCTCTCCATGCTTCTTCCTTTCTCTTCTCCATCTGGTGAATTCCCACTTATCCTTCAGGTAATCTAGATCTGCTGAGAATAGTTTTCTCATATCTTTTTGCCCTTACTTTAAGCCATGTTAAGTTCTTCTCCTATGTTCTTATTGAACTCTGGGCATCAACCACTCAAAGCAATCACTACTTTGTTCCACTGCTATTGGTTTTCCTGTCTAGCTTCTTTCAGATCCTGAGCTCCTTGAAGGCAGAAGTGTAAGACTTGGCAATATACTAGGCCCTTAATAAATGGTTTTTAAATGAATGATTAAAATTATTCTATATTAAGGGATGGAACAGTGAAAAACTCAAATATTTTATTACCCAAAGTGTATTCAAGACTAACTTCAGTTATGTGCTACATTATGGTCCTGATAGTTCATTAGATAATGTTGTAACTTAACAAAATGTTTTTCTAGAAAATTCACTGCCATAAATTTGATTACTTCACATTCAGTTTTCATTATCATCCTTGTCTTCATTGGGAAAGGTCATTCACTCTTTTCTCTAGAGAGCATGCAATGAGTAAATTTATGCCATTCTGATAAACTCATACAGTTTACAGGAAGAAAATTCTAGTCAGAAATTCAAGAGTCCAAAATGGAAAATTTTATAACCCATAGGGCTAAAATTTCTCGGAGAGAATATGGTAGATTTCTGTGTACTCATTAGTTTTCCCACACCAAAGAAAACTGTTTGCTCTGAGTGGTGATCATATTCTGTAACATCATTTGCATGGAAATGGAATGGAAAACATACATAAGAAAAGCAAAGATCTGAGACACACTCTTTCCTGTACAGTTTAATCTCTGCCCACATGAGAGTTTTGCTTTACAAATGATCTTGAGTCTATGTTACTAAGATATGTCAGAAATTACTTAGGTGAGGGGCACCTGGGTGGCTCAATCGGTTAGGCATCAGCTTTTGGCTCAGATCATGATCCCGGGATTCTGGGATTAAACCCTACATTGGGCTCCCTGCTCAATGGGAGTCTTCCTCTCCTTCTCCATCTGCCTCTCCATTACTCATGTCCTCTCTTGCTTTCTCTATCTTTCAAACAAATAAAATCCTTAAAAAAAAATTACTTAGTTGAATGATGTGAATATTTAAAGCCAAAACATATGCTTAAGAAATATAAAAACAGTTTTCTGTATTATTCTCACTTTTAGTTTCTCTCTTTTGTAAAGTGAGCAAATGAAACTAGTTTGGAAAATTGAGATAGATAAATAAATAGATAAATAACAAAAAAAATGTATGTATGTGTATATATATGTACGTATGTATAAAGTTTGAGTATTTGCACTGGTCCATAGGGTGTTCTCATTTTTTTTACTTGATTGGGCTCAGATTTGAAACAAACTACACTTTCAAAGTCCAAACAACACATACAAAAAATTATTTATATATGCTTTCATTTTTTCTTTTTTTCCCCATGTTTTCTCTAAAGGAAATAAAAATAATGACATTGCTAATTTATATTTCACATACTATAAAATAGTGGTCTCATTTTTAACACCAAGTATAGTCTATTGTGAAGTTATTTTAAATGACTCTTTAGATTCTTTTTTACCACACCCTCATGTGAAATCTAACATGATACATACTTTCTTGTGCTTTGAGTGGTATTTTCTGCTTAAATTCAGAAGCTAATTAATTATAGAAAGGCTTTAAGAACAATTTCTTGCCACCCCTTCAGTTACTGATGTCACAAAACTACATCTTCATACATTGTGTGTTCCAAAAACAAAAGAATTGTGTTTTTTAATATAGTAGTCTCTCAAATTATGTAGAAAGCAATATGTGGAGTTATAAACTATTATTACAACAGTACTAGTTTTTATAATTGCCCATAATTTACCTTTACTGAGAACTCTATTTCTTCATGCAGCTTCTAATGTCCTTCCATTTCAACCTGCACAACCTCCCTTTCTTGCAGGGTGTGTCTAGTTTGAATGAATTCCCTCAGCTTTTGTTTATCTGGGAATATCTTAATTTGTACCTCACTTTAGAAGAAAAGTTTTGGTGGATGTAGAATTCTTGGTTGACAGATTTTTTTTCTCTTCTTTTTTTATTAACATATAATGTATTATTTGTTTTAGGGGCACAGGTCTGTGATTCATCAGCACAATTCATAGCACTCATCATAGCACATATTCTCCCTAGTGTCCATCATAGAGCCACCCCATCCATCCCAACCCCCTCCACTCCAACAAATCCAGTGTTTTTTCCTGAGATTAAGAGTCTCTTATGGTTTGTCTCCCTCTCTGGTTTCATCTTGTTTCATTTTTCCCTCCCTTCCCCTATTATCCTCTGATAGATTTTTCTTTTTTTTTTTTTTTTTTTTTAAAGATTTTATTTATTTATTTGTCAGAGAGAGAGAGAGAGCGAGAGCGAGCACTGGCAGACGGAGGCAGAGAGAGAAGCAGGCTTCCCGCCGAGCAAGGAGCCCGATGTGGGACTCGATCCCAGGACGCTGGGATCATGACCTGAGCCGAAGGCAGCTGCCCAACCAACTGAGCCACCCAGGCGTCCCTCCTCTGATAGATTTTTCTTTTAGCACTTTGAATATTTCAATTCATTGCCTTCTGGCCTTCAAAGTTTTTGATGAGAAATATGCTGATTATCTTACTGAGGACCCCTTGTATATCTTTTGCTGTGTTCAAGATTTGCTCTTTGTCTTTGCCTTTTCTCAGTTTAATTATAATGTATCTTGGAGTGGGTCTGTTTGAGTTTATCCTGTTTGGTTGTTGAGCTTTTTTGGGTGGTTATAAAATATCTTTCACCAAATTTGATGCTTTCAGTCATTATTTCCTCAAATAATCTCTAACCTTTTCTCTCTTTCTTCTCCTTCTGGGACTTCCACAATACATATGTTGATTTGACTGATGGTGTCCCATAGGTCCCTTAGATCTTTTCACTTTACTTAGGTTTTCTTCTCTTATTTCTTCAGACTTGTTAATTTCAACTGTCCTGACTTCAAGTTTGCTGATTATTCTACCTGCTTAA
Source organism: Martes martes (assembly GCF_963455335.1). Classification (NCBI taxonomy): domain Eukaryota; kingdom Metazoa; phylum Chordata; class Mammalia; order Carnivora; family Mustelidae; genus Martes; species Martes martes. The sequence goes on from NC_137889.1 coordinate 106,089,163, forward strand.
ATTTTCCTTTGAATCTTTCTATTTTTTTCATTTCAGTTATTAAATTTTCAGCTCTAGAATTTCCTTTTAGGTCTTTTTTCTTTTCATTGATATTTCCATTTTGCTCATGTATTGTTTTCTTGTTTCTCCATGTCTTCCTTTAGTTCTTTGAACATCCTTAAGACAGTTGTTTTAAAGTTTTTGTCTTGTATTTCTGCAGTTTGGTAGTTCTCAGGGACAGTACCTGTTTGCTTATTTCTTGCCTTTAAATGGGCCATACTTTCCTATTTCTTTGTATATCTTGCTATTTTTATTATTGAAAATTGAACATATGAATCTAATAAAATGATAACTCTGGAAATTAGATTTTCTTCTTTGGAAATCAAAAGCTCCCCAGGGTTTGCTTTTTTGTTATTGTTTTCTTTTTGATTGTTGTAGGCTGTCTCCATGGTAAGGATCAGCCTAAGGTATAAACATAAGGTCTTCTTAGGTCTTTTCTAAGCCTGGGCATGTGTGGTGACTTTTTAATTTCTGTTGTATATGCAGTTGCTTTCAAATGTCCTGGTCTTTTATGTCTGGCTTCCAGAAGGAGAAAAAGAGCAAAGATGAACTTCTGGGACTTCATCAAGATAAAAAGCTTCTGCACAGCAAAAGAAACAGTCATCAAAACAAAGAGGCAACCCACGGAATGGGAGAAGATATTTGCAAATGACAGTACAGATAAAAGGTTGATATCCAGGATCTATAAAGAACTCCTCAAACTCAACACACACAAAACAGATAATCATATCAAAAAATGGGCAGAAGATATGAACAGACACTTCTCCAATGAAGACATACAAATGGCTACCAGACACATGAAAAAATGTTCATCATCACTAGCCATCAGAGAGATTCAAATCAAAACCACATTGAGATACCACCTTACACCAGTTAGAATGGCCAAAATTAGCAAGACAGGAAACAACGTGTGTTGGAGAGGATGTGGAGAAAGGGGAACCCTCTTGCACTGTTGGTGGGAATGCAAACTGGTGCAGCCACTTTGGAGAACAGTGTGGAGATTCCTCAGGAAATTAAAAATAGATCTTCCCTATGACCCTGCAATTGCACTGCTGGGTATTTACCCCAAAGATACAGATGTAGTGAAAAGAAGGGCCATCTGTACCCCAATGTTTATAGCAGCAATGGCCACGGTCGCCAAACTGTGGAAAGAACCAAGATGCCCTTCAACGGATGAATGGATAAGGAAGATGTGGTCCATATACACTATGGAGTATTATGCCTCCATCAGAAAGGACGAATACCCAACTTTTGTAGCAACATGGACAGGACTGGAAGAGATTATGTTGAGTGAAATAAGTCAAGCAGAGAAAGTCAAGTATCATATGGTTTCACTTATTGGTGGAGCATGACAAATAATATAGAGGACAAGGGTAGATGGAGAGGAGAAGGGAGTTGAGGGAAATTGGAAGGGGAGGTGAACCATGAGAGACTATGGACTCTGAAAAACAACCTGAGGGTTTTGAAGGGGCGGGGTGGGAGGGTGGGGGAACCAGGTGGTGGGTATTAGGGAGGGCACAGATTGCATGGAGCACTGGGTGTGGTGAAAAAACAATGAATACTGTTACGCTGAAAATAAATAAAAAATTAAAAAAAAAAAAAAAAAAAAAAAAAAAAAAAAAGAGAAAATGAAAGGAGAGGGGGATATAGGGCTAGCACTTTAAATTCTTCAGAAGTCATTTCAGTCAGTGTGGGAGAGGCCTGCAACAAATGGCAGGTGGGGGAAGGAAGAGGGGGGAGGGCAACAATGGCTGCCTGCTTCTGTGTCCACACCTCTGTGATTAGAAGCAGCAATCAGTGGCCTGAATACAGATCTCAATATTTGGAAGATAGGATCTTTATTGCCCACCCTGGCTCTTGCACACTGTATGTGTGCAAAGCGTTCCAGGAACACATGCATAGATGCATTCAGTGGGTTAGAAGTGGGAGATGGGTAGCCACTGATGAGCTAAGAGCTGAAATTAATCACAATTTACTGTCTAAGCCTTCCCCTGAAAGTGGAAAACATTCAACAGTCTCCAGAGTTCCAAGACAGTTACATCAGACAGATTCTGGCAGTGCAATTGTTGTCTAGATAGGGAGCTGGATTCCTGGTACATCCTACTTTGTCCCAGAATGCTTCTGGGAAAATCCTTTAAATCAAAATATGTATATAATACACTCTTAGTTGGCTCAAATCATATTTCTCATAAATATTACTATATTATACTCAATAGGTAATTTCTTTTCATACTTTGCACTCATAAAGATATATCTTTCAAAGACTTTTCAGGGACAAATTTTAAAGTCTTTTTTTTCTGAATATGTTGATAAAGGGAGGACTGTTCAAGCAACATTGTTATTGAAATTTCATTACTGAAAGAGAAAAGTGAAATTGAAAAGGAATGTGAAGATGTGTACTATGGACTCAGGAATAAATGTGTAGTGTAAAGAGGGGAGATTATAAAGTGACCTCTGTGCCTTTAAATCATCTAAATGATTAAATAAAAAGCACTGATCAGTATGGTCTTATAGGTAGATTAGGCATATTTTTTAGTTTGGGAACATGCTTTATTTCATAGGATTTAATATTTCATTCCATAGGATTTAATATATAATTATTTTTGTATGCAAAATCTTATTTACCCTCTCCCACACAAACCACAATCATGAACTCCAATTTTTCCTTTAAACTAGAACAAGACACAGCTTGCCTCTTATGATATAACAGAATAAAATAAAATGTGAAGTGTTTCTAAAATAAAAAAAAATCAATGATAATTTTAGCCCTAACCTAGTAACATTTCAAGCAGAAGCATCAAATCATGGTTGTACACAAATTTATTAATTAATGATAAAGCATTGCTTTGGTACAAATGCAAACTGGTGCAACCACCGTGGGAAACAGTGTAAAGATTCTTCAAAAAGTTAAAAACTACCCTATTATCCAGCAATCGCACTACTGGGTGATTATGCAAAGAATACAGAAACACTAATCCAAAGAAATGCATGCATGGCCTGTGTTTATGGCAGCATTATTTACAATAGCTAAGATATGGAAGCAGCCCAAGTGTCCATCAGCTGACAAATGGATAAAGAAGAGGTGGTTATATATACAATGAAATATTATTCAGCCTTAAAAAGAACAAAATCTTCCCATTTGCAATGACATGGATGGAGCTAGAGAGTATAATGCCAGTAAGATATAAGTCATTTAGAGAATACAATATGATTTCATGCATATGTGGAATTTAAGAAACAAAACAAATGAGCAAAGGGAAAAGAGAGAGCAACAAACCAAAAAACAGACTCTCAACTATAGAGAGCAAACTGATGGTTAACAGAGGGGAGGTTGGTGGGGATGGGCGAAATGGGTGATGGAGATTAAGGAGTATACTTGTGATGAACACTGGGTGATGTATGGAAGTGTTGAATTACTATATTGTACACTTGAAACTAATATAACATTGTATGTTTACTAGGTGGAATTAAAATAGAAACTTAAAAAAAGTAAGGAATTGGTTAATACTAGTTTGTTTATTCATTCATCCCATTTAACAAAGTGCTTTTGATGCTTATTATCTGATAGACACTGCAGAAGGCACTGTGTATGGATGTGTGGTTGGGGATAAATTTGAATATAGGTGAGCCTTTCTTTCCCATATTTAACTTAATTTTTTAAAATCTGAGCATAGTTGATAAACAATTTTACACTAGTTGCATGGGTACAACATACTGATTAGACAAGTTTAAACATTATGGTACGCTCACCACAAGTGTAGCTACCATCTGTCACCATACAAAACTATTATAATATTATAGATTATTTTCCCTATATTGTGCCTTTTATTCCCATGACTTAATTAAGTTGATAACTGGAAACCTGTATTTCCTACCTCCCTTCACCCATTTTGCCCATCCCTAGCCACCTTCCCCTGTCCCATATTTAATTTTTGAAAAGCTTACATTCTTCTACGTTATTCACTGATATTCTTAAGACATAATTCCAAAATGAATATGGATATTGATCTGTAAACTGATAAACCAACCCCACAAAACATGTAAGTCATTGTTCAATATTCTCCTCTTTAACTTCTGACATATACAAATCAAATTATATATAAAAGAAGAGGAATACTGGTAAAACAAAGTCCTACCATCCTTTTCATTGTGTTATAATCCATATACAAGATTGGATTCATATTCTGACAATTGCAATGAAAAAAAATATGTGTAGGGTTCCATGTCGATATAATAGTAACAACATTTACTATATGGCAGACACTCTTCTAAGCACTTACTCATATTAAATCATGAAATCCTTAAAATAATCCTTTGAGGCAGGTACTATTACTACTCCCATTTTGCGGGTGAGAAAATTGAAGCACAGAAAGATAAAAGAGTTTGTCCAAGATTATTGTTAAGTTTTGTTTCAAGTTTGTAAGTTTGTGATTCAAACTCAACCATTCTGGTTCTAGACACTCTAACTCACTTTTGGCTAGGATGACCAGAGGGAACTTCATAAAATAAGTTGACTCTGAGTAAGGAACTAAACATAGATTTCATTTAAAGGAATTTTTTTTTTATTTTGAAATAATTTTAATATTTAGATGTAAGTTGCAAAAATAGTACCTGTAATTCCTACATACCCTTCACTCAATTTTCCCTGATGTTAACATTATGTATAACAATAGCATAGTTATCAAAACCAGGAAACGAACACTACTACAATACTATTATTTATTTATTTATTTATTTATTTATTTATTTATAATTGTTTTATATAGAGAAATCTGATTTGATTTTTGTCAATTGTTTCAGAAATATTCTTTTTCTGGTCCAGCATCCATCCAGGCTTCCCCACTGCATTTTATTATAACATTTATTTAGTCTCCTCCAAACTGTGACAGTTCCTCGGTCTGTCTTTGTCTTTTGTGACTTTGACACTTTTTAAAGGGTCATTTGGATCATTTTGTAAAATGTTTTTAACTTATGTTTGTCTGATTTTTTTCTCAATATTTTGTTGAGAATATTCATGATTAGCAAAAATACTGCAGAAAGGATGTGTCCTTGGTGCATCATATGAGCAAGTACCTGATGTTGATATATCTTCCTAGTGATTGATGTTAACCTTGATCTCTTGTTAAAGGTTGTGTCTGCCAGTTTTCTTCAGTCAAATTTCTTTTTTTTTTCCCCTGAGAAAGATACTTTTCTAATAGAGATATATGTTGAGACTGTGAATATCCTATTTTTCATCCTAATTTTGCTCACTGATTTTGTCATTCATTTATCATCTGCCTGCAACCAATTATTAATATGGTGTTTACTTAATGATAGTTTGTTCTCAAAAGTAGCTGTTCCTTTTGTCCTTTTATTCATTTATTGAATCATTTATTCATATCAACATAGATTATAAGCTAATAGTGTTATTATTTACTTTGTTGTTCACATTGTTCCAGTATTGGCCATTGGGTGTTCCTGTGTATTTTAACATGTCTTTGTCATTTCTTGAGTTATTTCAGGCTTTTGACAGAAGGAAATCAAAGCATCCTGGAATGTAACAGTTTAGAAAATTCCTTTTATATTTGTAAGCTTTGTGTATTGAATAAGCTTCAAAAAATATTTTTCCCACAAGTAGCAATGTTAATAAATTTTTATATATTTTTAGTTAGAGTTAAATATGTTTCATAACTCATTGCTTACTTGGACCTAACCTAACACCAAGCTTTATTTATACCCCAATGTAATACTGGGTTGGCTAGTACTCCCTAAATGGGGGAAAATAAGACGTAGAAAAGTTTTTGAGTTTTAGATACAGTTTGTAGTGCTTTCCTGCCTTAACCCAGCTATACCATTGAAGCTCGAATCACCAAAATTCTTTTTATGCAAATTCTAGGGCATGCATATGGAATACCTTTGACCACATCAAGCCATAAATAAAAAATTACAAACTTAGCAAACTTTTACTGAGTGCTTTCAAGTAGTAGGCATTGCACCATGCACTATGCATTTATAAAGAATATGTTTGAAAGAAGTTAGTTAGGGAATTAGGAAATAATATTTGCATTTAAGAAAAGGAATCATAAACAGTGGATCTATGGAAAATTAAAAATATTCCATAGCTAATGGGCTCATAAACATAGGGGGAAAATGTACATCATACAATAGATACATTATTTAGGAAGAACCTTGTATTAAATACATATTTGAATGGTATTTCATGATAGAAATATTAATAAAGCTGTGAGAATTATAGAGGAGGGAAAACCTAATTCTACTTGTAGAGATGAGTAGTGTGAGAGAACGCTTCAGAATTCAAGAGACTTTTTAAATATAAGTTAGAAATCACTTGGTGAGAAAAAAATTGGAAGGACTTTCCAGGCTGAAGCAAATCTTGATTGAGTATATACATAATGTTGAAAAACAATAAGGTTAGGGAACCTCTAGGAGATTGAAATTCCAGTTGCATTGTCAGAGAAGTGGGAACACTGGTAAATGAGAGGCTGGCAAGGTAGTTGGGAGCCAGATTATGATGTGTCTTACAGCCCTGGGTAAGGAGTTTGGCTTTGTCTTAATCACTGGAAATTTTTGGACAGCAACATTTGGATATTTTTGTGCCAGAAAGATAACTAGAACAAAATGAAAAATGGAGCGATTTTATGTTATCATCCCAAACAGGCGATTGAATCAAACATGTAGATCTCATTTCTGGCTCTATTTATCTTGACCTCATATTATCCTCTGGTATTCTTTTTCAGGAGGAAGATCTTGAGAAAGATGGGAAATTGAATGAGATTGAATATAATCAAATAAGGAAAGCATTCTGTGTACTCAATGTTAGGACCACATTGTCCATAATTACAGTGTTTTGTCATGTAAAGGAAATGTGCCTGATTTTTAGTGTAGGAGTAAATATTCTGATATATATATATCAGAATGCATGCACTTAAACTAAGGGGGAATTGACTGATTTTGGAACTTTCTTTTAAAATAAATATAATCTTAATTTCCAATCAATATTTTTTCAAAGATTTCATAGCTTATATTCTTTATAAATACTAAACATAAAATAACTCAACCAAAGTATGTATTAAGTACTCTGTTTGCTTAAGGAATTTAAGAAATTCTTTTGTAAGAAAAAGACTTTCTCATGTTAGAACAAAAATATCCAAGTGTAACCATAGTTAGGGGCCCTAAAAAAAAAGAAACTGATTTCACCGTAAGAACATTTGAGTGTCTTTACTTTCAAGCATGGCTTGCCAAAAGGACATGGAATTAGTAGAAGTACTTAAACTCATCCAATACTGTAATTTGAAATGCATAAGCCATCTCAGCAATGACTGAGACAGAATAACAATGTTTATGTTGTCTTGGATCTCTTACTGTAATGGAATATTTGTGGAGTAATTTTGCAAACAAGAGCTATAAATTTCTTATTCTCTACAGAAAATGAATAAATCAATGAGCTGAATAAATAAATGAAAACTGAGTGTACATTGCTAATTTTATTTTATAAAATTTCAATTAGACCAAACTCTAATGTGTAAAAAATAAAGCAAGGTATTATATCTAGAGAACTTCCTTTTTAAAAAAAATTTTAAAAAAGATTTTATTTATTTATTTGACAGAGAGAGAGATCACAAGTAGGCAGAGAGACAGGCAGAGAGAGAGGGAGAAGCAGGCTCCCCGCCGATCAAAGAGCCCCACACAGGTCTCAATCCCAGAACCCTGGGATCATAACTTGAGCTGAAGGCAGAGGCTTAACCCACTGAGCCACCCAGGCACCCCAAGAACTTTTAATTAAAGTTTGGATCCAAAGCTATATTTTGGAGAATACATGAAATTATGAATATAATAGTCCTTTGGATTAAGCCAATAAATTTAATCATACTGATGATTCCTGCCTTTTGGGATGGTATCTGCGAATGAAGATATATATCTATAACTGTATCTATATCTACATATACTTCTCCACAAATTTGGGAATTATTAGAATTGAAATTCAAAACTTTGAAAATGTTCATAAGTTTCTGCTTTGATACTTTTTGGAATGTTGAAAGGCAAAATTAATGTTAAATTAATACTTTTTCCCCCTGGGCTCTGAATTCATTAATTTGATCTATGTCTCTGAAACAAAGGAAATTTTTAAATTAGCAGTTATGAAAAATTATACATCTGCATTGTAGTAAATCAATGAAGTCATACTTTGGTGGAGAGAATGCTAATGCATAGCACTCTGAACTATTTATGCAAATTATAGTATATTTTGGGAAACCATAGAGAGATAATAAAAAGGATGAGTAATTCTCTGGGATTCAGAGCTATAGTTGCTCAATGACTGGGGAAGAGACAGTATGTTAAAATGTTTTATTTATAGGTTCTTAAAGTACCTTGGGTTAATCTTAGTTGAATTACCCACTTGGTCAGTAATCACTTGTCTATAGTCTTAAAAGAAGATAAAAGTATCATTAACCATGATAGCCCTCTTCTTCTTAAAGTGATCCAAAAGCTACTTTTATGTAATTTTCATTGATGTGGGACTTCATGGGTTGGAAGAGTTTGAAATGAACATTAATTAGTTTCCTCTTGTTATAAATCATATAAAAATAACATCTGAAATTTATCTTATTTACCTTCTTCCAAAATGAGGAATGACTCACAATAAGCTGTTGTATTATGGAACACTGGTGTTTGCCTGGGTTAACCCACCGATATAGGAGAAATGTTTCCCTGATATCTGGGATTGTGCTAGGAGAATATTTCAAATACAAGTGCCTGGCCATCCTGAGATGGGAAGAGGAGTTATAGGACAAAGTGGTAGTGTGTTTTGCATGGCCAACATATTCCCAACCCATGCCTATCATTCTGTGTTCTACTGTTAACAAGCTTTCTGTAGGCTCATCAACCTCATCCTGACTCATTTTTAACTCTCACCACTAAAAAAAATATTATATATTGCTATCATCTATTCTCCTACCGTAATTTAAGAACATTTTAAAACAATTTCCTCTTGTTTGATTCTCAACAGAGAAGAAAAGCTAATTAACAATTCTATGCAACAATTCATTAGATTTCCTTTTCCATGATACATAATAGACCACAACTTTGTTTTCATTCATGTTTTGACTAACAGAAATTTCCTGCCTCTTTCATGAGGATTTTGAAAGGATTCACCAATTAGTGTACATAAGATTCAAGTTCCATAGAAAAAAATTATTACATATAAACAAATTTCACTGGGAATAGAAATTAAGAAGAGAATGTCTCTTTTACCATACTAACATGGTCATTTTTAGATGTCAAATTTGTATTTTTTGCAATATGGATCTCTAGAAAATAGAAATGATGGATTAAGCAAGAATGAGATAAAGCCTATATTCTCTGTGCACTCAGTAGGTAACATTCATACTGATTTCAATGATATTTTAAATGATACATAGTTTTTTTTTCTCTGCAGTCTCATTTCTTGAATATTATAAGAAATATTATCTCAGTTACACAAGATCAGAAACATGTGCTTTAGGCCTAATAATATTGCTTCTATAAAGTCAACTCCAAAGACTCTACATAAAATTTGAATGATTTAAAATGAAATAGAAGCAGCTGTTGTAAGGAATGCAGTGTATAAGCTCTCATTTAAGGTTATAGTTTAGGTCTCTTATTTATTTTAATTGTGTATTTTGAATGAAAGAAAGAAAGAAAAGAAAACCTGGTTATAACTATACTAAAACAGTGCATGAAATCATAAAACTCAATTGTAGTCTTTTCCTTTTACAACAAGGAGCATGGATTTGTTGTTGTTTTGCAAGAGGTTATTATCATATTCTTTTTTTCTTCACAATTGACTACAAAAAAAACAGTTAAATACTGAAAATTATATTTCAGATCTTATCACTTCAAGATTGATTTGAAAAACCAAAGGAAGGTACATTGTTTTTTATAGGTTTAACACACTCTTTCCCAAAACATGCAGCTGTGAGTTTAATTAGAACCACAAAAGTATAGACTAGTGGCACATTATTTAGAAAACTCATCAACCAGATCTTAAAAGCTTAAAAATGGATTGGTACTGACATTTTCTTAATTTCAAGATAAGATCTATCTTGTCTCCCTCTTTTCCACTTTTTTCATATATGTGTATTATATATATACACACACACCCTACATATAGGATAATCCTATTATATATATATACACACTAACATATATGTGTGTGTATGTGTGTATATATATTATATATATATGTGTGTGTATATATATATAACAATTATAGAGTACACTCTAGTGTACTGTATGAAACCTGGATATCCATCTCAAAATTTATTTAGAATTTTATACAAAGAATGTATATTTATTTTGTTATGAGAAAAAGTAAACATGAATGTAATTACCATATAGATTTAGAAAATCCATTTTTAGAATGTTTTTTGTGTGAATCATTTAACTATTATGGGAAGACCACAAGAATTGAGATAGCTGTATATATATGATTGATTTTAATATATATATATATTTTAAAGATTTTATTTATTTATTTGATGGACATAGATCGCAAGTAGGCAGAGAAAAAAAAAAAAACAAGTAGGCAGAGAGGCAGGCAGAGAGAGAGGAGGACGCAGACTCCCTGCTGAGCAGAGAGCCTGATGCGGGGCTCGATCCCAGGACTCTGGGATCATGACCTGAGCCGAAGGCAGAGGCTTTAACCCACTGAGCCACCCAGGCGCCCCTGATTTTAATATTTTGAAGAATGTTTTCTGGGATATGAATGATGATATAACTTACAACATTATTATTATATTCTGCATATATTGAATTATTGAATATCCATGATATATTTGTGTTAATAACTGATTTCTTCTAGGATAATATTTTGAAGATTGTAAGCTCTCAGTTAAACCAATGAATCAACCACAAATAGAGACTACTTTACCATTCTATTTAACATTTCTATAATAAATATAATCCGCCTTGGATAGTGGTCTATGATTAGCCCTATATTGTTCAAATGATCATGAGATGACAGTGTAGAATCTAGACGTATTAAAGACTGTGAGTTAGAATATATTACAATGATTATGTAAATATTTATGTCCTGAGTGAAATAAAGGCTTATGGCCAGATAATTTTCCTCAAATAATGTTCTAAAAGAGCCAGGATGGATTGTTGTATGAAATTACTGAAATTACAACTAAGCAGGTTTGTTTTCATGATCTTACTCCATGTTGCTATTTATGACATCCACATTCCTAGAGTGCAGAGTTGGGATGTAGTCAGGAAAGCAATAATAGGTACAGTCTTTCTTCATTCACCTCTTAGAGCAATGCTCTTGAAGCAATGATACCATTCTCTCTGCTCTTGATTACCCTGGGTGTCTGTAATCAGTCCATCTTGAATGTTCTTTTGGTTTTTATAGTTGTAGTAAACTTCCCTAAAAAAAGTAATCAAAATGATATTGAATATAGGTTTAGCCTATTTGTTAGGAGTTTGGACTTCAAGGGTGTTTGGATTGTTTTCCTGCAATAAGATGGTAACTCTAATTTCATATATTTATAAGAAAAATATATTTTATATAGCTTTTTGATCTTTTTTAATTTTATCTCATTAAAATGTAAATGCATAGTATTACGTCTTGTATGTCATACATATAATTCTGGGTACTAGTGGATTTAACACTGAATAAAATTGCCAAAGTCTCTGACCTGGTGTAGCTTGTACTCTAGTGGGAGTAAATGACTCTGGAGTTTGGGTCAATAAACAAAACACTTAATATGGAAATATGTAAAGGGAATAATGTTTAGACTGGGGAACAGGTTGCAATTTTAAATAGTGCAATTAGGATAAGACTCATTGAAATGCTGACATTTGAAAAAAGATTTGAAGGAAGTGATTATGTGAATATCTGTGGGCATTGCTTTCCAAGATTCTAAGTGGGGAGCTTGCTTATAGTGTTGGAGAAATAGCAAGAATATAAGTGGAATATAAGTGGAATATAAGACGGGGAGAGTGCAAGGAGATAAGGTCAGAGAACTAAGAGAGGGGAGGGTTAGATTATGTAGCAGAAGTAATAAATGGTCACAAATGAATACATTGTGAGGGCATAAACCACAGGATTTCTAAAGAGATTGATTGTTCAATGTGAAATGGTAGCACTAGGGTGGAATGGGTTGATGAGGGAATAGCAGGAGTTCAATTATTAATATGTTAATTTTATATTTACGTATAAATATAATAATATAAAATATAATGTTATGTTTATATTAACACATTAATATCTTTTAGATAGCTACATAGAGACATCAAGTACTAAGTTACATATGTGAATCTAGAGGTCCAGAACCAAGTTGGGATTGGAGAATTAAAGAAGAAAGTCATTGGTGTATAGATGGCTTTTATAGTTTTGAAACTGGGTGAGATCACTAAAGGAGAGGTATATATAGAGAAGAAAAAGGGATCAGATCCCGAATCTGCTCTAACATTAAGAAATCGAGAAAAGAGAACAATCAACAAAAGAATTTGAATATGAGAGATAAGTGATTGAGGAGGAAAAACAAGAGAATGGTACTTTGAAATTGAAACGAAGAAAAGTCCCTTTTTAGGAGGGACAATCAACTAAGTCAAATGCTGCTTATAGATTCAGAAAGAGTATGAGTATGGACCATTCGTTCTAATATCATTAAGGTTGTATTAGGTTTCTCCAGAGGAACAGAATCAGTAGGATGTATGTATGTCTGTACGTATGTACTGAGAGATTTATTTTAAGAAATTAGCACCCACAGTTTTGAGGCTGTCAAGTCCAAAGTTACCAGAAACTTGCATCACGGACAGAGTGGTCATAATGGCAGAGACAGAGGCTCTATATGGACCCAACAGCCTGGATCTCCAGTAAGGTCAATCTAATTACTATCCCTGAATGTCTAAACTATCAGCAATAGAGACTAAACTAGTCCTCAATATACCACTATTCTTAGAGAAAACAGATAAGTCACTTTTTGGCAAGTCAACTACATTGGATCTCCTTAGTCTAGGAAGGGCCAGTAGTTCATCCTCCCTGAGATAGATGCTTTTGATAGGAGTTTGCCTTTTTTGCTTGCAGAACCTCACCCAACACCACTATCACAGGCCCTATGAAATGCCTGATCAACAAGGCAATATCCCTTTTCAGACATTACCAGTTAGTGATTATTGGGAATCTCATGCAACATTACATTAGACCAGGGACTCACTTCATATTACAGAAGGTGGGTCCACAACCATAGAATCAATGGGTCAGATGTTAACAGATAATTACATTCAGAAGAAACTGCATTCTTTTGGGACAGAGGATGGGTCTCTTGAATTATAAGCTATGGCTGCCACAGGGTACTTTGGATTTCTTCTATTCAGAGATTAACAAGCATATTGACAGGGGTAATTAACCTTGATCAACAAAGCAATGCTGAGGCCCCTCAAGGATCTAACTTTCACTTTCCCTCACATCTATAGCTAGGGTTAGGTCACAACTGATGTGCTAGGCCTGATAAGGGAAGGAAGATATACACTGAATGAGCTGCAGGACCAGCCAACATGTACTGGCAGGAGAAAGGAAGACTGATACTAGATATATGGTAATAGATATATTAAATATACTACACATATTTAAATATATAGTACTAAGTTCTGAGAGTATTAGATGAGAAGGTATGGAACATAAGTTTGATTAAGGGAGAGTTTATTAACGTGAGAGTACTTTCACATGATGAGATATTTATCACCCTAGCAAAGGCCCTAGAGATAGTGCTAATGTACAGTGAGAATGGTGGCCTAACCTAGTGGCAGAACTCCATGGCAGATGGTAGAAAGGATCAAAAGGCCTAGAAAGGTAGACATGTTCGTGTGGATGTACTACCTAAGAATAGACCAGAAAACCGATAGCCTATGTTGTGTGAGAGAGCCCAGAAGATACCCCATACAGCAAAGTGGTAAGGACTATGCTGGTGAGGTGGTGGTTATCTTCTGTAGGCCAAGGCTGATGGTAGAAGATGCTGTTATAGAACTGGGCTCACAGATACCTTTGCTTGAAGTGATAGGGTTTTGAATTAGAGAGGCCATATGCCAACATTTACTACCAGAAGCAATGGATGAGCAATAATTATAAAAGGTGTCTAGGTCAGAATAGCAGCCAGGGGAACAGATCCACAGAGAGATATGGATATGGTTAATGGAATAAGACATTCCTAGGGGCAAGATAGATGGGTGGCCAACAAGAGCATTTCTGAATCTATATAATCAAATGAAGTTGAGGATGGATGAGGCTAAGGAAAGCCACTCAGTAAAATAATGCCTATCCCTTGCTTGCTCTTTGACATCAGCCAGGTTTCATAACTGACTGACTGACTAAAGAGAGGTCTCATCCTCTTAGGAAGAATCTTAAAACATCAAGACCTGTCAGTATGGTAGTCCATCCCCAGAAATTTTTGGTCATTTTACTGGGGAAAAGGCTGTTGGCACAGGGTCCAAATTAACACTGATAACAGGGGACCTAGAAGATCTGAAAGGAGATCCAAAGTAGTGTATATGTTTTTTTCCTCTGGATATTTGAATATGTTTTTTTTCTTTGTCTCTGTTTTTTAGAATTTTTTTCTATAATGCATGTAGTTGTGATTTATTATGTGTTTATTCTGCTTTAGATATCCTGTTTCATGGACATTTTATAATTTATTTATCAGTTTTAGGTAATTTCCCACAATTGTCTTTCAAGTATCAATTCTGCCTCATTCTTCTTCTTGCCTCTTGGAATTTCAATTAAATATATATATTAGATTTAATTTTTTTCCTTGTATCTCTATGCTATCTTCTATATTTTTTATCCTTCTATTTTTCCAGTGCTCCAGTATGGATATTTCCTGTACTCTCACTTTGGTTGACAAAATACTCCATTTATAATTAGTTTGAAACTTATATATTGTAGGAACTACAATGAATGAAGGAAACAAAAGATTTGAAATAGCATAAGTCTATTTTTTTCTTCATGTGATTGTGGTGATGTTTATTGTTACTACTGAATTTTTATTTTTTTTTAAAAATCATATTTCAAATTGTGCTACAAGCCCCATATTGTAGAATTCTACTAGAATCCTTAGTTGCTGTACGCTAGCAATGTGAACTCTAATTTTAAGCAAAAAACCCTGGGCACACAAAACCTAAGTCTGAATTTTAATACAGCCAAGTTAACCAGTCTCCAGCTAAAACAGCTTCAACTAATAATTGAAAAGTAAATTAAAGCATCATGAATAAACCACTCCTAAGAGCAAAAAGTAAATCTAGTTAGATAAGTCTGTGGCTCACATTTTCCATGGTAGGCAGAACACCAAGTAGTCTTGGTTAGCTGACAAAAATTTTGCCTCCACCTGGCTTACTGCCTTGCACGTATTTGTGCACTAACGAAAGCCATGTTTAAGTCTCAGAGAACTGAATAGCTTCACATAGTTGTTCCAGAAATATAGATAAGTCAAACAGAAAAACATTCTTCTACAAATGTAGAAAAAGAATGAAATGCAAAAACTGTACTCTTTCACCTTATCACATGTCCAAACCACCCTCTCCCTGTAAACCTGGCGATTCACGGACCTGTACCCCTGGGGCTAATAATACATTATTTGTTTATAAAAATTTTTTTTAAAAATAAATAAAATAAAATCTTAAAACTAAAACTGTACTCTTTCAGTTGGTAGTCTAGGAAAAGGGAGTGTAGTAGGCTAAATAGTGTCCCCTAAATATACTTAGGTTCTAATTTCTGGAACCTGTGAATGTTACCTTATAATGCAAAAGAGACTTTGTGATGTGATTAAATTAAGAATCTCAATTTTGAGGGGTGCCTGGGTGGCTCGGTGGGTTAAGCCACTGCCTTCAGCTTGGGTCATGATCTCAGGGTCCTGGGATTGAGCCCCACATCGGGCTCTCTGCTCAGCGGGGAGCCTGCTTCCCTCTCTCTGCCTGTTTCTCTGCCTACTTGTGATCTCTCTCTCTGTCAAATAAATAAATAAAATCTTTAAAAAAAAGAATCATAACAAATAACATGGAGGACATGGGGAGATGGAGTGGAGAAGGGAGTTGAGGGAAATTGGAAGGGGAGGTGAACCATGAGAGACTATGGACTCTGAAAAACAACCTGAGGGTTTTGAAGGGGCGGGGGGTGGGAGGTTGGGGGAACCAGGTGGTGGGTATTAGGGAGGGCACGGATTGCATGGAGCACTGGGTGTGGTGCATAAACAATGAATTCTGTTACGCTGAAAAGAAATAAAAAATTAAAAAAAAAAAAGAATCTCAATTTTGAGAGGAGAGATATCCTGGGTTATCAAAAAAGAGTGTCCTTAATAGAGGGAGACAGGGAGCCTGGGGGGCTCAGTCTTTAAGCATCTGCCTTTGGCTCAGGATGGAGCCTCGCATCTGGCTCTCTACTCTGCAGGAAGCCTGCTACTCCCTCTCCCACTCCCCCTGCTTGTGTTCCCTCTCTCGCTGTGTCTCCGTCAAATAAGAAATAAAACCTTTAAAAAAAAAGTGGAAGGCAAAGGAAAATGTGACACAAAAGAGAAGATGGCCATGTGACAGAAATTAAGGGAGGGAGAATCAGAGAGAAAAATCCTATAATGTTGGCTGTGAAGATGGAAGAAGGGGCCATGAGCCAAGGAAAGCCAAGAATGCACTTAAAGACATTGGAAAAGATAAGAAAAAGGATTCTACCCTACAGCCTCCAAAGGGAGGTTGGCTCTGCCAATACCTTGGTTTTACTCCTGTCAGACTCATTTTGTGCTTCGGGGCTCAAGGATAGCAAAAGGTTAAATTTCTACTGGTTAAAGTCACTAGCTTGTGGTAATTTGTGATAACAGTAATAGAAAACTACCATGTGGAGGTTTCTAACTATGCTAAATGTTTTCTAAGAAAAGATGTACCAATGTAATACTATATAATACTTGTGAAATTCTAACAAATATCCATAAATTATAAGATCATAATTGTCCAGGATTCCTCTAAAGAAAAGGTTCTTGTTTAAATATTCCTAAGCTTATCCTTTTCTACATCCAGTTAATAAGCAGAAGGCTTGTTACTGATATCTATGATCCATAATTCACTTACTATAAAACATTGTTGTTATGAAACCTAGAGCTAGCAATAACTGTAACTTTCGGCTAGTTTTAGATCAAGTGTCACATGTGGATGGAAACTCTAGGTAATGGTAATTTCATACTCATAAAACAAAAATAACAACTTTCAGAAAGTTGTAATATGATAAAATACATGTTCTAGAGATCTATTTGTACCACTTTGATTACTTTAAATAATAGTTATGCCAGTTTGGTAACAAGCTATCCATCCATCCATCCATCCATCCATCTACCCATGCATACATTTAGTTAGACAGTCATTCTTCAAACAACTAGTCTATAGAGGCTTCAACAGATAAACATGTATTATGGATTTTTTAAAAAAATATTTTATTTATTTGAGAGAGAGAAAGAGAGACAGAACAAGTGGGGGAAGCAGCAGAGGGAGAAGGAAAAGCAGACTCTTTGCCAGGCAGGGAGCCTAATGGGGGACTTGATCCCTGGACCCTGAGATTATGACTTGAGCAGAAGGCAGAGTCTTAAGTGACTGGGCCACCCAGGTGCCTCTATATTATGGATTTTTAAGAGTAGATTTTCTTTAGTAGCATTTCTAAGCATATTTTATCCCAGACCCTCTTTGTATGGAGCATTTTATGGCACCAAGATTCTGAAGTGATATCCTAAATGTAGTCCATGCTGTCTTTAGTATATACTTTAACAACATATTAAATATTTGACAATATATTTTATAATACACAACATAATATCTCTCATTATATCTCTAACTCACTTTGCTATTCTTAGCTCCTTCTCTATATTCTTTCTGATACTTTCTTATAATCTTAATCTTCACCCAAATTTTATTTATTTATTTTATGGTGGGTGATACAGTCTTTCTAATAAGTTACAGACAGAAATCTCTCTCTCTCTCTCTCTCTCTCTCTCTCTTCCCCTCCCCCCCACACACAGGTAAAAAGTTTAGATTAAATTCCTGAATTATTTACCAAGGATACAAAATCTTATCTACATGAGGTGGTTGCTCAGGACAAGTACTATGAAGCATATTTATTAGACTTTTAAATATGTATGTAAAGTGGGCAGCTGGATATGTCATGAATCAGGAGAATAATGGAGAGGACAGGTCCAGATATACAATTTTGGAAGTCATTTTTATATGAATTATATTTGGAGCTATGGAACTAATGAAGTCACCTAGAAGGATGTATAAAGCGGCAATGAGAAGGTTTCTAATGAGTCGTGGATCACAGCAACATTTGGCTACTGGGCAGAGAAAGAGTCAGCAAAGACTGAGCAGTTGTGAGCATTGAGATAGAAGAATAAGTTGAGTGTGGTGTCACAGAAGCCAAGAAATGAGTGTTATAAGGAGTGTTTGGCCACTGTCTTGAATTCTGCTGAGAGTTCAAGTAATATAAACATACTCACCACCTGGAGGCATTATTAACTGTGGCAGAAACTACTTTGTTATTTCCCTTTTTCCTCTCAGACACACAGTTATACTTCATCTCCCAACTTCCCTTGCAGTTTGATATGGCCATATATAAATAAGCTCTGTCCAATGGAATTCTCCCACATATGATTCTACTTCCCAGTTTTGCAGATGAGTGGAGGTTGTATGTGTTCTCAGAACTAGAAAGGTCCTGGGTCCTTGAGTCTGTGGAAGAGAGAGATTTAGGATAACTTTGGTCCAGGAATTCCTCCTTTAGACTGCTGCATGAGCAAGCATTAGACATTGTGTTAAAACCCTGGGATTTTGGATCTGTTTGTTACATTGAACCTACATGCACTAATGCAATAATCTTGACAGTAATAGAATACTGGGAGTGGTGGACTCTGAAGTCAAATTAGAGATGTTCAGAGTATCCAAGGGCATTTGTGGACTCGGTTTTGATAATCTACAAGGTGGCCGTGGCAGTGTACAGTTAACCATCTTGAATGCTTTAATTTCCTCATTGTTTGAAATAATGCATCTTTGTGAGTGGTCTAATCAAATATTAGCCAAACTAAATCTACCTAGTTATTTTCTCATACTTTCTCTTCTTCTTGACTTGTTTACATGGTAAGTCTTAACAGTTAAATTGTCAAACAATTCACTAGCTAGTACAATAGTAAGCAATATGCTTGATAGTACCCCAGCAAAGATTGTCTCCCCTGGCTCTTTAGCCTACCAGAAAGGAAGTTTTCCTGATACAAGCCAGCATTTACAAACAAATCCCATTCAGGATGATACTAAGAGAATTTCTGTTGTTTCTTTTCCTACCTTGAAGAACATCAATAAATTCCTTCTTGTTTTCCAATGTTGAGAATATTCCAAGCTTCACAAGAAGGGGTCGGAGAGTAGGGGAAAAAAAGTTGATCAATACATTTTTATGAAATAAAACTTGGAAAAAAGATAGATGATTATATTCATGGATTCTAAGATGCCAATTTTTCACATTTTAACATAGCAAACTGAGATGCCTCTTACACTCAATGTAGTTAGAAAGCATTATAACATTATGTCATAATACAATTGGCACCAATTTTTCTTTTTTACTTGTACTTAAAATAATGATCTAACAATGAATTGAGATTTTCCCCCCTTTCTTAGTTGTACTTAAAATAATGGTTTGTCTTATAACTGACAATGTCTTTGAAATATAGTCATCATTGCATATTTTATGGATTACCAACCTGTCATTCAAATTTATATATTGAAAAAATTTGTTGGGCTATTTTTTGTTTGAATATGTATGAGCCACATTTTGCAGCATTATGTATTGTTTCAACATTGAGCAGACTTCTGCATATTTAAAGATCTAGCATCTTTCCTACAACAGTGCAACCACTTCAGAGATACTATTAAAATAGTATCATTAGTATTGAGGGTGGCATTTTGGCTTCTAAATCTGTCATATTTATGCAAAATATCTCACTCAAGTCCTCCCCTCACCTCATTAATTCTTTTCTCCAAAAAGAAACAGATTTCCCATTGTTGTTTCTTAGAAAACTTGTTTTAGCATTTGAGAATGTGTTGTTGTGACAAAAAGGGATAGTAGTCTTCTCAATGAATTGAGACATTTGAAGTTACTCAAATAGCTTTAACCAGTATTTCAAAAATTATGGTAACATGGGGTGGGATATTCTTTCTTTTTAAAATTAAATTAAATTAAATTTTTTTTTTACCTTCTAACTGTATTCCATTATGACTACTGGGTCCATATGTAGTTTGACCCACTGGGATGAAAGACATTTTATTACACAACAACCCTTTCATGCTTAAGCATTAAGATCTGAGATGAAGATGAACCATTTCAACCTGAATATAGAAGGTATATGCACAATCCATTTATAATAAATGATGGGCCAAATACTTTTGGACACTTGTATCATTTCTATTTTGAATATGAGAAGAAAAATCATTCCATTGAAAGATGAATCAGATTTCCCAAAGTCGTACAACAAACCAGTGTCAAAAGAACATAAGTAACTCATCATTTTTTTTACTCCCTCCTAGCTCATCAATCACACTTTATTTTAAGATTTTATTTATTTATTTGACAGAGGGAGAGAGAGAGAGTGAGTACAAGTTGGGGAGCAGAGGGAGAAATAGATCCCCAACTTAGCAGGGAGCCTGATATGGAGCTTGATCCCAGGACCCTGAGATCATGACCTGAGCCAAAGACAGATACTTCACTGATGGAGTCACCCAACTGACCCTCATCAATCATATCTAGAAACCAGAGTCTTCCATCTAGGGTAGATTTATGAATACCTATAATGGCCACTTATTAATCTTTCAAGAAGATCAAGCTAAAATGGTTAAAAGGGGACAAAAAGGAAAATTCAAATATATCAAGAAATCTCTGGAGAAATAACATCTTGTATAACATGTGTTTCTCACTTGACAGATGGGAATGACAGCATGGCAAGATGGTTTTAAAATACTGATTGAGAAGAGGTAGGTCTTAACCCAAATTATTCAGGTTTAGTAAAAATAGACTCACTTAGACTCAATTTCAGCCTACATAGTGGCTAGAGAAAAAACACCTACATGTTTTATGTTAGTTATGGTTTCCTTAAAATGTTTTAGAATTTTGGCAGATTAATATTTTCAAAAGTCTACAAGTTTGCAAAGTTTAGTAAAACCAATAATGAGGAGGGGTAAAGAGAGAAAAGACAGGAAAAAGAGGAGACGGGATACAAGAACTAAAACACATGTCTGAGCTGTAAGCTCTAAAGGAAAGCAGATATCATAAAGAGAACAAGGCAAAAAAGAAATTGCCTTGTGCCAAAAGTTTGCAAGTTTAATTCCAGACTAAAGAGTCTAAATGTGTATTGACATGAAAATGAAATTTTGCATGAGAGGGACAATGTACCACTGGCTGAAAGGGAAACAATTTTACTTTTTCTCAAATACTCAGAGTGATTCTTAAAGAACTTCATCACTCTGAGTTAGCACAAAATGGAACAAATATTTTCATGCTGTTTAGTGGATTATTTCTCATTGCTGCTCATTCAAATACATTTCTCCCTTTCAATAGACAAGATGAAAGTAAACATATTTAGGGCATGACCTAGAGCAGGGTTTCTCATCTTTGGCACTGTTTACATTTTGGGCCAGATAACCCTTGTTGCAAGGGGCTATCCTGTGTCATGTAGATGTTTAGCGGCATTCCTGTTTCCTAGATATAAGTAGCAGCCTCCTACAATAGTGACAATAAAAATTTCCCTAACATTGTTGAGGCAGGGGGTGCAGGATAAGGCAAAAATCACCCCTGGATGAGAACCACTATGCTAGAGGCAAGTCTAACAAAATTAGCGTATTGCCTCTTAAAATGTTTCCATTATCTCCACTTCTACACATTTTTCTCTAGAATTGGAAACATATGAAAGGCCCATCTGGTCATGTGAATGGTCTGATTATTTTGTAGCTGCCCACATGTGAGATTTAAGTGCACAAGTTCACACAGAAGAGACTAGAGAATCCTGAAATGACCACTCATGGTAGGATCTGAGGGCACGAGGTGGGAGCTGGGGGTGAGGCATTGGAAGAAAAGGATAAACAGATCAAGGAAACATGCAAAATGGGAAAAAAAGAGGAAAGGGGTCTACAATAGTTTCTTAGGTCTACTAGAGCAATGTGCCTCAAAACTGAATGACTTAAAACAGAAATTTATTCCCTCTCAGTTAAGGAAGCTAAGAGTCTAAAATTAAGATGTTGTCAGGGACGTGCTCTATCTGAAGATTCTAAGGGAGAAGCTGTTGTATGCAATTCCCTTAGTTTCTGATGTTGCTGGCCTGGTGCTCCGTGGCTTGTAAATGCCTGACTCTATTCTCTGCCTTTGTTGTCACACCGTATTTCCCCTGTATCTGTTTATCTTTCTCTCCTCCTCTTCTTATGAGGACACCAGTCATATTAGATTAGGGTCCACTGTAATTGAAAATGACCTCATCTTAACTGGATTTTATCTGCAAGACTATTTCCAATTAAAGTCACTTTCACAGGTACTGGTGGTTAGAACTTTAGCATCTTTTAAAGGACATAATTCAACCTACAATAGAGTCCAAAGGGAAGCAATTTGTTCTCAAATGGTTCCAAAAGAAATGGTTATCAGGGAAGTTTCAAAAGCATTAATCAAAGACCAAGCCCATTTTGGAAATGGGTAATGCATAGAGGTAAAAAAGATAATGCTGAAGCCTCATTTCATTGTGGTATCTCTAAGGGTAGAAAGATACAACTCAAGTTGGAAATTCTGTAGTTTGTGACTTTCATGTATGTGTGACCAGCTAAAGAGAAGTTGATTAATGATGGACAATACCTCCTTCCTGTTCATTATTGGGGATGTCAAATTGAAGATACCTAGGTAACAGATAGGTATTTAAATTAGGATATTTGAGGAAACTTAAAATTAAAACTATTACAAAGGTGTGGGAAGAGTATAAGGAGACCCCAAAGATTGTGTGGTAGTCTGCAAATAGTAAGTAAATAGAGCTTTGTTACTATCGCCTATAGGCCTGATGGGGGAAGTGTTTATTTGAACAGAAAGAGAGACAGAAACCGAAAGAGAGAGAACACTTTGTGGAGTTGGAAGCCTGACAGGAGACTTTGGTCAAGGGATACAGCTATCCCATGGGCACCCTACAGGGAGGCAGCCCGAGCTAATAAATATCCTGATCTCTTTCCTTCCTTCTCCTTTCAGTGCTACCTTATCTGTCAAACCCAACCAAATGTCAGAGGGCAACCTGTTCATATAGTACATATAGTTTAGTCTGCTGCCACCAGCTCCCCCATACTCCTGCATTCCCATCAAGCCAGTGTAGAACAAATTTAAGAAGGCTGAAGAGTAGATCTGAAAGTCTAAATGAAATATATCTAGAGCATATAAGGAATTTGTTAAAATGTTTTTTCTCTTTATTATTTTGTCTATTAAAAAGTAAAATTCAATTTTTATTAACCTGGCCATATTTCAGCCTTTGTATTTGAAGGGGATCTCCTGCTTGGTTAATGTATTTATTTATTAGTTCTTGAATAAAAACAAGCAAATAAAAAAATACCACAGTGGTTCAGACCAGTAATAAATATACATATTTATTTGTGTCTGTCTATGATTTTGGAAACATGTGACATTTTATAGAAAAAATTATAGCATTTTATCATGCTACTGACATATTTGGGGATGCATCTAAAATAAGGACAAGATGATAACTAAGAGTCAGGAGATCTTAATTCTAGTTTTAGACTTACAGATAATTTGAAGAGGAATGTTCATGTAAATCATTAATTCCTTTATTTTCAATTGTAAAATTAAGAAGTTTGGCATTTCTTCTAGCTAGACTATTTTATAGCCTCTAACTTACCTTATCTGGGGTTTATTATTCATGACCAATAACACATTCATCAGTATATTTGCCTTGACCATATATTTTCCCAAAAATGGAGCAATGAACAAAACCTTATTAATTTGTGAGATTGTAAAGAATGAGAAATATAGCTAGTTGTAGTTAGCAGTTTTCACAGAGAATTTGAGTGATTCATGGCAAGGAGAGAAATGTATTCCAAAATCTCAACTATTTAGATGGCTCAAGCTTTTTCTGACCTTAAAGCCCTGAAACATGCTATTTTTCTCTTCTGGAAAGATTCCTAGCCTGGCTAACTGGTACCCTTCCCTTAGGTCACAGCACAGCTGTCAATCAAAGAAGTCTCCCTTAATCCATCTCACCCCTTCCCCAATTTTTAAATAAGGTCACTTTAATTATTTTTATTCTTAGAATCTATTTCTTTTCATTTATTGCACTTGTACATAATTTGTAGTTATATATTTATTTGTACAATTTTTGTTTCTTTGTTTGCCTTCTATCTTTTTCTATTTGACTGTAAATTCCTGGGGATAGAGATCATATCTGGATTTATTTTAAATCTTTCTCCCCAGTTCTTATCACAGTGCCTTGCCCAAATTAATTAACCAGTTTTCAAATGGCCAAATGAATAAACTTATCAATATTGTCAGTGGACCTGCAATTACTATATGATGAGGGGCAATTTGGGCTTGTGAATCTTTTTACAACTTAATATAGTATGTCTTATTTATTGTCCAAGGATTTGTCAAAGGAACAGATACTGGGGGCTAGATTGCCAAAGGGTTGAAGTTGGCCAACTTCCCTTGCTCAGTGCATGGAACATCCTCATAGATGTGACAAGGAGATAAAATATAGAAAATGCACATTGAAAATAACAAAACAATGAAAATAAAATGATGATACAATAGTAATATAAGTAGACTACTCTAAAAAGTTTATCATTCTAAGAGTGAGGGTTTTTCAAACTCTGCACAGTTGGCATTATTTGAACCAAATAATTCTCTGAGGTGGCAGAATGCCCTTTGCATTGTAGGATGTTTAGCAGCATTGTTGGCTTCTGCCAAGTCAATTTTGGTAATCCCCCTTCAGTTGTGACAATCAAAGTTGTCCAGATGTTGCCAAGTGTCCCTTGGGAGACAAAATCGCCTCAGTTGAGAACCATCGCACCTAAGAATTAATAAACAAAAATCCAAACCAAATCAACCAAAAGACGCAGTTTAATACACTATTCATTATCATTTCACAGTCCCAAGAACCTTAAAAATCTCATAAAGAAGGGGTGCCTGGGTGGCTCAGTCGTTAAGCATCTGCTTTGGCTCAGGTCTTGATCCCAGGGTCCTGGGCTCAAGCCCCGCATCGGGCTCCCTGCTCAGCGGGAAACCTGCTTCTCCCTCTCCCACTCCCCTTGCTTGTGTTCCCGCCCTCGCTGTGTCTCTCTCTATCAAATAAATAAAATCATTAAAAAAAACTCATAAGAAGATTAGTATTGTTTCCATTTCATATATAAAGAATAGGAAAGAGAACAAATTAAGTGGTAACTTCAAAGCCATATAAAGACAGAGCAAAGATTATGAATTCAGGTCTTTTAATTCTGAAGCTTGTGTGATTTCCACAAATCTATTCTGCTACCTTAGTAAAAACACCCACTGGAGGGGTTTTAGAGCAGAGATGAGCACCAGCCCCTGGAGTCAATGAGGACCCTGGGAGATGAATGGGCCATAGCTATACCCACCACCACTCCCAAGCCTGAATGTCACTTCTAAGGCTTCCAGAAGCAGAGACCTAATTTGGGATACTTGGTGGCCATCATCTGAGCCCTCCAAGCCACACATTCTCAAGCCTGAGAAGAGAATTTCCAAATCTTTCCTGATCCCTTCTTTTATGGGAGACACTTAGGAAAAAGGACTTATATCTATTTTCCTTTTCAATATATATTTGTATTAACACTGTAACATTTAAAAGCACAATTAATAATATCAGTGATTGATATGCTTTTAGAAACAGTAAATTTTTTTTTCAACTCAATCAGGGATGGTGTGGGGAAGAGGGCAGGGAGGAAGAAATAGAAAGAAAGAGTAAGAGAAAAACACAGCACAGAACAAGAGACTGAAAGAAAGTCAGAAAGATATAGAAAGGAAGACAGAAAGGGACACAATTAGACACATAGGTGGAGCCAAAGAGGGGGGGCATGCAGGCGTGCTATGAGTTAAGAGGGAGATGAGAGAGGGAAACTTGGGGAGGGAGGAAGAGGCTGAGGGACGGAAAGAGCCTTGGGTGTGGGGCCTGTGTGGGAGTTGGTAAAGATGGAAGGTGACTGGTTACTCTCCAGGGACTTGACCAAGTAACATACCTGATTTCTGTAATGCTGCAGGCATTATTGGTGAGGATATTGAGGATCATTTCTCACACAATGAGTCTGTACAATGTCCTGAAAGAACTCTCAGACTTATCCAAATGATAACCCCTTGAGGACACAGGACGTGAAAACCACTGTTTCCCTCTCTCTCACTTTTCTGTCCCCTCCTCTATTTCCCTCTGGCCCTGCAAATCCAAGAGCAGCTGATTTAAGTCTATGTCAGGAAAGGTGGCTATAAGCAGCTGCATGCAGCCTGGGTGGGGTGGGGGCAGCTGTGAGCTCTATGTTTGGGAAGGCCTCAAAGGTTTGCTCCCTGGGGGCCATTTGGACCATTCTAGACTTCTAGATTGAGGCACACAGCACCTAGGCGGCTACTATCCAGTTTATAGCATCACAATTACAGTGGAAACCTGACTATTCTGGGAAGGGCTTTAGTGCCTGATCCACATAATATTTGATACCTCCCTCTGGATCAAAAAGCCCCAAAGTCAATGTCCAGGATCCAAATATTTTCTAACTGGCTTCTCAGCTGACAGCCAGAGCCAGCCATCAGAGGTTTAATCAGACTGTGTGCAGCTGACAGTTAGACCACAGAACAGTTAACCTTCAGGTGAGAAATTGAGTTGACATTGAACATGGAGGAAGTAGTTGTCATAGTTTATGATAAAAATAATTTCTTAGTCCATGGCTATGGTGTTCACCCCAAGTAATCCATGCCTCCTCTTAGTTAGTGGATGCTGAAATCAAAATATTGTATGGGAATTGTCAAGAGCACAATTGCCATTGGAGACAGTGATATGAGATTATATCATAACAGTGCACTGTTCTGTGAAAAAGCCACAAGTCCCAGCACCAGAATAACCTTAACAGTTTTCTGGTCCAACTGCTTACTTGACTCAGGAGGATACCCAGCACCACAGAGGTTAAGGGACTTGTCTAAGATCATGCAACAATTGAGTGGCAGACCCCAAGCTTCCTACTTTTCATCCTGTGCTATTTTCACTTATGGTACATGATAAATAATAATATTTTCAACAGAAATATATGGTCTTTTTGAAAATTTTCAATTAATAGTCAAAAGAGTGTCAATGCATAGAGTGAATGGTTATTAGACAGTAACAATTAGAGGGAGAACTAAAAAAAAAAAAATCCAGCATTTAGCCTAATATGTGTGCAATCAATACTTATTGAATGAAAGCAGTGGGGTCAAATTATTAGTGCTCTTCTCAGGAGGTTCCTGTTATGAAACAGCCACAGAATGATTTCCTCTAGTGAAGGACACAGGGCTTGCAATTCAAAGGGTGCCATTTTGGAAAGTTATTTTTTTAATCAAATGATTAAAACTAATAGAAAATTCACTAAATAGTGAGATGTTAAAGATATAGGGCGCTCAAGAGATGAACAGATGCAAACCATATGTAACTACTTAAGAAGTACACTTTCAGCAAATGGGAAGTTCCTCTGTTGTCCCTGCAGAGTGAAGCAAGTCGTATTTCCCAAGTCTCTTTGTTTTGGATTTTCTCCCAATGTAAAAATCCTTCTTCTATGTAAAATTCAGCAGCATAGACTACAAAGCAAGATTTCTTAGAAATGGTAGGTTATTTGAGGAGAATCACCCTCCCCCAGTATGTTACTCTTAAATAGAACATTTCACTAAACATTGCCACTAGCAAAGTGGGGCAGGGGGCAGTCTTCCTCCTAGAAGTTGAAATAGCATTGAAAGGTTGAATGAACCAGATTTATATGCACATTTTTCAGATAACTAGATTCTCTGGGGACTAAAGAGTGGTAAAGGTTTAATATGATCTCAATGAATCTTTCAGGTCTTCTTGTATTTCTTTGTATTCTGACCATGAATCATGGGAAAGTTCATCAGATCAACTCATTTCTCAGCTGTTTGTGTCTTAAGACCTTCCCTCTTGTTTGGCAAATCTGATGTGATGATCTGTCTGTGGTTCCAGGTCACCTGAGCATTTAGGCTGCTGTTCTGTTTACAGCTCCCAAAATGTCTTCTTTTCCCAGAGGCTACATCATCCTGGATTTTTGATGTATTGGAAGGATGGAGATATTGCAAAACAGCTCTTTGAGCATCTCTATTTCGGGCTATAGATTGCTAAGTGAACATGAAAGCCAAGTATTCCCCTTTACAATTGCTCCCTGTATTAACACAAGCCAAAATGTTGCTTGCCAGTGTCATTTTTGCCTAGTCTTGATGAAAAACAATTTTCAATCCAATAACCTTCATATGCAAAAAAAAAAAAAGTTTTTTAAGGTTGTTCAGAAGAAACTAAATTAGCCGTTATATTTAACAGAGTGAAAATTTACTTATTAAAAAAAACAAAGATTCCTATGGGATAGTTTATATTGTGGCAACATATCTTCAAAGTTTCTTATGTTAAATGATTCTAAAAGAACACTTTTGAAAGCATATGAATGTTCTAGATTTTTAAAAGCCATTCCTTTTGGCCATATAGCACACAAACTAAATGTTACCAAGACTTTACTATTCTTTATACCATCTGAGCTCATAACATTTAGAGAAAGGTATGATTAGATATATATTAAAAGTAAGAAATGTATTTCAGAAAGATTAAGGGTCTGGTCTCAAGACATACAGCTAGGAAGAAACAGGGTAAGACAAATCTAATTCAAGCACTTCAAGACAGTAAAGCTATTTAAAAATATATTTCTAGCATGTTGTCTGCTAAATGCTTGATCCTTCGGGAACCATCTAATGCTTTTTGGATTCACATTAGAAGGAAAAGATTTACTTATCAAATTATATAGGGCTGGAAAATATATATTTTTGTGAAAATTATATTTATGAACTTGTAGACTGAGATCAGAAGATAAACTTGAAAGTAATATATATCTTTGCCATTTAATTGGGTTGCTTGTAAACCATCCCAGAAGAATCTATTTAAGATCTAAAAAAAACAAAAAACAAAAAAAAATTATGCACCTTTTTTGTGTTAGCCATCTCATCTCTTAACAAATCTACTGAACTAAAGTTCTTTGTTCTAATGTAGAACTATTGACCTGTGGAGAAGGATTATTGGTTAAGAAATCTGTGAACTGGAATCTGTTAAGAAAAAGTCTGTTGAATCTTCCCAAAGCTGATTTTTAGTTTACTTGATCTTTCTATTATTTCTAATGCTTGGTATTTATTTAGATAAGGTCCCAAATAAGTAAAATGTCATGTTTCCCCTTAATTCCAAAACTTTAGACTTCACTCGATATTAAAGTAGAAGTTTAAAAAAGTACTGAATGCAATAACAGCGTTGTTTTATAGGTCAAGTTGAATACATATTCAATGGATTATAGTCATAAAATATTAATTTATTAGTCCATTGTCTGCAACTATCATCTACACTGTTCCATCGTGTTGCTACTGCCATTTTCTCAAATCTTTATCATCTAGCAGGCATTTTTGTTCTCCAGGTACCCCTTCTCTGTACTTGTCCTTAGTCTACAGCAGTAATTCTCACGTATCAGCAAGTTTCAGTATCATTTAGAGGGTTTAATAAAACAGGTTGCTTGAATTTCTAATCAGTAGGTCTGGAGAAGGCCCAAGAATTTGCATTTGGGGCTGGTTCCCTGATGATGCTGATGCTGCAGATCCAGGGCCCACATTTTTGTGACCACATATTCTGTGTCTTTCTGGTTATTTCCATTTCTTCAGTTTGTCTTTGGTGCATTGGAAAGACATTTCAGTTTCAATTACCCAAAGGTCATTGTAAAAACATCTCAGTTTCAAGTATCCAAGGAAACAGAATTTTCATTCATCTATTTGCCTCCAACCAACATCATGATCTAGTAGAGATGGCTGTTCACAAAAATAAGAGATTCTCCCTTAGGCCATTCCTAATATAAACTGCTTTCTATCAAGGCTTGTCCCTGTCTTCTGGGACTGAGAAAGATGTGAAAGAACAGCTCGTCCTTCTTTTTAAAACAGTATCTAAACAAAATCAGGTGATATAGCCAGGGATGTAGAGAATATTTGGTGCCCTACAAGACTTTTACCTTTGTATATTCAGAAGTATGTGATAAATTATTTCTCATTTCCACTATGGCCCGACAGGGTGTTGTGAGGGCAGAAAGCTGTTGGAATTACTGGAGCGATTTCTCCTCTTGCTCACACTCCTAGTAACTTAACTTCTGGAAATAGAATGATTATTTTAATCCATTAGGTTGCTCATTGAAAAATGGAAGAAACAAAGAGGATTTAAATCAGGCTTGGATTGACATTGGTGGAGCTGCAGTTAGTCTTAATGTAATATCTAAAACTCCAGCTGTTTTTTCTTTGGTTATAGCAAGTCTTATTCATTTTTGTATTGAAAAGACTCTTGGCTTCTGTTTTTTATGTTCTTTCTCTTGAACTGTATAAAAGCAGAGTTTCTATAAAAGGTTATTTTATTTTACTCTACTATCTGAACATCAGTCAGATGCCAGATAAAAGAGTCAGTGTTTTAAAGACACGGCTCCTACCCTTAAAAACCTATATAAAATGTGGACGTGAAAGGGAAACATCATACATTTTTCTACATAATTAGAGCTACCTAGGGAAAGTGTATCCATCACACATCTATAGAAGATTCTTTGGCTGGGGCCCTTTCATAAAGGATTAACCTTCAGATGCATTTTCCTTCCTCCCACCAGATGTGTGTTTCTCTTACAAGCACTCCCAAATAATTCAATACTTTATATAGTGAAATAATTTCATTGGAGTAGAGAATTCTCTCTATCCCAAGGATTGATTTTTCTATGAAACACTTACTCACAGGAGGTCAATATCTGTGTATTTCTGTGGATGGTCAGAGTACTGTAAAAGAGGCAATGGGGACCATAATGCAGGACAGGCAGCCGTGCTGGTAAAAATAAATACATGAAAATATAGACAAAATAAGTCTTTCTTCCAGCCCTTGCATTTGCTAAACTGTCAGCTGTATTCACCATATACTGGTCTTGAGCTCATTAATCCTTAAACACATTAATTATCACTATTTTGACTGACTCTGTGGGATATTTACACGCTGTAAACAGTTCTGGTATTCTTTGCAAACAGATGCTGTGAAGGACCCCTTGGGTTCTAAGTTGCTCTTCCTTACCAAACATTTGTTCTTTTGTAAACTGAGAGCATGACCATTTTCCTTATACCACTCTCCTGTGTATGCCCAAAATAAAGATATATGCCAATGGGTAAGATAAATTAAAATGTCTTTCCTTCATTCAGCATCATTACACAATAATAGGTAAACTATGGGCCTTTTCTGCATATCATCAAGAGATTCTTATTATCTCTCTGGAAGGAACCCCTTCAGACTTGCTTATTCCTCTAATTAGTATTGAATCTGCAAGGCAAAAGTCTACTTTTTGTCACCAAAGCAACCAGTTTAGTCTTCAACATCCTAAAAACTAATTCTACCAGGTCTGGCCACACTGAGGAGGTTTCTTCCATCTCCAGCTCACAATGTATACTTATGAGCAAGCAGCCTGAAAGGAGAAGTACAGGGGATGCTAACATGGTCCATATTTGTTAACGGGAACCTCCTCCTGCTGAATGAGGGAAGCTTAATCCCGTGGAAGTATGGTTTCAATTTTTCATTGAAATTACAATCAAACAAGTTGCCAGCACACATTTTTCTTTGTCAGATGTTTCCCTTATGGTAGATTTGGAGTACCCTTGGGCCAGCGTATAAACCTTATCCTCTGCCAGTGTTGCTACAGACTCTTCTCTTTGTTTTCAAATTAATTAGGCCTTTTTCTCCAAGAGGTGGATACATTTGATATACAGTAGTACCTGACAGGAAAATGCCTCTTCAACACTGACTTTTTGCAGGACCCTGATGGAAAGGATGACACATTACTGGCTCTTCCTTTGCTCTCTGTAGGGAACTCAGTATGATAAAAATTACAAGAGCCAAGGGCCTGCAATTTCCTGATTTTCTAGCACTTATTAAAATTGTATTTATCAAGGTTGACTCTTGGCTGCTGGTTGAACTGGCTCTCGTGGAAGGAATGGCTTTTAGAGCTCTGCTTTGGGAGCGGGGGATCCAATGCACACTATTGGATAAAGTAGTCTTGGGAATGACTGTACTGTTTTCAGACTCACGAAACCATAAGCTTCTCAGGAGAGCTGAACCCAAGTTGGAAATCTTCCACCTCCTTTTCTTTGCGCAAGCAGTGTCAGAGGGAACAAGCAAAGGATAATAAAGGCCAGTGTTTTTCTAATCTCTGGTCCTAGAACAGTGTCCCTAATGGGTGAGATTCTACATCAAAGAAAAGAGAGTAAAACTGGAAATTGACCATGCTTTTGTTTTCAGCCTATCTCCAGGCAAAGGTGCGATGGAATTGATTTGGCCTAGAGTTCTGGCCACATGAATCTTTTGGCAACTGCCAAACATTGCCATCTGGACCAAATCATTGTTTTTCCTCTATCTTTGCAGGTGTTATTTTCTAAGGTGACTGCATCTGCTTTAACTGGGGAAAAGGTGGGTCCTAAAAATAGAGATAGTGTAACTACTATTAATGCTATGTCTTACTGGAGGATGATTGTTCTCATAAGTACTTAATACCACATATAAAAAAGACCCATCAGAAGAGAAAGAAATGAGGTATAAGTTAACATGATTTTATGAAGGGAGAACTAGAAAGGGAGCAAAAATGCTTGAGCTCAGTCTGGGCTCTGCTCCTGAAATAATGTGTGACTGAAGTAAGGTGTTTTTGGCGTTCCTTCACACATGTAATTATACTTTACCAGCATCATCACACTATTAAATCTTAGGAATGGAAAGGACCTTGGAGTGCTAATATTTACCTATTTTAGTGTTGTTTAGTAAATTAAATGAATGAATGAATGTTAAAGCTGTCCTTTGAATTTATTTTTCTTCCACTGTTATAAAGCACTTACTATGTAGGAAATATTGGGAGATGGACAGAAAAAGCTAAGATGAAAAAGATAATGATGCATTCCTTCAAAGAAACCCACCATCTTATAGGAAACATATATTCTTTCTTTAATCCAAGTATTCAACATTTATTTCACTCTGTGCTAGATGTTGGGAATACAGAGATGAAAAAAGCATAATTTTTGTCTGTCTTCAGGGATCTTTTTTATTTACTGAAGAGATACGTAGATAATTTAAAACTGTGATAAATGGTTGGTGAGTGGAAAGCCCTGAGGGCTATGGTGGGGTGGCTGTGTCAGGGGAGGTTTCTTAGAGGGAATGACTTTTGGTTTGAGTACTCTACATAAATAATTAAAGGGGTGAATGAAAGTGTGATGTGTATAGTCTGAGGGGAGTGAGGGGAGTGAGGGGCAGATGGCATACAGCATTCGATAAGAAATGTTTTTAACAGATCTGAGCACCAT
Organism: Martes martes; assembly: GCF_963455335.1. Classification (NCBI taxonomy): domain Eukaryota; kingdom Metazoa; phylum Chordata; class Mammalia; order Carnivora; family Mustelidae; genus Martes; species Martes martes. Next base: position 106,122,848 of record NC_137889.1, read on the forward strand.
GTTTTGGGTATGATATCACCTCGGTATAAATAGAAGACTTTTTCTTAGTATTAACTGAATATTCAGTTTTTCTTGGATATTTGTGGAGAAGTTTTGTCAGAGGCTTGTTCAAAGGTCACCCCTCATAGAGGCAAACCATAGGAGACTCTTAACTATAAAGAACAAACTGAGGGTTGCTGGAGGGGAGGTGTAAGGGCAGATGGACTAAATGAGTGATAGGCATTAAGGAGGACACTTGTGATGAGCACTGGGTATTATATGTAAGTGATGAATTACTAAATTCTACTTCTGAAGCCCATACTATACAATATGTTAACTAACTTGAATTCTTATTTTAATTAATTAATTTATTTATTTTTAATTTATTATTTGACAGAGAGAGAGAGAGATCACAAGTAGGCAGAGAGGCAGGCAGAGAGAGAGGGAAGCAGGCGCCCTGCTGAGCAGAGAGCCCAATGCAAGGCTTGATCCCAGGACCCTGAAACCATGACCTGAGCCGAAGGCAGAGGCTTAACCAACTGAGCCACCCAGGCGCCCCTAACTTGAATTAAACACACACACACACACACACACACACCAAAAAACAAAACCTTGGGAAGAAAACAATTAGTAAATTATGAATGAGTGTTGTTTTCATGGGAAAAAAAAGTCAACCCTGTTAGAAATAAGTCAGACAGAAAAAGACAAATGTGACTTCACTTATATGTAGAGTGGAAGGAAAAAAAAAAAGAAAAGATGAAAATTCAACCCAAAGAAGGGCCTGGCCCTGTGCAGAGGCCTACTTCTACACATTACTTAGTGGATTGAGACTGTCCCCAGGGACACCTTGGAAAGGATGACCTGAGTGTGGCGGGGCTATCTAAGAAGAGAGAATGTCACCATGTCACCCCAGAGCAGTAGAGTTCTTCCAGGAATACTTGCATTGAATGGGGAAAAACTGGCTCCACTGAAAATCCATAAAATTTTAAGAACTTGCCAAAACAAAAGAAAACAAAACAAACAAAAGCCACCTCTGTTGGTCTTTCTCTGAGTCTCTAAAATACTAAACAGAAAGAATATTTCTACTCTATCCATGACCACCACCACCACCATCACTATTATCATTACCACCACATCACCACAATAACTGTCACTAAAATATTACCATTGCCACCAACAACAACCACTACCAGTCTTACCATTGCTACCAATACCACTGCCGCTACTGAGGCTTTAACCACCACTATCATCATTACCACTCCCACTACAATTACTCCCACCATCTTTCCTATTCTCATTCCTGAAGTAATTTAGCTAGACCTTCTCAGACGTCTTAATGGCCATCTATGCCCCAGGTCACAGTTCTCAAATGGGTTAAATGGGTGATATTGGTAGCCACTGTAATGTCAATTAAAGGGGAACTTTAATAAAAGCCTTTTTTTTCAATGACTTAAGAGGATTCTCCAGGCTCACACAGGAAAACTGAATTTTATATATATTCTTCCCTAAAAGAACAAACAGCAATAACATATACTGCTGTCCTTTATTTAAAGTATATTCCCACATGGATCCTCAATACGTAGAGAGCTATTTGAAAGGTATTTCCTGAAAGAGTAGAGAAGATAGGATAGCATATTACTCACCTATGATGATAATCTCATATTACTCCAGTAATATGAGTCTTACTCTACAAGCTTCTTCTTTCTAAAAACTTTGCAGTTCAGGCTGAGAATAGTGTTGGTCCCCCAATAACGGGTCCATGGTCAAAGGAATGAGACTGATACAAAGCAAAGGTTAAGCAAAGCTTTATTTCATGCCAAGCATCAAGAATCAAACCGACTGTCAAACAGACTGGTGGGGGCCACCCCTTACAGAAAGGGCGACCACTCCCTGCCTCACAGACTAACTTTTATGGAGCAAAGGCCATGTGGTTGGACCTGGCCACACACAGGTGGCCAATGAGATTGTAACACATAGAGAAAGCTGCACAGTCATGCTAGGTCACACATGGGTGGCCAACTGAATTACAATTCACCTCATAGTAGCTATTTGAACTAGCCTATCACCTTGGTCAGAATTGGCGCTCAAAAGGCGCCCAAAAAGTGGGGCCCACACTCCTTGGTAGCTAGGGAGACAGTATGCGCGCTTTACTGATTGGATGTTTCCACCTGACCTGACTCATCCCTGCATTCAGGCTGTTATCTCCACCTGACCTGACCCACCCTTGTATTTGGGCTTTGTTACCTGGGACTGGTTTCCTGGACTTGCTTTTAAGTAAGTTCCCGGGGGTGGGGGGGGTGGGGGGGGTGGGGGGCAGGTCAATTTAAGTTTTACTGCATAAACAACAAAATGGCTATTCAACTGGGGTGGGGCCGCTCTGGCTGAATAGGCCCTTACAATAGGAGTAAATCTTCTAAGAAGGTAAGAGATCCATGGTTAGCAGTGTCTCATTGTTTATACCAATTATTATATATTAAGGGATTATAGAAGCAGCTAAAGCCAAAAGAAGTGTGCCCAGAACAGAGTTGATGATGGTGGAAAAATAAGAAATGGTTGGGGGTAGTGATTTTCAAAACATGTTTACGTGGTTAAATTCTAGGCAGTTGTAGTTTAAGTTAAATTTGGAGCATTTTTTCCCAAGAAAAACATGGGAAAATAATTATATAATTTGTATACAATATAAAAATCATAATCACAAGCATCTATGGAAGAAAAACTACTGAACTAGCTTAATAATTCTTTTCAACTTTTTAAGATTTGTCTGCAATTTCTTCAGTTTTATCATCTGTTAGCACTCTTTCATGTCACTCAATAAAGATCTCTTAAGACAAGTATGTCACACTACTGAATGAATGCTAGCTCTTGAGGATACCATGGAGACCATACCTTCAGTATCTGCCTTGGAGTTTGTTACATACCAAAAACAATAGTAAGCAAGTAGTGCCATTACAGAGGGATCATGCTACAGTACATTTATGCACCTGGTCCAATTAAAGCACCTGAGATAAGTATCTAAATCAAGTTTGGCACCATAAAGGGCATAATCAGGAAAGGAGGCCAAGATCAAGTTTGTCATTTGAAAGATAGGAAGGGTTTTATTAGAGCAAGGAAGGCGGGAAGTTAAGGAAGAGGGTTATTTTAGGCAAAGGAAATAGTGTGTGCAAAGACAGAGGAGTATAAAATAAAGTATAGTTTGTTCTAGGAATTGCTAAAGAAATCAGTATAGTGGGGATATCACAGTAGATAAATAGTAAGCTCTAACTGTGTATGAAAAATATCTGAGGAAAACTAAGCACTGAGAAAATTCTATTTGTTAGAATGTTTTTCCCATTGTGAACTGAAAAAAGTCATTGCTTTTTGGATCATTTAGATCCAGTTAACTGGTGAAACACCAGTATTTCATGGGACCATACATAGCTGGGTCCAATAGTCACACTGGCCATACTAGAGCCAGTATGGCCATATCTGGTTTTGGGATAAGGTCTAACTTGGGATTAAATCCATGACTACCTTGAGGTTTGGACTGAAGGCAGAGTTAGAAGGAAGCTGCAGTGAAGATGGGAAAGAGATAATAGAGTTGTAAACATATTTTAGAAGATGTGTGTGTGTGTATGTTTGTGTTCCCTGTTATGTCTTTTACTCGGGTTTCAGATCTATTAAGCACATGCAAAATGAAAGACAGATATTCATAATGAGTTTCTAGGATGTACTAGAGGGTAATGACAGAATCCTAGTCTTGTATGTATTTTATTCTTGCTATAACTACAAAAGCATGGAAGGAGAGGCAAAATTAGTGGTGGAAAATAAATACAGAACTAATCAGCTTCAACAGTCCAATTTTAAATAACACATTTTCAGATATTAGACACTAAGTAGCCATATGTCCATTTATCCAAAGGGAACTATAACTTCCCTGACAGAATGAAGGTATAGAATTCTTTGTAAAACATCTAGTGTCCATTTAATTTCAAAAAGTTTTCCTAGCTTTCTTAAAAATAGTAAATATTTTCTTATTTAGTTGAATTGTCATTTCTTTTTGTTTGTTTTATTATTTTTAAAGCTATCTTGCATGATAGAGCCAAGATTTTTAGAACATATTTAACTGCCAGAGGGAATGGCTCAGAAGCCCAAGTATCAGCTTCAGTACACATAAATTCTCTGGAACAACATCTTCAAATCCCAGAAGTTTTCTTCTCAGGTTGCCAAAATAAGGTCAAGGAAACCATAAAATTTCTCTGTTACTGTATACACACACACACACACACACACACACACATACACATTCTCTTTCCTGACTTACTATTGTGAGATGATCTTACAAAGCACACTAAAGCAGACTATTTTTAAGGTCAATATTCAAGGGCCTGAAAAGTTAAAAAGCTTTTACTATAAGAAGACAGAGGACAACAATTTTGGGCTCAAAAGGAAAGTTGTTACTGATTTTATTTCTTCTACTCTAAAATAAAATGAATAAAATGCAAATTCAAGTAGGACAGCCTTTGAAAGTATGGATTGAAAGCATGGCAGTCACTTTGAAAAGTAAGTTGGTTCTTTCCTCTTGAACATGTAAACAGAAATATTCTATCAGTTATTTTTAAAGAGTGGTAATAAAAAAAAAAAAGTTAGTATTGGCTCCATGGCACTATTTCAACCAATTCATGTCAAGACAAGAAAAGAGTAATCACAAGTAATATAATTATTCTAATTACATGATAATAAGAATACAGATGACACAAGTTTCAACTGTTGACCAAGTTTTATGTCTATTCATCATTTTTTTTTTTAGATTTTATTTATTTATTTGACAGACAGAGATCACAAGTTGGCAGAGAGACAGGCAGAGAGAGAGGAGAAAGCAGGCTCCCCGCCGAGCAGAGAACCCGATGTGGGGCTCGATCCCAGGACTCTGGGATAGTGACCTGAGCCAAAGGCAGAGATTTTAACTAACTGAGCCACCCAGGCGTCCCTATTCATCATTTTCTTATTGGGAATTATTCCAACACATGAGTTTTCATAAAATTTTAATTTAAATTTAATACTTCAAGAGAGAAAAAGAGAAATAACACTTAATATGCACCAACTGTGCCAGGTGCTGTTTTACATGCTTTATATATAACATATAGTTTTCATAGAATATTATGAAGCCTATATTATCAAATATATTTTATTTATGAAAAATAAAGGCTCAGGCAAGTTAAATGAATTGTCTGTGGTCACAACTAATAAGTGGTAGATTTGGGATGTGCAGACTTGTGATTTGGTGGTAGGTTTGGAGTTTGTAATCAGATTTCTCTGACTCCACTGAGCTTGATATATTCCCTTTGTTACATTTCTAGCAAAAGTCCTGGTACATTTTTTGAGGTTTTACAGAAGGGAAAAAATTATCCTTTGTACATATTTAAATAAATAAAACTTTAGGTTGAAGCTTTACAATTCTGTTTCATTATCAGGAGCATGAAATTTCAAAAGTCCCTGCTTAGGATCTTGTACTAGGGTTCTAATACCGTTTAATTTTTGAAAGAAATATTTCCATAGGATTAAGAAAAAAACACTAGCCATTAATCCTAACCTGATTTGGAGGGTACAGAATGAAAGCCCTGAAGGAATAGTTTTTCTGTGTATAGAATTTGATTATAAGGAATTCTCAAGTCATTTTTAACTTTTGAAAGGATGAGAAAATTTTTTCTTTTTTCCTTTGTTCTTTCTAATTAAAACCATACTTTTTATTTTTTTAAGAACAGGAAATTTGGGAAATGATTAGTTCATGCTATGGTCAAATTACTTAAAAATATATGGAAAGAAAGTGTAGACAAAAGAGAAGGTAAACATTACAGTTTTTGTCATAGGATGCAGTGGGGTAGGAATGGGGAGTCCAATTTGTTCATTTGGCTGTGTCTAGCCATGTGCTGCTCAGTGGGATGCATCTTGGAAAATTTGCCCTGAGATCCAGAGAAACTAATTTTATTTGTGATGGAAGGTATAAGAGAGGACTTTAAAACAATTGTTTTTTCTAAAGGTAGATGTGGAGAAACTTTTTTTTTTTTTTAAAGATTTTATTTATTTATTTGACAGAGATTACAAGTAGACAGAGAGGCAGGCAGAGAGAGAGAAGGGGAAGCAGGATCCCCGCTGAGCAGAGAGCCCGATGTGGGGCTCGATCCCAGAACCCCAGGATCATGACCTGAGCTGAAGGCAGAGGCTTTAACCCACTGAGCCACCCAGGCGCCCCTGGAGAAACTTTTATGAAGGACACTTCATTCATCTTTGATTCTTTGGTTCAAATTGCTTCTTGAATTCACATATTCATTCATTCAACAATCATTTTTTGAATGAGTATTACAAATATGAGCAAGAAAGAATCTTCTCTCTGTAAAAAGTTATTAGGCCAGTGAAAGATCTCTCTCTCTCTTTGTTTAAACAACAAAGCTACCATATCCATAATTGTGAAGAGCAGAGATGGAGTGCCTACCTAGCGCTCTCTCTGGAAAAGGGGGCTAAAGAAAATTACAAAAAGGTGAATCCTCAGCTAAATCTTTTTTTTTTTTTTTTAAGATTCTATTTATTTGTTTGACAGAGAGAGAGAGAGAGAGAGAACACAAGCAGGGGAAGTGGGAGAGGGAGAAGCAGGCTTCCTGCTGAGCAGGGAGCCTGACATTGGGGGGTGGGGGGTTGATTCCAGGACCCTGGGATCATGACCTGAGCGGAAGGCAGATGCTTGGCCAACTGAGCCACTCAGGCACCCCTCCTTAGCTAAATCTTAAAGCAAATATTTTTCAGGTAGGAAAGGCAGAGAACTTAATCCAAGAGTGGCTGTGGAGTGAGAACCTCAACATAGGATGGGATGGTTTGCTCTCACAGTTTTGCCTCCAGGATTCACCTTTAAGTTGGGCAATGGTTCAACACTGCCCTGAGGAGAATTCTCTGTAACTCTTCAAACCCAAGTTTTGACACATTGACAGACCCCTAATTCCCCACATTTCTGCAGATACCAGACAGTGGCAATTAGGCTTTCCTAAAGATGTGGTGATAATGGCTTTTCAAATAAGGACATAATCAATAATTAAAAACCAAATGGTCTTATCAGACACCTTGTTCCTTGAAGACCATTCAACCTGTCCTATCTTTATGTATTCTAGGAGGAGAGCTTACACAGAGTTTCAATCTTTTAGTTCTAAGCTTCAGTAAAGTCTTATTTAATATTTCTTGATCTTTGTCCAACTAGAGACAAAGAACTAGATCTTTGTCCAACTACAGAAATAATGAAAATGTTCAAGTTTGCAGGACAGCAGTAGCATCTGAACCTAAAAAAGCAGGAGGGTTCATCATTCCCAATATGAAATTATAATAAAAACTTCCTATTGCAGAGTGTAATGGTACAAGGGTGATCAACTTGTTTCAGTTTGCCTGGGACCGTTTTTTTTCTTAAATTGTGATAGAAAATATGTAATATAAAATTTTACCATCTTAACCATTTTTAAGTGTACAGTCCAGTTGTATTAAGTATATTCACATTGTGTGAAATAGATCTCCAGAACATTTTCATCTTGCAGGTCTAAAACTCCATATCCATTAAACAACTCCCCTTTTCCCACTTTCTCTACCCTCTTGTAACAACCATGCTTTCTGTTTCTATGAATTTAACTACTTTGGATGCCTCATGTAAGGGGAATCATAGAGCATTTGTTTTTTTCGAATTGACTTATTTCACTTAGCATCATATCCTCAAGATATATCCATGGTATAGCATGTGACAGGATATTCTTCTTTTTTAATGGCTAAATAATGTTCCACTATATGCATGTACCAACATTTGGGTTGTTTCCACCTCTAGGTAATTATGAATAGTGTGGTTATGAACATGGATGTCCAAATATCTCTTTGAGATCTTACTTTCAGTTCTTTGGATATATCTCCAGAAGTGGGATTGCTGGACCATATGGTAGTCTATTTTTAATTTTTGAGGAAACCCCATACTGTTTTCCTTAGCAGTTGCACCATTTTACAATCCCATCAAGTGTCCCAACTACTCCTCCTTACTAACAGCCTCCTCACTAACAGCTTTTTTTTTTTTTTTGGCTTTTTTGGTAGCGGTCACCCTCTCTTGGTATGAGGTAATATCTCATTGCAGTTTTCATTTCTCTGATGATTAGTGATGTTGAGCATCTTTCATATGCTAATTGGCCACTCATATGTCATTTTTGGAGAAATAGCCAGTTCTTTGCCCATTTAAACATTTTTTTTTTATTATTGAAGAATAGCTGAAATACAATGTTATGTGTTTCAGGTGTACAACACAGTGATTTAACAATTCTATACATTTCTCAGTGCTCACCATGATAAGTGTCATTGCCGTCTGTCACCAAATTTATTAAAGTAGCATTGACTATATTCCCCAATGCTGTCCTTTTCATCTCCATGGCTTAATTACTTTATAACTGGAAGTTTGTACTTATTAATCCCCTTCACTTATTCCACCCATCCCCTCCACTCACTTTACTTCTGGTAACCACCACTTTGTTCTTTATATGTAAGAGTCTGTTTTTATTTGTTCAATTTTTTTTGTTTTTCAGATTTCATGTATAAGTGAAATCATATGGTATTTGTCTTATTTACTTCAATTAGCTTATCTCTAGGTCCATTCATGTTGTTGCAAATGGCAGGATTTCATTCTCTTTAATGGCTGAGAAATATTTCATTGCATATTTATGTATCTGTCTTGATGTATCTTGGTTTGCTTCCATATCTTAGCTCTTATAAATAACACTGCAATATATATAAAGCTGCATATATCTTTTCAAATTAGTGTTTTTATTTTCTTTGCATAGATACCCAGTAGTGGAATTACTAGATCATACGGTAATTCTATTTTTAATTTTTTGAGGAAACTTTGTATTGTTTGCCACAAATTGCCACAAATTGCAAATTGGTTGCACCAATTTACATTCTCACCATGAGTATTTGGGGATTCCCTTTTCCCCACATCATCATCAACATTTGTTACTTCTTGTCTTTTTGATACTAGCCATTCTGATTGGTGTGGGGTGACATCTCATTGTGGTTCTGATTTGCATTTTCCTGTTGGCCATCTGTATCTTCTTGGGAAAAATGTTTCTTGGGGTCCTTTGCCCATTTTTAAAACAGATTATTTTGTGTTTTTTGTTGTTGTTGGTTTTTTTGTTTGTTTTGTTTTGTTTTTTTTTGCACTGAGCTGTGTAAGTTCTTTATATACTTTGGATATTAACCCCTTACTGGATATATCATTTGCAGGTATCTTTTCCCATTCGGTAGGTTGGCATTTCCCTTTATTATTTATTTTTTTTTAAAGATTTTATTTATTTATTTGAGAGACAGAGATCACAAGTAGGCAGAGAGGCAGGCAGGGAGAGAGAGGAGAAGCAGGCTTTCCGCAGAGCAGAGAGCCCAATGTGGGGGTCCATCCCAGGACCCTGGGATCACGACCTGAGTCGAAGGCAGAGGCTTTGACCCACTGAGCCACTCAGGCACCCCATGGCATTTCCCTTTATTGATGATTTCCTTTGCTATGCAAAAGCTTTTTATTTTGGTGTAGTCTCAAGATTTTATTTTTGCTTTTGTTTCTCTTATCTCAGGAGACATATCTAGAAAGATGTTGCTAAGGCCAATGTCCCAGAAATTATTGCTTATGTATCTTTTAAGGAGTTTTATGATTTCAGGTCTCATATTTAGGTCGTTAACCCATTTTGAGTTTATTTTTGTGTGTGTTGCAATAAAGTGGTCCGGTTTTATTTTTTTGCATGTAGCTTTCCAGTTTTTCCAACACCATTTATTGGAAAGAGTGTTTTATCCCCCATTTTATATTCTTGACTCCTTTGTCATAGATTAATTGACCAAATAAGCATGGGTTTATTTCTGGCTATCTATCCTGTTCCATTGATCTATGTGTCTGTTTTTGTTCCAGTACCATACTTTTTTGATAAATACAGGTTTGTAGTATATCTTGAGATAAGTAGTAAATTAGTAGATAAGTAGTAAATTAGTAGATTAGTAGTAAATCTGGGATTATGATACAGATTTGTTCTTTCTTAAGATTGGTTTGGCTATTCAAGGTCTTTTGTGATTCCACATGAAATTTGGTATTCGTTCTAGTTCAGTGAAAAATGATGTTGGTATTTTTAGAGGGATTGCAATGAAACTGTAAATTGCTTTTGGCAGTATGGACATTTTAACAGTATTAATTTTTCTAACCCATGAGCATGGAATATGTTTCCACTGGTTTGTATCTTCTTTAATTTCTTTCATCAATGCCTTATAGTTTTCATAGTATAAGTTTTTCACCTCCTTGGTTAAATTTATCCCTAGGTATTTTATTCTTTTTGGTGCAGTTGCAAATGGGATTGTTTTCTTAATTTTTCTTTCTGCTACTTTATTATTAGTATATAGAAATGCAAAGGATTTCTGTATATTAATTTTGTGATCTCCAACTATACTGAATTCATTTATTCCAATAATTTTTTGGTAGAGTCCTTAGAATTTTCTATATAATACTATGTCATCTTCAAATAGTGACAGTTTTACTTCTTCCTTATCACTTTGGAAGCCTTTTTTTTTTTTTTTTTTTTTTCTTGACTGATTGCTGCAGCTCGGACTTTCAGTACTATGATGAATAAAAGGTGGTAAGAGTAGACATAGTTGTCTTGATCCTGATCTTAGAAGAAGTTTTCAGTTTTTCACCATGGAGTATGATGTTACTGATGGGTTTTGGTTTTTCATTAGTGACCTTTATTATATTGAGATATTTTCCCAGTAAGCCCACTTTATTGAGAGTTTTTGTCATGAATGGATCTTGTACTTTGTGAAATGACTTCTACATCTCTTAAGATGGTCAAATGGTTTTCATCCTTCCTCTTGTTAATGTGATTTATCACATCGATTGATTTATGAATATTGAACCACCTTTGCATCTCTGGAATAAATCCCATTTGATCATGGTGAATGGTGCTTTTAATATATTGTTGAATTTGGTTTGCTAATATTTAGTTGAGTATTTTTACATCTATGTTCACCAGGGATATTGGCCTATAATTTTCTTTTTTTTTTTTTTTAAGATTTTTACTTATTTATTTGAGACAGAGAGAGAGAGCATGAGCATGGGAAGGGGAAAAGGGAAAAGGAGAAGCAGACTCCTGATTAAGCAGGGAGCCCAATGCAGGGCTCAACTTCAGGACCCCGGGATCATGACCTAAACCTATGTCAATGCTTAACCAACTGAGCCACACAGTTGCCCCTTTCTTATTTTTAAAGATTTATTTATTTATTTGAGAGAGAGAGAGAGAGGTTGGGGGAGAGGTAGAGGGAAATGGAGATAATCTTTAACAGAATTCCCACTGAATGTGGAGCCTGATGCAGGGCTTGATCCCATGACCTTAAGATCATGACCTGAGTGGAAATCAAGAGTTGGATGCTTCACAGACTGAGCTACCAAGGCGCCTCTATAATTCTTTTCTTGCAGTGTCTTTGTCTATTGTTACATCAGGGTAATGCTGGTCTTATGCAATCAATTCGGAAGCATTCCTTGCTCTTTAATTTTTTGGTATAGGTTGAGAAGTATAGGTATTAACTATTCTTTAAGTATTTGGTAGAATTTACTAGTGATGCCCTCTGGTCCTGAACTTTTGTTTGTTGGGATTGGGAGTTTTTTGATTACTGACTTAATTTGGTTACTAATTATCAATCTGTTCAAAGTTATTATGTTTTCTGGAGTCAATTTTAGAAGACTGTGTGTTTCTAGGAATTTATCTATTTCTTCTAGATTGTTCTATTTATGGGCATGGGATTTTTTATAGCATTCTTTTATAATTCTTTGTATTTCTGTTGTGTTGGATGTATTTCTTCTTCATTTCTGTCTGATTTTATTTGGATCCTTTCTCTTTCTTCTTACTATGTCTGGCTTATTAATTTTGTTGAAGTTTTTAGAGAACCACCTCTTGGTTTCATTGACATTTTCCATTTTTAGTCTCAATTTCATTTATTTATGCTTTAATCTGTATTACTTCCTTCCTTTAATAACTTTGGTCTTTGTTTTTCTTTTTCTAGCTCCTTTAGTTATAAGTTTAGGCTGTTTATTTAAGATTTTTCTAATTTCTTGAGGTAGGCCTGTATCACTATAAATTTCCTTCTTAGAGCTGCTTTAGTTGCATCCCAAGATTTTGGACCATTTTACTTTCATTTTCATTTGTCTGAATATATTGTTTTATTTCTCTTTGACCTCTTAGTTGACCCATTGTTTGTGTAGTTGCATGTTATTTAACCTCCATACATTTGTAGTTTTCCAGTATTTTTTAAAAAATTGATTTCTAGTTTCATACCATTGTGGTTGGAAAAGAGGCTTGATAAGATTTCAATCTTAAATTCATTGAGACTTGTTTTGTGGCCTCACATGTAGTCTAACCTGGAGAATGTTCCATGTGTACTCAAAAGAATGTGTGTAATGTGCTACTTTTGGATGGGGTACTCTGAATATATATTTTAGGTCCATCTGGTTTAGGTGGACTTTCTGATTCTACTTGCATTACTTTTTTCTCACTGCTTCTCCAAATATAAGAAAATAAACACATAGGATGTGGAACTTCATGAAAAAGAAGAAACCAAAATAGTGTTACAAAATTTAAAAGAATTTTAACCAAATATGACTAGGCCACTCTTTGGTATCAAAAAACTCTATATCCTCCTTTGGTGGCTAAAATAGTGTTAGATGTTGGGGTGTCTGGGTGGTTCAGTTGGTTAAGCCTCCAATTCTCGGTTTTGGCTCAGGTCACGATCTCAGTGTTGTGAGATCGAGCCCCACATTGAGCTCTATACTCAGTGGGGAGTCTGAGATTCTTTCCCCTTCCCTATCCCTCACTCTTTTCCTCCCCCCATTTGCACTCTCTCTATCTCTAAAAAAATAAATAAACAAAATATTTAAAGTAGTTTTAGATACTATAAACAAATAAATCTGAAACTTCAGTGACTTAATACCATTCTTTCTTGTTCATGTAAAGTTCAGTCAGAGGTGGTGATGATAGAGGGTGGTCTCTGCTCTATGCAGTCATTCAGTGACCCAGGATGAGTGAGACTTATTTTCAATTCATGGCTTCCAAGGCTTTTGGGCACCAACTCCTGCTGGTGAATGGGGAAAAGGGAAAGAGTGTATGATCATGCAGGAGGCGTCTATGGGCCAAACCTGGAAGTTATATACCTTATATCACCCATGTTTTATTGGTTAGAAATTAGTCGGATGAAAACACTCAAATATAAAGGAGACTGAGAAATGTACCCTAGCTTTATGACTAGGAGAAAAAAGAAAGAATTTGGTGAACAGCTATCCAATTTGTGCCTCACATTATTTATCCACCAGAATCTCTTTATATAGTGCACCTATGTTACCAGTGTTCATTTAATAAACAATTATTGCCATATCCCTTGATTTCCTAAGTTGTTGTGGCAAAAAACTTTGTCAGCATTCCTAAAGACTATGAATGAGATTATAATTTCACTGCTACAGCCAAATTTCAAAAGAAGTCATTGACTATGTTGGCAATATTAAGTGATATCTAAGACGTAATTAATAGGGCACATTCTCATTTAGGGACAAAAAGACTTCCTTTGTGATAATGAGTCCAGGTAGAGCAAGTGAGAAAGGATGCCAAAAGTCTTCTTCAGTGAAAATGATTTGGAACTATTGGATAAAAGCAGTGTTTCCCAAAATGTCCTTGTAGAACACTAGTATTTGGATATACACCAAAAGAAAAAGAAATGATCTTTTACCCATTAAAGTTTAGAAAATGATGAAATTCAAATATGTCTCTGAGTATTCATGACGCATATGAACATATTAAAGATTCCAATATTTCTGCTATAAAAAAAATCTTTGGTTTTAATTTACTTTCCTAATATTTGTCATGGATCATTGTGTTTTAGTACCATGCACTATTGTGATAAGTCTGTGAAAAAATTTGGTTGATTCCCACTGCAATCAAACATCCTAGTTTTGAATGCCATTTTCTCTACTGAAAGCTTTTACGTGTTAAGTAGAAAAGCAATTTTCTTATTATTCATAGTGTTTTATAGCATTTTGAATATAAGTAGAATAAAACTTAGATTTAGCCACAATTTTTCCCTATTTTATTCTTCCCTTCCTCATTTATCAGCAAACTTAGTGCTGGTAGGGTAAACATCACCTTAAATAGTTTTTCCTTATTTTCCCTTAAAAAGATCTTGAGATACACACACACACACACACACACACACACACACACACACACACATGTTTATTTTCTCCATAGGCTACCAATTTCACTTTACAAATTTTGAAAGTCCCTTTTTCTGTTACCAATATTACTTATTTTCTATAGAAATCATTTTCACTCTGGTGTTCACTTCAGGTGAATAATCTTAGGCCCTTCCTTCTACCTCCAATTCTTCGATTTTGTTTTTACTTTTTCTACATTCTGAAACTGACCCAGAGACCAAATCTGTCTAAAGCATTTCTAATGGGAACCTTTTTTGGAAAGTGGGGGCAATTTATACCACATAGGAGTGGTAGATGCAACCACAAAATGGCACTCATTTATTTTTACTTTATAACATGATGAAAAATTTGAAATTTTTATATTGGCATGGAAAACAAGAATAGAACTTTGACTACATTTCAAAAACGATCTTGCTTACCTTATATGCTACCACTTTTTATTCTGTTTTACAAATATAAAAATAACTTTACTGGACTTTTGAGATATATCATGAAGGTATGGCTGCCAAACATTATAATATTTGGAGTAAGTTAAAATTTGTTATCTATTTCCTTATATAGTTTTTGAGGAAAACTTTTGCTCTTGCTTTTTTCCCCTTCTCTCTTTTCCAGCATAGTGGCCAGTAAACTCTAAAGGTGTATGAACTGATGTTTACATGTTGAGATTCACTTATTTTGTGCCAGTATATGTCTGCTTTTACAGAATTGCAGGCTCTTCCTTTTCCTAAGATCTGTCAATCAGTATTATTTATGCAAATGAACTACTACCAATCTTCATACACTAGGTTATTTTTAAAATTGCTCTTAAAAAAAATCTAGTCAGTGGTGTTGGAGTAGTCTTTATTCTGGTTAAAGCTGAAATTTTTGATTAAGACCAGAAGAAATGAAGATTTTTGGGGGACCATATGGTTGTATTGGTTTGGCCTTCAGGAAACTCTGGTGTCTGGGGCTTAAACTATGAATCTTATTATAATGTGTTTCAATAAAGCAAATCAAATTATCTGGGGCTGTGCTTACAATATGTAGTTATAAGACTTATGTACCTACATAAGATAAAATTAATTAAAAGTAAACAAAATTAAATATTTAGTTTCTCAGTCACACTAGCTACATTTCAACTACTCAATATTAGATAGAACAGATTATAGATTTCCATCATTGCTGAAAATTATCATGGACAGCATTAATCTAGGGGCTTTTATTCCAGTTCATATATGAAGGACAAAAAGCTGTAACTGCATCTTTGCTTATTAGTCACTTCACTTTATTTAAATCATCCTTAAGTTGCTTAGGTATCAGATGCTTTTCTGAGCAGCTGTGTAATCTATTAGAAAGAGTATTGGGTAGGGAACTGGGATTTGGCCCAACCAGAAACTCCTGATTATGAGAAAAGAATTTGGCTTATTTAAATTATTTTTACCTATGGAGAATCAAGCTATGAAACATGTGCAGGAGAAGAGCAAGCCTCGTGCTATCATTAGAAAGGTCTGCTTATAGGATGGCCCTTGACTGGTATCTGGGAACATGGATTTTAGTAACGTTCCTTCTATTCCCTCTTAAGAGTGGTTCAGTGTGTCAAAAATGCTTGTACAAGTAATATGGTGTATGTTGAACACCTGTTTGCCTTCTGAGAGTCTGAAGTTTGTGTACATGCCAGGCTTAGGGCACTTACATGACTAGTTCCACATTAAAAACCTGGTACTGAGCCTAACTGGTAGATAGCATTTCACATTTGTTGTCACAACTCATGTCTCAGAGGAATTAATGTGATTACACCATGTGATTACACCAGTGGATGATTCAGGAAGCGCATGCCTGGTTTCCCCTGGACTTTACCCCATTTGCCTTTTACTTTTGCTGATTTTACTTTGTATCATTTTGTTGTAATAAATCATAACCATGAGTAAGACATACGTAGAGTTCTGTGAGTGCTTCTAACAAATCACCAAAACGGGGTGATCTTGGGGACTCCAGCACATCTCATAATTATGTTGAAAGAGTAATATGAAGTAAAAAACTTGTAAATAAGTTTGAGTTGCAAAAAGTTTCTACATACTTGCATATTATTACTAGTAATTGTAGCGAATCTGGCAAAGAAGGAAAAAAATCAGAAAAAAGTATTTATTATAAAATAAATAATCATATATAAAATAAATAATATATAAATAAATAAAAATATTTATTATAAAACAAAATTATTTAAAATGAAACTAAAAAGCTATAGGCACCTGAATAATTTTATCTAAAATGTTTAAGACATAATTATTGTGATTTTACTGAAATTAGTTAGAAATACAATAATATATTAGGACTAGGGAAGATATAACCTGGTGAAAGAGGACCGCATGCCATTCTTCGACTTTTGAATATCCTTGGAAAAACTTCCAAAGCTGTCTAGAAATGTGAACTGCAATGGCTAAGATAAGAATTTCAGTGAAACAGAATAACAGCCATTTTTTCCTGGATCAAGTTTAAAGAAACTGAAGAGTCCTCTTAACACAACTCCCTGGATGTGAATTTGTCTTTCCACAGCAGGTTTAAGTGACTAAATATCTCAGACTTGACACATGTCGGTGGATCTTGGCAGCAGCTAAAAAATATGGCCTTGGCTTCCAGTGTTGGAATGGGAGCTGAACTCTCTCTCCTTTATTTTAAAAGTTGCTTTTATAACATATCCTCTTGCAGTGAATTATCTTCTAGCTCAAATATCATAATCTTTACACAAACATGAAAATCTTTTTTCTCTTTGTTGTGCAATTCAGTCATCTCCAAATTCCAAATATCAGCCACCCTCTTTTCTAATTTCCACCACCCATTTTCTACAGCATGGGCCCAGGAAGAATAAACACTTGGTTTCTTACCAAGGTATCTGATGATAGTACTTGGTCCTTCCTTCTTTTTTCTCCCTTTTCTTCTATCCATAAGCATTCTTATTCAGACAACCAATTCTAGAAAGTTTAGATCAAAACACTCCTGAGTATCAAAGAATCTGGGGGGCCTAAATTCATATATAAATTGTGTGTGGGAAACACCCGAAAGGTACCCTCATGGCAACATGATCATTTAAAAGTATAACAAAGGGGGAGAAGGAAAACAAGTATCAAGCCTTATGGAGCTTAAGGCCATAGAGGAATGAAAACAGACTGCTCAGATTCAAATTCCATTCTCTCTAAGTATTTGTTTGACCTTGGACAATTTTCCTAACCACTCTGTGTTGTGATATCCTTCTCTATAAGACAAAAAATAACAACAGCATTTATCTTATTAAGATGTTACGGAGATTAAATGAGTATATATATGTAAATTGCTTAGAAAACCTAGTAAGTGTTACATAAATATAGTGACCATCTAATTGATCACTCAAACTAGGATGTATTTGAAGATGAAAAGGGACATTATGAGTAATTATGCTAGGATAATAGTTGTAATGTAACTCTAAGTATTTTGGTATTATTATTTTTAAATTTTACTTGAAAGCAAACTTAGATTTTTAAGAAACTAGGTCTTCTACAGATAGCGTATTCACTGATATAAACTTCCCTACTTATAAAAGTACAGAATGTGATAAAACACACACACACGCACGTACACACAACTATACCCCTGTATGATAGGATTCCAGAAGGATGAATTCAGTTGGCACAGGAGCAATAAATAAATATAGCACTGCATTATTTAGTGGTATCTGAGAAGTTTTTTTTCAGAGAGGCAAGCTTCTGATATCAGGTTGTTTATTGTTTTATAACTGACTTATACTACAAAGGCTTATAAAAGGTGTATAGTTAGAAAAGCAGATATTTTAGCTGATTAAATGGCTTGAAACAGTGGATGTAGAACTCTTTCTTTAATGAAATCTTATCCTTGAGTCTGGTGCCTATCACAGATAAAAGCAGAGCTGCTCTAGATGAAGAGAGGAAGGGCTGGAGTCCCAGAACTCCAGCAGCTAGGTCTCCTTTCCACCCAGGGAGCACTTGGGGTAGACCCAAGGGAACCTGCATTACATGGCTAAGACTTCCACAACACAGTTTGAAAGTAGAACCCATGAAAATGTGTGGAAACAAAATCAAACTTCAACTAAAAAGATTATATGTTAAGCAGATAAAATTTTAACTAACTTTATCTACCTCATTGGATTTCTACATTTTCCCAAATTTAAGCTTTCTGTGTTGCTATATAAGGAATCAAAATACGTCCATTAAAAACAAAAACACACAAAAAATCCCAAGACTTTAGTTAGCTTAACTTCTTTTGAAGAACTGAAATTACTATATTACTTGGTAAACATTATTGAAGCTAATCTTCAATATCACCAAGGTATCAGATCTCCATCAACATTTTATGGAATATCAAAGAAAGAGCTTAGCTAGAAATCCGATGGAAATACAATTCCACAGCTGACTCTTCATAGACTGAACTGTGGGACTTTTACTGTCTTCTTAGAGTTTGGTTTCCTAATATAAACAGAGAAGATCATATGTATTCTTCATTTATAAATTTTAATTCTTCATTTATAAGTTAATAAAATTCTGTGGTTTTCAAACAAAGCAATTATTTAAGATGAATTTGAGTCAACTAGTGTATCAAGTTTTTAAAAGGCTTAAAAGTAAATCCAATTGTGACTCTTTCTTTTAATCTCTATGGGGAACATGTGGAGATGGTGCATGTTTAGGGGAAAAGAAAGTTTCTTTCCTTAGTTGTAATCACTTACAGTGAAGGCTACAGCTATGGTAAGATTTATATATAGGAAATCAAAATATTGAATCAGGGTGGTGTTAGAAACCCAGTGGGATGCCCTTCTATCTTCAGAATTGTAGTTAAGCATCTGCAGCTGAGAACAAAAGGCTAATATTTCACATTTTAAGTTTGGAGACACTCAAAAGTGCTGCCACTTTCCAGCAGTGCGCATACTAACTTCTGCTTAGCCTTCTCACCTGATTGTGAGAATTAAGTGAAATTAAACAGTAAAGTAATGAGAATAGCACTTGATACATTATAAAAGCTCCATAAAGTTTGGTCATTATTATTATTGCTAATATTGGTTTTCCTGACGTTACTTTGTATTTCTGAGAAGACAACTGTGTTATAAACTTGGTGACATCAGGGACTTGTGTGATATTTTCTCCCTAGTACGCAATAACATGCTTTTACAAAGTGTTGGCTCAATGCATTTTTCTCACAAACTAAGCAATTTTGGTATTTAATAAATCTGAGTTTTAAAATGTATCTATCTTTTTAAACTGTGCCTCATAAAGCTGAACAGTTATAAATATTATGTAGTAGCCCAAATAGTAAGCTTGATGAATACATACATATGGCATGCCTATGATATGTTTATATATATACAAAGATATATATTATATACATGAAGATTACACACACATAAAATCACATAACAAATACTGAATTCACTCTTTTCAAGTTTACATGACACATTTACAAAAGTTGATATTGTATCAGGCTAAAATAAATTCTTAATGAATTCCAAATAATTGAAAAAAGAAATTCCTATTTGCTGAGCATAATGCAATAAAACTGAAACCAAAAAGAAAATAGGAAAAAAAATCCATATACTTAGAAAATAAAAACAAACTTCTAAATAATTAATTGGTTAAAGAAGGAATCAAAGAAATTTTTTAAAAGTGCACCACAAATTGAAACTTGTGATTATGTACTCAAAGCATTTCTTAGGAAAATTTATAAAACAGGGTAGTTCAGTGATGCTCAGAAGTGAATTTATGTATACATAATAAAATGAGAAGATTGAAGGTTAATGAGCCACGATTTTTCTATAGAATCTGAAGAAAAAGTCTGAGTCCTATAAAAGGAGAAAAAAGGAAATAATAAAAGGTAAGAGCAAATATTAAATAGGAAACAGTTACAATGATCAATAAGACCAAAAACTAAATGAAAGAAAAAGAAGCACTAATAAACATCTGGAAAACTGATCAAGTGAAAGAAGGCAAAATAGATATGAGGAAAACGGGGTTTAAATTATAGATTCCATCGTTTTTAAACTCGCAAATTCAATGAGAATATTATGATCATTTTTATGACTATATTTAGATAAATTGGATCATTTAAAATACAATTTACCAAAATCAATTCAACAAAACAAAGCAAAGCCCACCTGAATAGACCAATAACATTAAAATACTTAATTGACAATCACAATTCACACTCTTCCCACAAAGGCACCAAACCCAGAGAATTTTATCAGGATTTTTAGCAAACCTTTAACTTAAAAGTAATTCTTATTTTGACATTTTTAGAGAACAGAAGGGGCAAAGCTACTTGACTCATTTCTCGATGCTAGTAAAATTTGAAAACTTGATATCCAAATTACATGAGCTATGTATAATAAGAAAATAAGGGCTAATCTCATTTCTAAATGTAGATGTGGAATTATAATACTTTATCTCTTTCTCTGGATCAGTTTTGTTAGAGAGTTGTGAGGCAAATTGAATACACCATTGTTACCAAATAGCATTTATCTTAGCATAGATGAATTGTTCAACAATAGAAAATATATTTATGTATTTGGCACATTAATAAATAAAACATGATAAAAAATACCATCATCCCAATAAATGTAAAAAATAAAGCATTCAGTGAAATTCAGTATTCTTTCATAGTGAAAGCTATTATATTAAGCAATTAGTAAATAAATGTAAGAAATGGACAAGAAATATGATTAGGCTTCCTCAAAATCACTGCTATTACCAGGGCAACTGGATGGCTCAGTCAGTTAAGCATCCAACTCTTGATTTTGACTCAGGTCATAATCTCAGGGGCTGGCTGGGAGTCTGCCTGTGATTCTCTATTCCTGCTGCTCCTCCCCAACCACTCTCTAAAATTAATAAATAAATGTGAAAAAAAAAAAAAACAAAACAAAACCCTGCTATCACCAATATTATTTATGTTGTGCCAGTGGTTTTAATAATTACAGTAAGAAAAGGAAAGGACATAAAAGATATAGAGATTACATATAAAAAGACAAAACCACAATTTTTAGACTATCAATCTGGGTGGCTCAGTGGGTTAAGCCTCTACCTTCAGTTTAGGTCACAATCTCAGGGTCCTGGGATCAAGCCCTGCATCAGGCTCTCTACTTGGCAGGGGACCTGCTTCCCCCTCCCTCTCTGCCTGCCTCTCTGCCTACTTGTGATCTCTCTCTGTCAAATAAATAAATAAAATCTTTAAAAAAATGTGCAGAAGTATCTCCTGTTAAATTATTATGGTGGGGATAAAATTTATATACAAAATCCATAATGCTCCTGTAATGACTGCAATCAATGCTTTGAAAATCTTATAGAAATTTTAAAAAGCATTTGCTATATAACAAAACAGTTAAGATAACTAGAAATTGAAATTGAAAACAGTTATTTTAAGTTTTACATGGGTGAAATTATAAAATAGTTTTGAAGCATTTACAAAGAGATTTGATTAACTGAAGATGTATACTTTGTTTATAGGTAGGAAGATTCAGCATCATAAAGATTTCAAATCTTCCAAATTTATCCGTAAATTCATTGTGATTTCAATAAAGTTTCAACAGTGTTTCTTATAGAATTTGAGAAATTGACTCTAAAATAAATATGAAAGAGTATAAGTAAAAAAAAAAAACTGAACTAATTGTGAAGAGGGAGGAGGAAGACATACTTGCAATGCTAGTTATCAAGACTTACTTATATATTTACAGAAGTAGATATTTATTTATATATTTATATATGTATAGAATCTACATACTTATGGTGTTAGCTCAGTAAAGGGCAAATACATCAAAAGGACAAAAAAGAAAGCAGAAGCAAACAAAAAAACCCAAAGCACATAGATCTTACATGGATGGGATTTCACTTCATGAGTGTTGTTTCATTACCGTATGTTACACTATAGTCAATGGTGGTGGAACTACTACCTATCAAAATGTGAAAAAAAAATATGCATGTGTTCAATTCCATTTAAAATCTTCCCTCTTTTTTTTTTTTTTTTAATTTTATTTATTTACTTGAGAGAGAGAAAGAACAAGTTGGGGGAGGAGCAGCAGACAGAGAGGAAGCAGGGAGCCCAATGTGGGGCTCAAACCCAGGACACCAGGATCATGATCTGAGCTGAAGACAGATGCTTAACTGACTGAGCCACCCAGGTGCCCCAAGATCTTACAATCTTTTCGAAGAATATAAAGAATATCTTCATTACATTGAGGTAAAGAAGATAACTTAAACAAGTGACCAAAAAGTATAAATCATAAAGGAATATATCAATGCATTTAACTACACTGAAAGAATAAAATACTAAACAATAAGAGATACAATAAATAAGAATGAAAGAAGATGTTTATGACATAGAGAACAAAGGATTTACATCAAGAATACATATAGGACTCCTGCAAATCAACAGAGTAAAAACAACAAAAAGATAACAGACAATTACAGATGGATACCTGCTTCTTTTGTTGGAATGAATACAATGAGTAAGCTTACATATTACTGTGAACAAATAAATGGTTTCTCTTCCTTTAAAAAGGTACAGAAGCTATCCTTAGAAGATATGGAAAAGGTATTGCATATCTGAAATTGCCTTTTTTCCCCTTCCATCTCAGGATCCTACAAATCTATGTTTTTGGAAGAGTCAACTTGAAGGATAAAAGGTAATTTGAGTGCCGTTCTTCTGAGTAGTACAGGAATCTTTATATTACCTCTGTGTGTGTGAAGCACAGGTAATGCTAAACAAAGTTATAGAATGCATTTAGCACATTTAGCCTAAGAATATGCACATTAAAATTTAACAGATAGGGCACCTGGGTGGCTCAGTGGGTTAAGCCGCTGCCTTCGGCTCAGGTCATGATCTCAGGATCCTGGGATCGAGTCCCGCATCAGGCTCTCTGCTCAGCAGGGAGCCTGCTTCCCCTCCTCCACCTCTGCCTGCCTCTCTGTCTACTTGTGATCTCTCTCTCTGTCAAATAAATAAATAAAATCTAAAAAAAAAAATTTAACAGATACATCTGAGCATGTTTAACTTATTTTTAACAGCCGATCATTGTTAATTTGGTTTATTGTTAATTTGTTATTGTTTATTTGGTTAATTTGGTTTATAGTTCCAACCTTTTCTTCATATAAACTCCTTTTCAACCCCATAACAATGAGTAAAAGGACATGAAGAGGCAGTTCAGGAAAGAGGAAATTCAAATGGGTAATCCACTTTGGCAAGGTTAGTAATAAGTAAAATACAAGTTAAAATAATAATGAAATACAATATCACAGCCATTGATAAGCAACAGCTTTAAGATCAGAAAATTCTAAATGTTTGAAGTCTGAGAATACCAGGTGAGGATTTAAAAAATAGGACTTTTACACAGTGATGGAAGGAGTGTACATTTTGGAAAGCATTTTGACAACAACAGTATTATTAAAAAGGCACTCACCTGACAAACTAGCAGTTCCACTTCTTAGTATATATCCCAGAGAAACTTTGGGCATGTGTGCATAGGGATACAGTTATAAGGAGAATTGATTTTACTAGTGAAGACTGGAAGCAATCTAAATACAAATCAGTAGAGAATAAATAAATAAATAGTAGTGGTAGATTTAGCTAATGAAATAGATTATTGTAATTTTTAAAAAGGAGCTATGTAAACGTATTGACATTGATAACACACACAAAAAAATCTGAGTAAAAAGTAAGAAGTGCATATATGCTCTGATAAAATAGTCCTATACATTGGAACTGGTTATCTCTATTTCCATGGAAAGAAGGAATAAAAACCTGTATGGGAAAGATTTATACCAAAGGTAAGATAGAGATATGCTCTGGGAGAGAGGCAGGCAAATGTGGCAAGATAAATACACAATGAAATTTTCAACTAATGAGTTATTTTCAAATAATGAGTTATTTCCAAGTGATGAGTCACTGAATTCTACTCCTGAAATAAATATTATACTATATGCTAACTTACTGGAATTTAAATAAAAACTTGAAAAGAAAAACAAGTTAAAAAAATAAATGTTCTCATATATACATACATATCTATTAAAAAAAGCAAATGAATAATAAAAACCCCCAAATCTTTCTTTGTTTTGTTTTCTTAAATTCCACATATAAATGAAGTCATATGGTATTTGTCCTTCTCTGACTGGCTTATTTTGCTTAGCACTATACTCTAGTTGCATCCATGTTGTTACAGATGGCAAGATTTCATTCATTTTTATGGCTGAATAATATCCTATCTATCTATTGAAACCAAAAACCAGACTCTTAAATATAGAGAACAAAGAGATGGTTACCAGAGGGGAGGCTGATGGGGAGATGGGTGAAATAGGTGATGGGGATTAAAAGTACACTTATCTTGAAGAGCACTGAGTGATATATGGAATTATTAGGTTACTATATTGTACACGTGAAACTAATACAACAATGTATGTTAATTACACTGTAATTTAAAAAGACTCATATCACCAAAGCTAAAGTAAACATATTCAACTGTTAATGTTTGTTAACAGTATATGGTAGATAAACGGGTGTTTGTTATTTTATTATCTGTAATTTTACATAATAAAGATTAAAAAAGAAAAATGTGTATACAGTATAAGGAATCAGCTTATATTTGTAAGTGAACTGTGGAGTGTCCTGATTGACCTGAAAACTATTGGCACATGTTTTATAGAATATATCTGAAGCAGCCAATGTGTTTTCCTCCCTGATACCATTCTGAGGCATAGAATTACTTACAATGGTCAGTCCAAAACAAAGAGTGAAGGTGCTGGTCCTGAGTTGTTTTTAATAATAATAGACATTAAAATGAAATGTTCAAATCTAAAAAGTTAATACAAAAGTTTTCCCATTTCTCAGGCTCTATTTAGTTTTTCAGGTCTAATTAAAATCTGGGATAAAGCATTCAAAGTATATGGTGTCTTACAGTGAGTTTTGACAGCAGGACAATTGTCAGTTTATTTTAAAAGAAATAAAAAAGGACAGAAACAAAACCATTTTGCAATGCATTAATGATTATGATTAAATTGTTCCATATTTCAAAAAAAAGCATTTGATGTACTGAGTAATCTGTTGTGTAATAGAAAGTACTTTCCAAATATCACAGTATTTTAATTAAGACTTTTTGTGTTCTTTCCTTTATACACATTACAGAGAATTTTATGTCCTCGCATTCTCTCTTGGACAGGGCTCTGTAGTGTTTTGGATATGGTTATTTTCAGTAGTACTGAGAGTAACATGCCTTGATGAGCCAAAATCTCAAAAGATGAGTTCTTGAGATTTTCTTCAAAATGAGGATGTTATAATCTTGAATGATGGCCAACAATCTCAATAAGCTCTCTTTGGAGAGCTGCTCATGGGATTTCCCTAACACTTATTGCTGTGTCATTAACAAGGCATTGAACTTCTTGGGATAACCCAGCTGTATTTTCTGGGCTGATGTGATATTTACATGAGGGGCACTTGCAACTTTAATTTTCCAGTCTTAAAAGATGACTTCATGATATCATATCAGAGGCTAACTTGAAGCCTAGAAGATGATGGCCTTTTTCTACTAAAAGATTAATGTGTTTCTTTCTACTTTCATTTGTTCAGCTTTTATTTTACTTTGGTAATTGTTGGAGCTTGGATCTTCACAAAGCCAATGATTTTCCATTCTCTGAGGGACTCTAGCCAAACATCCATGGTCAAAAACACTTAGGGGTGAAGAATGGAATGAGGATGGCTTCCAAGAGGATGACATTGGATTGTAAATAAAGAGGGCAATCTTCAAGATGTTATTAAAGATTTAGGGAGTTTAGTATTAAGGACTACAGGGAGTCTTGTGTTAGCTTAGGAATATGCTGGGACCTGCTATATTCTCAAGGGTATTCCTTGTATCTCAACTCCTTTGGCCAAGATCAAGTTGTTTCTTTTTATTCATGATAAATAGTTCAGTCACTCATCTCAATCCTCAAGTAAACAGATGTAACTTTTTTTTTTTTTTTTAGTCTTTCTTAGATTCTGATGATGGATGAAATGAGAAGGAAGCACTGCTAATAAAAAATACATATTTTTCCATTATGAATATTTGCTAACTCTGAGAGGTAGAGACAAGGTGGGAGGTAAAGACACATAGAGACAAGATCTTAAAAGTTTGCATCACAAGGAAAAAAGGTTATAACTGTATATGGTGGTGGATGTTTATTAGATTTATTATGGTGATCACATGTTATATACCTGAAACTAATATAATGTTATATGTCAAGTAAACCTCAAAAAAAAAAAAGAAAGAAAAAAATATAGAGGTAGAGAAACACGAGAGATGAGAGGGAGAGAGAAGGAGAAAGGGAGGGAAAAGGGAGATAGGGGAAAGGAGAGGAGGGGAGGAGGGGGAGAATGAGAATCTGAGAGACACTTCTTGTACTTGTGCACATATGTGGACACATCTAAAAGATTCCGCAATTTTGTTTGTTTTCCAGTTAAATTGAATGTTTTAGTCTTCATCATGGTTTTTCAGGCATTTTAAGTCTAAGTAGTCAGACCACTTCAGTTGTTTTAACACCCCAAATCCAAATGATTGGGCAGCTGAAACAATCCAATTGGGTCAATCATTTAGCAATCCTAGGGACTGAACAAGTGATTGATGTGGTATATGAGGCAGACTCAAACTGTAATTTGTTACTTCAGAGAAAGAAAGCTAACAAATTCTTTTGGGAAACCCAAGAGGGATTGAGTAAACTTGTGTTAAATGATAGGATAACAATATTACATTACTGGGTGGTTAGTCCTAAGAAGAGTCTTCCACACATGGAAGGAAAAAAAGACTACAAAAGTAAGCCTGCCTAAATATATTCCGAGCTCTGTCTTTCTGTGAAAGACAAATAGCCTCCATATGTTGGGTTTGAGGGAATTAATCACATCCTTTGCCCTCAAAATGGCAGCTGATTGAAAACTAAGCACAAGAATCAGAAAATTTTAATGTCAGTTTTACTGAAGGTAAAGCTGGATTGGCAAGTGTAGCTTGAATATTGTCTATCTAGGTTTCTAATATTTCTTTCCAAAATTATATTTACATTCACTTGAGCAGTAAGACCTTCACAGCAGTAACTTATCCAACCAGCAATGCCTCACCATGTCCACCCAGGAAGCCCAAGTCAGAGACACAAGAGAGAGGCTTTCTCTATGTGTGCAGTGACTTACCATGTTAACCCTAACCACCAGAAAAATATAGTTTAATAAATATCAGACTCTTTAACATATCAAACAGATAAGTTACAGATCCTCTTATAAAGGGGAACAAGTGAGGGGTACCTGGTTGGCTCAGTTGACTGACCAACTCTTGGTTTTGACTCAGGTCGTGATTTCAGGGTCATGAGATTGAGCCCCTCATTGAGCTCTGCACTGAACATGGAGGCTGCTTGAGATTCTCTCTTTCCCTCTCTCTCTGCACCTACCTGTGCTCTTTCTCCCCCTCTCTCACACAAACACACAGGAACAAATGAGATCTAGAAGGAAAGGTCGATGCTTCTCACCAATACTTCTGAGAGAATAGAAGCTCTTATTTTATTGAGCAGTAAGAAAAGAGTTAGGGAGACAAAGTGGTTTCCTCCAAACTTGCTCCAAACACTTCCTCCAGGGGTACACTAAAGGTACCCTTATTTTATTCACAATATTGATGCAACAATCCGTGTGAATGTGGGAAGTTTTGGCTCAGCATCTGGGGATGCTGTAAGTTTATTACAGAGAACAATGGAGTAAGGACAATAGAGTGGAAATACATTGTGGAGCATCTACTGTGTCACATACCATTCTAGGCTCTTAATACCAAAAAGTGTGAAGTTATTCCTAAGGTCAGGCAGCTCAAAAAAGAGAGAAGGTAGGCATATGTTCAAGTTATTTTGGTGTCATATCTGATGATTTTTCCACTATAATGCTCTCCTACTATAACATACAGTAACATGCTTGGACATAACCTTTGGACATAGCCTTTTAGAGGGTAGCATCTAACTACCATTGCAAGAATGGGGAGCCCCTGCTAAAATTATTAACAACAGCCAAATACTGAAAACTGTTCAAATGTTCATCAGTTGATAAATGGTTAAGCAAAGTGTGGTATATCAATACTATAGAATACTGTTCAACAACCAAAAGGAATGAACTACTGATATATACTGCAACATGAATGGACCACTAAAAAATTATGCTAAGTGAAAGAAACCAGACACAAAAGACCAGATATTATATGACTCCATTTACATAAATTCCCCAAAAGGCAATCTAGGGAGGCAGAAAACAGATGAGTGGTTGCTTGGGGCTGGCTGTGGGGTTGGGGATTGACTGCAAATCTGCAAATAGGCATAAGGGAACTTTTGGAGATGATGGAAATGTTTTAAAATTAGATTATGGTGATGGTTGTGGAGCCCTATAAATTTTCTAAAAATAATTGAATTACACACTTAAAATGAGTAAGTTTTATGATATGTAAATTATAACTCCATAAAGTCATTTAAATATTTATTTTTAGCAAAGGGGTTATGAATTGTGTGTGCCCCCTATTTCCTCAACATAATTAATATTTACTATTAAAGTTTTCTTGAGAATTTTTGATACCTACTTTTTTATCTTACTAAGCATGGCATTTAAGATTATGTATAAAAGGAAATACTTCTTTAAAATTTATTGCCCTCATATGAATGTTGGATAGTTATTCTGTTTCAGTAATATTGGGGAAGGTGAGTAGAAAAGGTCTGGGTTTCTACTCATAGGAGAAGATAGCTGGAGAACTTTTCTAAGACCAGCTTTCCTTCAACCAAAGACGCAGAAATTACTCTGAATTAAATGGTGGAAGAAAGAATAATGGTGTGGCTTTCCCTTTCCCCTGT
Source organism: Martes martes (assembly GCF_963455335.1). Classification (NCBI taxonomy): domain Eukaryota; kingdom Metazoa; phylum Chordata; class Mammalia; order Carnivora; family Mustelidae; genus Martes; species Martes martes. The sequence goes on from NC_137889.1 coordinate 106,151,945, forward strand.
GCATTCTTGAATTAATGACAACAACCACGTTTTTTTTTTTTAAGATTTTTGTTTATTTTATTTGACAGATAGAGAGAGAAAGAGCACGCAAGTAAGGGGAGTGAGAGAAGCAGTCTCCCCACTGAGTAGGGAACCCAATGCGGGGCTTGATTCCAGGACACTGGGATCATGACCCGAGCTGAAGGCAAATGCTTAACCGGCTGAGCACCCTCAAAACAACCACTTATTGTAGCAGGTATTGGGGTAAGTGTCTCCAACTGATATCTCACCTAACACACCCAATAGTCCCTTTCATAGAGATTAATAATGGTGAAGACGGATCCATCTGCTCACCAAACCCATTTCTTCTTTTTACTTGGGCACACAGTGAGAGCAGATATGCCAGCACCCTTGTAGTTAGGACTGATGGTGAGATGAGCATCTGAATTCACTTATCAGGGAAATGAGGTAAGAAATGGTGGTGATGCTTCCAGGTCTACCCTATTAAAAACTTCAAACCGGGGGAATCCAGTCATCAAGACACACTTAGGAGAATGAGAGAAGACGTTTATGACATAGAGAACAAAGACATCCTTTCAGAGATAGTACTGTAAGTGATTGGAAAGGAAAAAAATGATAAGCCCCTTAGGTGGTGAAGGGAGATGAGACCCTCCATGGCCCAAGTAGCTCCAAACCGTCTTTCAATGAAGGCAGCTCAGGCTAACCACAGTGCTGAAGATTGCTTAGCACAGCATTGCTTAATTACTCGGGACAACAGGTGGAAGGCCACAGCTGCCATTAATTGCCTTCTTTCTTTGATCTTACCACAGGCAGTGCTCTGTCTCTCTTATAAATAAATATGTATTTACTGACTCTCCATATATTTATTTAGCACCTACCCTGGCAGACTTGTGTACTGGGAATATATCTGCAGATGAGAAAAAGTCCTTGTTTTTGTGGAGCCTACATTCTGGTGGAAAGAAGCATATTATGAGAAAACAAAATAAATAATACTTAAAGATATTGATATGTACTATGAAATAGAGTGATATGCTACCAAAGGGGCAGTGGTATAAAGGGAAACTGGGGAGGATGGGAGCAGGGTGGAACCTTCAGCCACAGAGTGTTAGCAAGGGCTTCTTTGAAGACATCCCATCCGAACTAAGGCCAAATGATAAGAAAGAGGTTGCCACATAAAGACGTGAAGGAGAACACTGCAGGGTTAGGGAGTATAAGTTCAGTGGCTGACATAGTGTGAGTTTGGCAAGACAACAGAAAGAAGGCATGCATGACTGTATTGTGGTGGGAAAAGGAGAGATGCATTTGGAAATGCGCTCAGAGCCCTGAAGGTATAGGGTTTTCAGTCATTGTAGGGAGATTATATTTAATTCTAATGGCAATGGGGAAACTTTGGAGAGTTTGGATGTAGAATAATTGAAAAATGCTTTCAAAGTGTGCCAAAGCAGCCTATGGAAAGCCGCTTCACATCTCAGTCTAACATTGACTGCAGATTCCCCCACTTGAGTCACAGGCAATAGGTTGCAGGAATCTAGCCGGCCTTACATTCATTCATGGAAATAAACTCTTATCACAACTCTGAACTTTATAGTCAGGGTGACTATGAAACCAGGAATCAGAGTTTTCCAACTAATTGAATATTGTTAGGAATAAGTGTCTAGTTTAAAAAAAAAATAATCTTCTTCAACAACCCACCAAATAAACCCGAATGGCTCAACTGACATTCAAAACTTTGCATTATATGGCTAAGCAAATTTCTTTTAAAGAGAAAGCACTTTAATGATCCACAGAAAGCAATCAAATATACTTAACATCCAAAAGAAGATAGTCAATAGTCAGGGAGACAAGTCCAACGGAACAGTGTGATAAAGAAATAAGCTAGGAGTTATCTGACAAAAAGACTTGGTCTTATGATAAAACACAAGGTAATGCAAACTAAGAAGGAACATTATTAATAAAATAGCAATGTAAGCTTCCAATTAATCAAATGTCACTTGACTTGGAGGAACTGGGAGGATGATCAACACTTTTGAGGATAGAATGCCAAGAGGAATTTATTAACAGCTCAATCTCTTAGTCTCTGAGGAAGCAGTATTTGGGACAAGCACATTTAATAGCTCTTGTATGAGCAGCTTATTACCAAATCTAAAACAATAACTTTTCAAGTCTCCAATACTGAGATGTCTTTGTATTTCTTCCCCAGTGAATGGCACTGGGGAGAGGAGTACAGGAAAATCTGAAGGATAATGAAAAATAAGACCCAAGTATTACACAGAAAAATTCAATCCAGAAATGTATAGGGATATGGATGCTCCAAATAAGGATGGGCCTGGGGGTTGTGTTAGAAATATAATTGAGTTCTTTGAGCTATGAATAGCGCAAATCTAAACATGTTTGTTCCATGAATTTTTAGGGAAGGGTCTTATTTTTCTGTAAAGCTATATTTACAGGACAGATAGTCATCTAGTATTTATTAAGTTTTTGTAAGCATAGTCTCTTTTCTCCATCTTGTTGATGTAATATTCTGATGTATGTCTGTTTCCTGGCACACATAAAATTTAATAATTATTAACTGAAATAAATGTTAGGATTAGTTTAAAATACATGTCTGTCCTCTGCCTTAAAAATTCAGAAATAATAGGGTCATAATGCTGAAAAAAAAAAACCCAGAAAACAAACAAACAAAAAAACAAAGAAGCTAACTTTAGTTAGTACATTTGCTTTGTTGGTGCTGGAGGTGGAGATGGGGGAATCATGCATGAATTGGAGAGCTGTGGAACAGACAGTTAGTTCCAGCTGATCCTCTACTTTCAGAAGGTAGCAATGAAGGTAGGGGCATTACAGAAGAGGTCAAAATATGAATAAAGGTAAAATGTTGGGAAAATATGATGTATTTTGGGGAAGAGTTGAGTCTAGTTCAGCTGAAGAATGGAGTGTCATAGCAGAGAGAATTTGGTACAGTGGGAAGAACAAGGATTTGTGAGTCACATAAAACTCTGGCACGACTAATACTTCAGGAAAACAACTTAACATTTATTGTCATCTGTTTCCTCATTCTAAAGGAGAGATGTCTATGTTGTCTTTCTCTATGTTCTTCTAAATACTAATAAATGCCTACATTCTATTGAAATCTTACCATGTGTTAATTCTATTAATTTTATTAATTTAAATACCTGTGTGAAGTACTTGACATTAATTACCTTATTCAACCCTCACAGTAATTATGCGATGAAGGGGTTGTGAGGACAAAACGGGAAAACATAGTACAGTGCTTGGCTTATACTATATCCTCAGATACATGAGCTTCTTTAGCCTTCTCATCTCTTTTCTTGTCAATTAATTGTGGGAGCTAAGCCTTGAAAGGAAACGTGAGCCCAGCTGCAGAGCAATCTTGCTATTAGGACTCTGTTTACCCCAAAACTTTGGTCTTTGAAGGTTTTGGAGCTGGGAAGTGGCATGTTTAGAATTGTGATTTCCTTTTACCAACAATAAGGTACTGTGAGTTGGATTTTCTTCTCATTGTTTAATCAGCTTTCTGAGAGATTAAATTTCCAATGCAGGTTGAAATATTATCAGATATTCTTCTTTCAGAGGAAGGAATAATGCCTTGGATGACTAGAGCATCTCATAACATCATTGAGTTCTGCTTATTAACATGTCAAGTCCGTTTATCCACAATGATATAGACAGCTAAGTGGAAAGTATTACTCCTGACTATCTTTCATGCTGTTTTGCCCTGAGAACTACTGGGACTTCTTCACTATCTATTGCCCAACCCATTCAGTGAAACAGTTCTATTTGATTTTTTTCCCCTGGCTATCAAGTGTCAACTTAAGCCCTCTTTAAACAGCCCTGATATTTTTCTAGATGGTATCAATTAGTACTGATTTTTTTACTGCCAGATGAACTTTAGTCTTCACCAAGCAGAGACCACTGGACAGACATTTCAAAATCTCTTAAAACGTCCCCCACATCTCTTTTCAATCTCTTTTATTTTAGCCCTTTATCATTGTTATGTGTACAAACCATGGACTAAAATTAATAATAACAACAACAACAATAATAATAAAGCAAAATGAATATCATCATCCCAGGCTAAATCTCTTCATAAATCTAAGGTGGATTAAGGTGAGAATACTTATAGATTCCCACATTTTTAAAAAAGTCTACCTCTTAAAGAATTTGCCAATTCTAATTATCAACTGTAGTATTTAAACTGAGGATTATAAACTCAAGATTAAAATTAAAAATATATTTAAAACTATAGTAAGTCACAAGGCTGATTAAAAATTCACAAATAACTTTTTTGGCACTTTAAAGCAGAAGGATAGGAATCATGATTTGGGGTTTTCACATAGACTATCCCTTTCACCACATTTTAGAATACACACAAAATAGTAAGATTGTTTGAAGGCAGTTTATAAGAAAGGAAATGCCCTGATCTTATTCGTGAAGACCCTTGCTTCTATAGACAGCCTCAGGTCTCTCTATTCAAAAGAAATACAGTCACCACAGGTAACGCATGTATTCCCAAACATCGTTTCTGTACGTGAGTCTACACGAGTGGTAGTAAAGAAGCACAGAATCTAAGATTTTCAGTCCACACAATCAGGAGGCAATGAGATTTAATGGAAAACACTGGACTCTCCATGCCCAGAGCTTGTTTGCTTATTTATTGCCTCATTCTCTTGTAAGCTCCATGAAGGCATAGACTATTCTGAATATGCGGCCCCTAACACAGCACTTGGCACATAAAAGGTACTCATGCTAATATGTGATTGTTTGTAGAATGACTTTGAGTCAAGGGATCAGTATTTTAGTTCAGTGCTTCTCAAACTGTGGACAACTAGGTTTTTTGACTTTCCAGTCTGTCTCAGACTGATTATTTTATAAAATACAAAAAGTGAATTACTACAAAATAAAACATAAAGACAAAAAACCTCTAAGTTTTAGTTATTGAATGGAATAGGTGTAAAACTGCTCTGTCAAACTGCTTTCACGAAGTTTCTAAATGTATTTTCTTAAATTCTTCTCCTGTTGAAAACGAGAAAGAAAAAATTGCTATCAGAGAACCACACTTTGAATAGCACTTTTTAATACTTAACCTGCCACTGATTAAAGTTGGAAAATTTGTTTTAAACCCTTGGAGGTCTGTTTGGTCATTTGTAAAATGGGGAACACTACTGATTTTCCAGAGGCTGCTCCCTGAAGATGTGCTATTTTGTTCTTATCCCTCCTGTAGGTCTGGTCAGTACTTCTGAAGGTGGAGTAACTGACAATGGTGAACAAATGTCAGGCTCAGGCTTCCCTTTCACCATCTCCTAATATGACATAAACCCATAAAGCCTTTGTCCTGGGACCAAGCCTACTCTAAGCCTGAAACTGACCATTCACTGGACTGATGTTTGAAAACTGATAAATAATTTTAGCATAGTAGTGACCTCTCCCTCCCCTGAAATATTTTATATCCCTGGTTCTGCTTTATATTATCTTTGTAGCACTTAACAATAGCATACTATATATTTTGCTTATTTCATTTTTAAGCTGTTTAAATGTTAGTTCAGTCAGAGCTAAAATATTTATCCTTTTTTTTTCATTACTGTGAAAAAAGCCATGAAACTGGGCTTGACACAAGATGGACAGCAAATATTTTTTGTTAAAAAATAAATAAGTGAATCAACTCATTTATATTGTCTCAATAATTTAATCTGAAGAAAGAAAATTCTTACATGTTTCCTACTTTAAGAATTTGGAGCCTTAGTATAGTTTTAGTGGAAGACTTAGTATTTGAGGTAATTTGAACTCTGAAGCTTTTTCAGCTTGGCTATTTATAATTCTAGGTATATTTTTTTCCCTCATATATCAAAGAGGTTTTTAATGAGGGTCAAATTCAAAGTTCTCTTTCAAAAGCATAGTTTGGACTCATCTGGGTATAAAAAAATACACATCAAACCTGTTTTTAATGTAAGACGTATGTTTTAAAAATAGACAAATCACAGATGATTGAGTGGAATTTTTTCCCATTTTCTAAGAAAATTTTACCTTTAAACTTAAAAATGAGATGAAAAATTTCAGCCCTAAGGATACATATATATGTCTTATGAGAAAACGTCTACCTGTTTTCAGATATGTATTCAATTTTTTCTCAACCACAATTACACCAGGACACTATAGTACTGTCAGCAATAAAACCAAATTGAATTTTATTATTCTACATTTATAGTATGTTGGGGAAAAGCCCCAAATCTTATTCATATTAAACAGTCTTTACTTTTCCTTTCAGGAAATTCAAACTATGCAACTAAATAAAACACAAATCTGCCTTCTGATGTTACCCACTACAGAGAAAAAGGAATGCAAATGTATTTAAACATATACAAACTTTTATATTTAATTTTTTGGCCACATATGCCTTAATAATTAAAACACACACATACACACACACACACACACACACAGTTTACATATGTTTTCTGTTCTTTCTTGCTCCCTTCTTGGCCAGTCAACTTTTTCAATTTTTTCCCTCTATTACTTGCTTGTTTCATTTCAGTATTTTCATTTTTTTTTAAAGATTTTTATTTATTTGACAGACAGAGATCACAAGTAGGCAGAGAGGCAGGCAGAGAGAGGGAGAAGCAGGCCCCCTGCCGAGCAGAGAGCCTGATGCGGGGCTCGATCCCAGGACCCTGAGATCATGACCTGAGCCGAAGGCAGAGGCTTTAACCCACTGAGCCACCCAGGTGCCCCAGTATTTTTATTTTTAATACAGTTTTTATGTTTAGTTATACTTTCAACATTTCCACAGAAGGACAATTTGTTTTTTTATGCTCATTTTAAGATTTCAAAGTTAAACATTGAAAGGTATGGTATAGGTGGGACCACGTTTTCCCTCTTCCAGTGTTTCTGCCCACATGTACTCAAGAAGTAGAAACTCTGATCCTTCCGTAACTAATAAAAAGTGAAACTTGACTATTCTCCCATTTGCTTCTCACACCCACCCCCAAGGAGACTGGCATAATTGATTGGTGAAATTGAGAAGAGAATCATTGCACTTTTTGGCTCTACCTCCCTCTTTGAGATCTCTTTACCTTGAGGAAGTTGTGTTTTTTGCTAGGCTCCTCCATAGCATAAATGTCATTGGTTCAAGGCATGTGACCAAGAGCCTGCATTTCAGAGGTCCCAGCTCCAGGCGCTAATGGGTATAGGAGGGATTCTGGATAAGCATGTCTGTTCTGAAGACCTCAACTCTCCTCTGGAGTAATAGTTCTGGTCTGGAAGAAGTGAGTTAAAAAAAAAAAAAAAGACTTTAATTCTGGTCATGGATCAAGCTGCATTCTTTAATCCAATATTACCAATAATAAAACTAGCATTTTAACAATGTTTAAATGTCTTTTAGACTAAACATGTATCTGACTGATCATCATATCTAGTCCCAGTCATTTCAGTACATGGAGAAGAATGCAGAGTTGGGATGACTCATCATTCCCATATCAGAACAGTGGGTAGACTCTGGGTAGGTGAATATAAGGAAAGAGGTGTTTTAGATGCAGGGCATGATGTGAGTAGAAATGTATAGAATGTACAGTATGTGTACATAAAAACATACATACATACACATACGGTCTACAGTATGTGTTTGTGAACAATATGTTCTTTATGGCTGGAGCTTAGGATTTTTGTTTGTTTGTTTCAATGGAAAAATACATTGGATAAACTAGAATGGGAATAGATGTTACTTTATATTCCTTACAAGATAGGACCATGATAGCTTTTTAATTGACATGGTCAGATGCTAAAAGGATAAAAAAACATATGAGTGGTGTGAAAGAAAGTCTAGAAACAGAAATAGGAATAGTAAGAGAAGATTGGAGGGAAGAAAAACAGGAGAAAACTATTGCTTGCTTGATTAATTAACTCAAGGCTCAGAGAGCTTGAGTAACTTTCCCAGATCAGTCTGAATCAGAAGATCATGCTCTTCATTTCTAAAAGGAAACTGTTTCTTTATTCACAATACTTCTGACACCAAGTGTGTTCATTTTCCATACCAGCAAACTCCAATTCTCTGTGGACACCAAATGGGTGTCCTACTATTTAATTCATTCTGAAACTAACAACCCAGAATTGGCACAGACAGAAAGGTTAAGTGGTAAGTCCCACAAGACTCCTCCTCACCCCCCTCCCTTTAGTTGCCAATCACAATTAGTGGATCTCCAGGTTATTCACACTTCTGTCTAACTTGACTACAATTGGGGGTTCCCATGATCCCTTCCTTAGTTTCTCTAATTTGCTGTAATGGCTCACAGAACTCAGGGAAATACTTTACTTACTATTACTGTTTTATTATAAAGGATATTTTAAATATTTAAAGGATTTATTATAAAGGATATTATAAAAGATGATGAAGTACGTAGGGAAAGGTCTGGAAGGGTCCTGAATGCAAAAGCTTCTGTCCTTGTGGAATTTGGGGTGCACCACTCTCCTGGCACATGGTTGCATTTACCACGTTGGAGTCTTTCTGAATCTCCTTATTTAGAATTGTTTATGGAGGTTTCATAGTTAGGCACGACTGATTAAATCATCAGCTGTTAGTGATTAACTTGATCCCCAGGCTCATTTCCCTTTCTGGAGATCTGGGGTGGGGCTAAAAGCAAGTTCCAATCCTCTATCTCACAGTCAGTTCCTTTGGTAACCAGCCCCCATCCTCCAAAAGTCACTTCATTAGCATAAATGCAGGTACGTTTGAAAGGGAATTATGAATAATAAAGAATGTTCCCTTTATCCTTAATGGTCTTTAAATTCCAAGGGTTTTAAAAGTTCTGTGTCAAGAAGCAGAAATGAAGACCAAATATATATTTCTTATGTCACAGTGGCACAACGTTTACATGACAATCATATTTTGAGAAGAAGGTGATTTCCCTTTGAGGGGCCTGCAACACTGCAGAGACACCCAGCAAGCTGTTGGGAATGTAGGCTTGGTGCTCAGTTTGGCAGTCATCTGTGGAGAAGTGAGAGTAAAACTATGGTAGTGGGCAAGATCATCAAGAGAATGTCTGCAAAATGAGCTAAGAGGAAAAATGCCTATGAGAGGAATTTAGGGAATTCCTACATGGAAGGGCCAGGAGGAACACTCACAGTTATTTGGGGAATTTCTAGTGGTTTAGTCCAGGAATCACTGAATCACTGCATCAGTTACATCTAATATCATAGAGGATTAAAAAAGGTGTTTTTTAAAATCCCAGAGAAAATTTATTTGGGATTAAGAAATTATTGGAGATAACATTTATGATAAATAAACCTTTGCATTTATAGAATTACTAGAAGTATATTTAGGTATATAAAATTTATGTATAATTTCATCATGACCACTGATATGGTGGAGTGTTGCAATTTGAAAATTGCCATACCAGTGAAAATTTATTTACTCAATTTATTACTTCATTGATTAGTTTGTGACTCTTTAATTGTGAACTATTTATTGATTTCATACTCTGCTCAAGACAAGAAATCTATATATTGATGGAAAGTAAGATTTCAAGGTTACTATTAATCAGTAACTTACAAACTCCTGCTTAGTTTTTAAATGTCAAGTTCCTCAAGATATACCTAACCAAATGCTTGTCTGGCCACAGCTCCTGGGATGGAGTATGTGTGACATTGATGTAAAGAAGTTAAATTATGTATTATGGGCTCAATTATGTCCCCTTTCTTCAGATTCATATGTTGAAGCTACAACCCCCAAATGTAACTATATTTGGAGATAAGATCTTTAAAGAAGTGACTACGTGAAAGTGAGGCCCTAGGTATGAAGCCCTAATTCAGAATGATTGATGTCCTTGTAAGAAGAAAGAGAGGCACCCAGCACGCCTGCACGGAGAGTACAAGCTAAGGAGGCCTCAGAAGAGTCAACTCTGCTGGTGTCTTGATCTTGCACCTCCAGCTTCCAGAACTGCATGGAAATAAATTTCTGTCATTTAAGCTACCTAGCTTATGGTATTTTGTTATGGTAGTCCTAGCAAACAAATATACTGTGAAACTAGGAACTTACCTCTACAGCTATCCAGCTGTAAGGAAGGGATTTTCAACAAATACTGATTAGATTCTGACAAAATAGACCAGCCTCTTGAAAAATTTATGCTGAATGTAGGTTTTGTGATTCACTGGGTGGAGGAGACGGGCAGCATCAGGTCTCTGACGAGTTATATTGGTTTTGGTTATTGAAGCAGTGGGCAAAAACCATATTAATGTTAATTGTGAAATATCTTGCCTTTGGTGCATAGAGAAAAAAAAAAAGGCCATTAGAGAGACTTTGGCTTCTCTCTTCTGATTTTATAACCATATCTATGGTGATAGGCAAGGCTATTTTGAAATAATGAACATATAAAATGCAAACCACCCACATTTATCCTTTCACAAGAACTTGTAAAGATGCCTGAAAAGCACACAAAAATGCTCCTTTTAATGTTTTTAGAAGGATAGCTTAAGGTTGTTTTCAAAGTTTCAAGATCCAAATGCGAAGGACTCCACTTCTTTACAAGTGGTTTAATCCCGTGGGTAGTGTGGTTATAATCCAGATGACTCTCTTGAGGGGCACAGAGAAGCAATGCCAATTTTTTTGTGTGTTGAAAGGACCATAAAGAAGGAACAGATCATACTTTGTGGATTGATAAATAGCTCAACACACACAGCCAGAAGAATGAACACTATGCACATTGCACAGCTAACTTTTTTTTTTTTTTTTTTTAAGCCTGAAATGGGGGAGGAGGGTTGAGGATTTTATTTCTTTGCCTGACCCCTCGCTTGGTGAGATGGCAAGGACAAAAAGGATATGTCAGAATTTAAAATGTGACATTGAAAGAAAAAGTTTAAATATGATAAATATCTATGCATGGAGCTTAATTTACTTTCTTTTCAATTTCTGTTTTAAAATGAAAAAAAAAAATTGAAAGTGGCTTCAGAAATTATTAGAAGCAACACTTTGGTGGTCTCCTTTAGACACATGAAAGGAAAATTGCTAGAAACAAAAGCCGAAAGTTCACTTTGCTTGGGTTGATTTTATACTTGATAGATGACTTTGGGAAGGTTCCATGTGCAGAAGAGCTCACTCTACTAATGAGTAGGGAGTGCCAGAAAGGGAAATTTGTAGATACTAAAAGTATACCAGTTGCATCTGAAAGCCTCAGTCATGAACTCTTTGAGGCTTTCAAGATTATTCATACACAAACTTTTCCACTCTCCCTCTTTTATCTTATCTTCTTTGTTGTTGTTGCTGTGTGAGGCATTCATTAATAGTAAGGGAACCTACACTCCTAATAGATAAGATCTTTGTAACCCTGGGAAAAGATCAGTGATGATACTGTCTTCCCTCTTATCCTCAAGAATTGTCTGTTCTAGATCGGGCTGAATGAAATTTTTATTTTCTCACATAAGTAAAAACATTGTTTCTTAAACACATCAAAGCCCATTTGAATTGGGTCACATCATAATTTATTTTATCAAACAGATTTTAATTTTTTCCAGACGTAAAAAATTTCCAGATTATTCCAAATTTTATGTGCCAAATTCCGTCCTCAATTAGGCACATGCAGCTAATTGCACACACATAACTGAAGACAGAGTTTGGCATTGGGAGTTGAAAATCTCTGAAGCTCTGAATTTTTTTCTTGGAAAAGCACAGACTTTAATCTATGAATTAAAAAAACCTCCAAATTATTGACATCACTTTTCCAAAGTTGCTTTCAAGCACTGATTAGTTAATTCACCACGCCCTGGTGTAATCACTCTTTATTATCTTTTTTGCAATGAGACAATAGTCATACAAATGACCTTTTTATTTGCTTGCACCCATGAAAGCAAGACCATGATAGAATTAAGGTTAAAAGTTGGCATTCTAAGTCCGCGCCCATGATGATAGCTGGAACTATGCATTAACATTATATAATTGTGTAATAAATTCATTATTTTCTTGATCATTGCCTCTTTTATTATTTAAATAATAATGTCTTTATTACACTTTTTCCAAACTATAAAGCTAATACTGGAAATAATGTCAGCAATACAGAAAGGTATAGGGAATAAGATAATGACTTGAATTCTTACCACTATGAGGAGGCCATTTATATTTTGTTGCATATTCTTTTAGGAACGTCATCTGACTTTTTCTCTAATTCAATATTGATAGAATAATAGACATATCATGGTAACCAGCTTTTTCACTAGGGAAATATTGGAAATCTTTTTACGTGAAGGAATACAGATACCTCTTTTAAGGCCCACATACTATCTTGTTGGACCAGCAAATCTCCAGCCAATCAATTATTTTCACAAAAAGAACTGCTCTTCCTTGTTTTGAACTTTGTCATTATGAACTCATTTGTTTAGTTGTGATAAATAACTGGAACTCTGTTCTTTTTCAGCTATATCAAAGATCCCAGATTTCCAACAAATCTATTTGTTCTTTTTAAAAACTATCATTTTGAGTCACATATCCATAGAATTATACTCAGACATGAAACTTAAGAATGTCATGGTAATGGAAAATGTGAATAACATAGGTATGTGAAGTCCTCAGAAAATTGTTGAATGTATCTTGTAGTCTCTTATTCCACAACTTTAATCTGATGATCTTCTAAAAATGTTCAAACTGATATGGATTTTTTTAATTAAATTTTTTTTATTTTTTTATAAACATATAATGTATTTTTATCCCCAAGGGTACAGGTCTGTGAATTGCCAGGTTTACACACTTCGCAGCACTCACCATAGCACATACCCTCCCCAATGTCCATAACCCCACCCCCATCTCCTGACCCCCCTCCCCCCAGCAACCCTCAGTTTGTTCGTGAGATTGAGAGTCACTTATGGTTTGTCTAGCTCCCGATCCCATCTTGTTTCATTTATTCTTTTCCTACCCCCTAAACCCCCCCCACGGTGGATCTCTACTTCCTCATATCAGGGAGATCATATGATAGTTGTCTTTCTCTGATTGACTTATTTCGCTAAGCATAATACCCTCTAGTTCCGTCCACGTCGTCGCAAATGGCAAGATTTCATTTCTTTTAAAGGCTGCATAGTATTCCATTGTGTATATATATACCACATCTTCTTTATTCATTCATCTGTTGATGGACATCTAGGTTCTTTCCATAGTTTGGCTATTGTGGACATTGCTGCTATAAACATTCGGGTGCATGTGCCCCTTCGGATCATTACGTTTGTATCTTTAGGGTAAATACCCAGTAGTGCAATTGCTGGGTCATAGGGTAGCTCTATTTCCAACTTTTTGAGCTCTATTTTTCAACTTCTATTTTCAACTATTTTCAACTTTTTTTTTGAGCTCGATTTTCAACTATTTTCAACTCTATTTTCAACAACCTCCATGCTGTTTTCCAGAGTGGTTGCACCAACTTGCAAGAAAGGGTTCCCCTTTCTCCACATCCTCACCAGCATCTGTCATTTCCTGACTTGTTAATTTTAGCCATTCTGAATGGTGTGAGGTGGTATCTCATTGTGGTTTTGATTTGTATTTCCCTGATGCCGAGTGATGTGGAGCATTTTTTCATGTGTCTGTTGGCCATCTGGATGTCTTCTTTGCAGAAATGTCTATTCATGTCCTCCGCCCATTTCTTGATTAGATTATTTGTTCTTTGGGTGTTGAGTTTGCTAAGCTCTTTATAGATTTTGGATACTAGCCCTTTATCTGATATGTCGTTTGCAAATATCTTCTCCCATTCTGTCAGTTGTCTTTTGGTTTTGTTAACTGTTTCCTTGGCTGTGCAAAAGCTTTTGATCTTGATGAAGTCCCAATAGTTCACTTTTGCCCTTGCTTCCTTTGCCTTTGGCGATGTTCCCAGGAAGATGTTGCTGCGGCTGAGGTCGAAGAGGTTGCTGCCTGTGTTCTCCTCAAAGATTTTGATGGATTCCTTTCTCACCTTGAGGTCCTTCATCCATTTTGAGTCTATTTTCATGTGTGGTGTAAGGAAATGGTCCAATTTCATTTTTCTGCCTGTGGCTGTCCAATTTTCCCAGCACCATTTGTTGAAGAGGCTGTCTTTTTTCCATTGGACATTCTTTCCTGCTTTGTCGAAGATTAGTTGACTATAGAGTTGAGGGTCTATTTCTGGGCTATCTGTTCTGTTCCATTGATCTATGTGTCTATTTTTGTGCCAGTACCATACTGTTGATGATGACAGCTTTGTATTAGAGCTTGAAGTCCGGAATTGTGATGCCGCCAACTGTGGCTTTCTTTTTCAATATTCCTTTGGCTATTCAAGGTCTTTTCTGGTTCCATATAAATTTTAGGATTATTTGTTCCATTTCTTTGAAAAAAATGGATGGGATTTTGATAGGGATTGCATTAAACGTGTGGATTGCTTTAGGTAGCATAGACATTTTCACAATATTTGTTCTTCCAATCCATGAGCTTGGAACATTTTTCCATTTCTCTGTGTCTTCCTCAATTTCTTTCATGAGTACTTTATAGTTTTCTGAGTATAGATTCTTTGCCTCTTTGCTTAGGCTTATTCCTAGGTATCTTATGGTTTTGGGTGCAACTGTAAATGGGATTGACTCCTTAATTTCTCTTTCTTCTGTCTTGTTGGTGTAGAGAAATGCAACTGATTTCTGTGCATACTGATATGGATTTTGAGTTCTATCTCCATTTCTTTTTCTTACCAATTCTTAGGAGCTTAGCATAAGCAGGGGAACAGAAAATCTTGGGTAACATATACTTCGAGTAATCAATTACTAAATACTAAATTTAGAGTGGAGTTCTTATGCTTATATGAATAGTGTTTGAGAAATTGAGAGAAGCTACAAATAGGCTCTGTACATTACCATTCTATTCTTTGTTCCTCCCACTCTTCATCTCCTAAAATCTTTCCAATCTACTGCCTTCATAAAAACTCAGATGCATTAACAGCCTTGTTTTCTTCATCCTTTAGATCTTATTCTCTGTTGCCTACTCAAAGACAATGCTCTAGCAATATTCCCTTTTCCCTCCCTCATCATCAAATATTTTTCTCTACCGAATTTTTCTAATGAATATATAAATATACAATTTTTTCTTTTATTTTAAAATATTCCTCTTTACCCATTTTCCACTCCTCTTACCACCCCATTTCTTGGCTCCCCTCTGGATCAAAAGAGTTATCTTTCTTTACTCCTTGATTTCAATTCTTCCTTTTTCTTTTAAAGCAATCTAAGCAGGGTTTCTCCCTCATGAGTCTAAAAATTGTTCTTGAGATCACTAGTGACTTCCACAATTTTAAATATGATGATCGATTCTCAATCCTCATCTAGCTTGACATGTCAGTCTCATTTGACACATATGATCACTCACTCTTTCTTAATAAACCATTCACTCAGTTTCCAGAATGCCATTCTCTTTTAGTTTTCTTCCCTTTGGTGTGGATTGCTCCTTCTCAGTCTCCTTGAACTCAATCTTCTTTTTCCTGACTTCTTAATTTTGGAATGTTAGATTGTTCTCTCTTTTTTCCTCCTTTTTATCTACACTCGTTGCCATAACTGTCATCTATATGATAATTACTCTCATATTCACAACTCTAGGACCATCTTTTTTCCATACCTAACATTCATGCATCCATTGTTATTTCGACTTCGAAGTCTCATAACTCTCAAATTCAACACGTCCAGTAATGAACTCTTGGTCCTATCCCATTCACAATTGTGCTTCACTAGTCTCAGTTTTAGCAGCTTTATCCCTACTGTTGCTTATGAGTGGAAAACCAAAATCACACCCCACATTCATCTTTCAGGAAATCTTGTTACCTCTAATTTCAAAATATATTCAGAACCTACCCATTTATCACCCCCTCCACCAAGTCACTAGAATCCCCAATCAGGTTTTCCATTACCCTGGTCCCTTTGGAATCTATTGTCAACAAATAAACCAGAGAGTCTCTTGAAACTCAAATTATACCATTACACTCTTCCATTTAAAATCCTGAAATAGCTCCCCATTTTACTCAAGGTGAAAACTATAGTCCATACAACAGCTAAAAGGCTAGAAACTTCCATTTCCTCTTTGACTTCTCCTCTCCTCCCTGTTCAGTCTCCAGCTGTCACAGAAATTTCCTTGCTATTTCTCGCATATACAAGGGACTCTCTAACCTTGAGATCTTTCCTTTGGATATACCTTTTACCTGGAATGTACTTTTTCTAGATATTTGCTTGGATAACGCTTTTGTCTCCGTCAAGTCTTTGACTAAATCCCACTTTCTAGACGAAGCCTACTCTAATTTATTTAATACTACATCCTCTCTTGCCCATCTTTGACATTTCCTAGCTCCCATATTCTGCTGTGGTGTGTGTGTGTGTTTGTGTCTTTCAAAGCATTTATTATCTTTGGACATCCTTTGACTTAAAATATATTTATTGTTTAATTTCTCTGCCCCCATTAGAAGATTATTTTTGAATATATCCTTGAGGACAGAAATCTTTGTTGTGAGTGGTGGAACTGGGGGTAAATATCTCATTATTAAAATTATAAATGTGGGACACCTGGGTGGCTCAGTTGGTTAAGCTGCTGCCTTTGGCTCAGGTCATGATCCCAGGGCCCTGGGATCGAGTCCCACATCAGGCTCCTTGCTCTACAGGGAGCCTGCTTCTCTTTCTGCCTCTGCCTGCCTCTCTGCCTGCTTGTGTGTACTCTCTCTCTCTCTCTCTCTGGCAAATAAATAAAATCTTTAATAAAATAAATAAATAAAATTATAAATGAAATAGCTAACTAACTAAGTCAAACTTGATTACACTAATGATGAGATATGTCATGCTGAATAGATTTGGTTAATTCAATTCTGTGCACATGAAATTTAAAAAAAAAAAAAAGACA
Source organism: Martes martes (assembly GCF_963455335.1). Lineage (NCBI taxonomy): Eukaryota > Metazoa > Chordata > Mammalia > Carnivora > Mustelidae > Martes > Martes martes. Next base: position 106,168,791 of record NC_137889.1, read on the forward strand.
AACCAGAGTGAAAGGGAAGAATACTGGGAAAATAAAAAACATAGTGTAAACTTAGTGTTTTTAGTTTATGAATTTTCCTCCTCTTAAAAAGATTTTGGGAAAACAATGAAGAGGCTACAAATGTTGCTGTTTGAATCTTGACTAAGATTGGTTAAGGATTATGCTAATTTGGGGATAAAAAGGGAGAATTTTTGGCTTTGAAATACAAATGTATACATCATTGGCCCATCCCATTAACGCTTCTGAAATTTCCCTTCAGCTGTAGCTGATTAGCAACTAAAGATGTCAAGGTTTATTTTGAGAATATTGGAGACTACTATAGGGCCTTGAAACAATTAGTTGCTCAAGGCCTCATTAAGAAAAAGAGCATATATATATAAAGCTATAAGACTTGGCTGGTCAAGAAAGCAAAATGGTTTTGAGCATTTTATTCAGTGAGGTAAATTAGTGTGCTTTGTTTCAACTGGTTAACCAAATGTTGAAAGTATGGCAGACTACTTTGGAAGGAATGAAAATTTCTCTAGTTGAGGGGAGGCTGGCTGGTGAAATGTCAGGCTCATATAAAGTTATTTTGTTGCAAAGACTAGTTGCTATGTCTACCGATTTTGATGTCAATTACTTGTAATAAAAAAGAGTAGTCTTTGAGTGCTTATTTTAAAAATATTGTTTAATTCCAGCATTTGATGAAGCAGCTAATGATTGAATGTAAGAAAACTTAAGGCATATTAGTTTAAATGTTGGGTATAAAACAAGAGAATATATTTAGGTATACAACAAATGAGGGTAAAATTCTTTTAAAAACTTTAAACATAAGGCGATTTTGAATACCATTTGTTGGGGCTTGTAAGGACCCAAAGTAAAACAATCATCTTCTCCTTTGTCAGGACAGACGAAGGAATCATACTGATGGAAGTCAGAATACTAGCTTTGTTACTAATCAAAATCTGTTCTGATGACTGCATTTAGATATACATCCACAATTGTTTTCCTAACACTTAGCTTCGATTAGACACGCTTAGTCATCAGGCATCAAGTGTATGCAGACCTCCCTCGAGGCAGGGATGTTTACCACATGATATTGATTAGACCTTAAGGCAGGGTCCTTGGATAGATGGCTCCAGAAAGAGAGAAAAAGAGGAAAAGCCTGCAGTAAATTTGCTCAGTGATTTCTCCCACATCCACCAGTTAGACCAACTGATTCTTCTTTCACAAGGAGGGCTAAGTTGGGATAGAAAGAGTGAAGGTTTTTTAAAGAGTAAAGCCTCCCTGGCTGGAAGCAGGAGGAATGGAGAATATACTCCCCTACCCATCCCCTCACCCCTAAGAAAACACTACTCATTATGTATGTGTGATCTATTTATGCCATGTGTTTCAAAATGTGTGAGTTAGCGGGAAGAGGAGAATGGGGATTATTGTATTTCACAATTTCCACTGCTATTTTTCAAAATTACACAGAGAGTTGCAAATCACATACTCACACATAGTTGGAATATACACTGCTATAAACTAATGTTCATGAGTTGATGGCTCAGCCATGGATGAAGGAGAAAGAGGGAAATCCCCTAGTGCTTTTATTAATGAGCAGAGACCAGAATGTTGATAAAATTTTCTGCATCCACTGAAGACAGCATTGCTGCCATCTGCTGGACTGTGAGTAGATGTAACCCGGAGGAAGGAGTCTGTTGTATTTATCTCCCTCCCACTTCCTAGGCTTTATGCTAGATGTCAGGGTGGGGCATCTAAAGATAGCAGCTCAAGATAGCAGCTCGAGGTCTCTGCCTTCAGGGAGCTAGGGATTCAGCAGGGGAGAGACACTTCACTCAGGAGACTATGATAAGTATGGCCCTAATGGAAGAGCCGTGAGATGGTGGGGTCCACTGCCATGTGAAGTAACAGACAAAGATTTACAGAAGAGGGGACCTGACTTTATGCTGGAAGCAAATAAAGGTAGGGTTTGACAGGGAGAGATGGAGACAAGGGAATTCTAAGTGGGCATTGGTCCAAAGAGCTTAATTCTACTGGTTCATGAAGAGTCTAATGAAAGTTCCTATTCTTTTTACGAATAATCTCTTTCTCTTATTTCTCTTGTATGATCAACCTCTCCCTAGTCTGTAATTATTCTCAACTATTTAGTAATCCTAATCAGAAGAAATGGCTCTCTAATAATTGAAGTTATGGATAGGCTATAACCAGCATGACATGTCCCTCCCTCACAATGCCCCAGTGGGGTTATCGCCCATGTTCTGCCCTGAAAATAACAGGAAACTTCATTTCAATGAATTTCTTTGGTTTGTGGTTTACCATAGCATAAGTTTATGAGGTTGGACTTTACAAATTCCATTTTAATCAGATATTATTTTTGCCCTAAGCAAACTCTAAATGCCACAAATAAAGCTTTCACCAATTTAGAGACCGTCTATAACTCATAAGTATGATTGGGTTTAAAAAGATCCTAAGATTTCACACAATCCTTGTTCAACATTTGTGATTTTTATACTCCATGCTTCTAGTCCCTGAAAAGTGGTCAGCAGGATATTTCCCTATCATAAACTGTGGTATGTTAAGGACCCAGCAAGTTAAATAGTAATAACTTTTGATTTGGCAACAGCAGAATAAAATGTAGATAACTGAAACTTTTGTCAACATTAAGTTTGACACATGACAGATGGAACTTGCAGGTTGCAGATATGAATGTATGGAGGAGCTGTTCCGTCTGAATTTCATTTGACTTTCCTGTGGTTGTCAAAATGGGTTTCTTTCAACCTTTGTGTCAGTGGAGGGTGGTTTGTATGGGACTTGAGTGATAAACCTGTCAAATACAGCAAAGTTTGTGATTCCATTGGGCCCTATCATAAAAATCAGGATTGAAACCTGCCAAACTTAGTGAAATTGGCTGATTCTGGGATAAGGGCTTATTGCATAGATTTGTTTAAAATATATGTTTAAAAAAAAAAACAACCTCTTGTTTTAAATATGTTTGTGTTTAAGACTCCTTCAGTGAAGGATTTGTGACAGTAAATAAATACAATGGAAAATGTTTAAACAAACATTTTAAATTTATTTATCCACTTTAGTGTATAAAATACTCTATTCTCCACCCAAAGCTACATTTTCTTCCACCACAATCTCTTCTTTTTAAAACCAAATGTTCTTAACATTAATTTAGAAGATATGTAAAGCCAAGCCAAGGAAGATGAGACAAAACTATAAAGTCAGTTAGGAAGTGTAAGGAAATGAACCAAACTGGAAGCAATGCCAGCATCCAGGACAATGTGGAAAAACTGGACAAAGCTTTGGAGAAGTAACAGACTGAAAGTGATCACATCTACCTGTTGAGCCACAAAGAAGCATAATATTATCCTGGCCTTCGGTACCTTACAGTTTGTCTGAGGAGATACAGCCTTTTCAGATGGAAATAAATGATAATGCAAAATGACAGGCCCTGGGTGGTATGGGCAGCAGATGTACATTAAGTCCTAATGTGGTTGGGAAGGGATTGTGAAGAAGGTCGGGCTTAATGTGGGTCTTCTTCCCTCTCTCTCAATCTTTATATTTAAATTACAAAACATTATAAATATGGGAATTGAATAATAGTGTTTATGCAGAACAGATAATAATTATTGCACAATTACTACCATTTATTAAATACCATGTTTCAGGCATTGTGGTTAAGTGCATTGTATGTTCAATCTTTGCAATTTTTCAATGACTTAAATACTATTTTCTCCCCAAATTACAAATGGCAGCTTCAGAGAGGTTAAACAAGGTATCCAAAGTCACATAGCTCCTACATGGCAGAGCCCAGACTCAAAGCAAAACCTGTTTGATACGAAAGCCCAAACTCTAAACCATGGAGTTAGTGCTGACATAGAGCTAATGATCAATTATCTTCATGTTGTGATGACAGTTAAGGTTATGGCACCAAGAATTTCCTTCCTAACATGAAGCATATGTTAGTTTGAAAAGGAATTCCCTAAATGGTAATAGTGAAAACTATTTAACAAACACAGAAGAATGTTTATCACATAATGTCAAAACGGGAAAAGAATAATGTAATAAAAGTGTTCACCGTGTTTGCCATTATGTCAAAACTACGTATGCATATAGAAGAAAGGCTGGAAGAGAAATTTAAAAGGAAAATAGATTTTGTTGAAATGATTAGAGTCATAGATAGCTAAGTTTTTCTTTAAAAATCTCTTCTAGTGTTGAAATTTTGTCATTAGTATTTTTAAAATTATATCAGAAAAATTAAAGCTATTAAACTAATCCAATGAGAGAAACTTAAACTTGGTGCTGGAAAGAAATCATTCTCAAAATTCAAAATTACAAGTTCTTTTAAAACATGAAATCAGTATAGGAGGTCAGGAAATAAATGAAATTCTCTAGCAGATAGTTTAGTTTATGAATACTTCAATTATTTTACTAGAAAATAATGTTTATTTTTCCTCTTCAGAAATTTGCTTTAAAGTTGCCATTTCAGTAGAGGAGAACGTTTATAGAATAGGCTTTCATAATACTTCCTCCCTCTTCCCACACCTCACTCTGTGTCCCATCCTGCTCCATTCTGACCAACAAAAATCTTGTGTTTTGTTGAGTTCTTGTCTACTGCACCTTTTGTCTGAGAAACTCTATGACCTCTAGGACTCACAAAGGAACAAGAGCTTTCCAAAGGAAGAAGGAAATTATGAGTTTATTTTTTTTTTTTTAGGCCTTAGAGTTTCTTGAGTGTGATAACTGATTGATGAAGTTTGGGTATGGTTCAAAAATCTCAATAAAACTACAGCTCAAACTTGTAGGTAGCGATAATTACTGATAACTTACTATTTTGTCTTGTTTTCATTTTTTTGTTGGGATAGTGAGAAATTATAAATTCTCTTATCCTACTCTTCTTAATTGACCTACAAAATTAAGGGCTGCTTTCTATTCCCTCTGCAAATGTACTGACTTAGACCTATATCATTGAGAAGGTCCAAGTGCCACTTATACTCTAGTATACCTCCTCATTTCTTTCTCATTCATCAACAGCCAAATATGTACATGTAAGTAGTGTTTATAGTTGAGATTTTATAGTTTAATAAATATTACATACACTGATGAAATATTACTGCAAAGGAAATGAAAGTTGAAGAAAACTAAGCTGAATACTTTGAAAAGCTTCAAGATATGTGGATAAAAGAAATGATGATGAATTATTTGTGGGAGAGATGGATTTCTAAAGATCCTTTAGAAGGATTATGTACTCAGATTGCATTTCAAGTTTCTTTAAGTTTTTTCTCAAACTGAAAATTTTAGGAGTGCAAGAAAACCATTTTCTGGTATACAGTCAAAGAAAGTCCAGACTCTACATAAAAAGATTGGCCAGTTATGTTGAAGGTATATAGGATCTTTAAGGTGTATGTATTTTGTTATGATTCATCAAAGTAACTGACTTTTAGAAAATTATTAACCAGCCAATTGCCAGTCTCATACATAAGAGATGAGAGCACTTTTTATAATCTTATATTCAGTTTGAAGGCAAAGAACATTCAGTGGCAAAATGAGAAGTAAAGAGTTTAGTATTTTGAAAGGTCCTTAATAATTTTTAACCTTTTTAAGAACTATATATAAATCCACTTTATTCCTCCCTTTCTTCATTAACTCAGGCCTTTTCCTTCTGTGGTGGAGACTAGCTGTTGCACAAATACACATTCTTTCCATTATTATTATTATTATTAATTTATTCATTTTTTTCTCACCTTAGTACATGCCCTTCCCAATGTTCTATTATTTTTCAAACAAACTGACCCAGAGTTTTCAGCTGCATGTACTGCCACATAGCCAAAGAAAGCTAAAGAAAGACCACATTTCCCAACCTCTATTACTGCTGGCTGACCAGGTATATTAATTTTTGATGGCTGCTGTAACAAGTTAATACAAATTTAGTAGCCTGGAACAACACAAATTTGTTATCTCATTGTTCTGTAGGTCAGAAGTCTGCATTATCTTGTTTGATTTCTCTACTTAGGGTTTCACAAAACCAAAATCAAGGTGTTAGCAACTTGGCTTTTAAAGGAAGGCTTTGGGAAGAGTTCACTTCCAAACCCATTCAGGTTGTTGGCAGAAACTAGTTCCTTGAATTTGTAGAACTAGGATCCTGTTTCTTTGCTGGCTGTCAGCTGCAGGTGCCCTTAGCACTTAAAGACCTCTTGCTGGTCTTTGTGTGGGGTGTCCCTACATTTCAGGACCAAAAAGTTAAATGTATTGAGTTATCCCTGGACCCTCCCAGACATCCTCTTATGCCATTGTGTCTTTAAACTCATTGCACAAGTTGCAAGTACTGCAGTTGTGCTTAAGTCAAAACCTCAGGTAAGGTGAGATTTTGTGAAAATGATAAACTTTAGGAATAACCTGTATGGCACCTATATCCAAAAAACAAAGAGATGAATTAAAATAAAGGACACATTTAAAGAAGCTGTGGTTTAAACAAAAGACTAAATAACAACACCAAGAAAAATAACCAAACCAAACCAAAGCAACACAAAACTGGTGAAAATCTTAAGTTCTTTTAAATACAGAACACACATTATTGTTTTGAAATGGGAGAATTACAGTTTTAGATCAGAATATCAGGCTTATAACCTTGAAAATATAAAATTAATGATGTATCTTTCAAAAAGATATATCTTTCAAAATGGGGGAGGGAAGATGGAAAAAACTTATGGGTTTATTTACTACTTTTCCAAAACACGGAGATAGTTAATGTATCAAAGCAAAAGAAACAAACAAAACCCACAAAAAAACAAAAAGCACCTAATGATGTCAATCTCTTAATGGTTTTTATACTTTTGCTTCTTAATCTTTCAAGAGGTAATATCTATTGGATCTTCCAGAAAATATCCAAAGTTTAGTAAACCACTTTCTTTCCTTTCAGTTCTTAGTTCTGTTACATTTAAATTCAGTTAAATTTGTTGTTTTTATTTTGGAATAAAAAATGGAGTGTTTCTTGTGTTTAGAAAACTATTTTCATGTTCTATGTATTTTTTTGTGTGTGTGTGTATGCAGTGTTCAAAAATCTCTATGTGTGTATCAAAAGATGCCAAAATAATGTTTAATCATTATTAAGGATGAATATGTAATTTACATTACCTTACATAAAGGTGAACTTGGTGTGATTTATGAGTCTCTTCTTTAAACTCCTCTGCATTATATAACTTTAAACTACCATGAATACTACTAAATAATAATAAAAATGATAACCGACTTTTCTTGAGCACTTTACAAATGTCCAGCATTTTTAATTCTATCAACCATCAAAATAACTCGCTTTCTCTATCTTATAGATTAGGAAACTGGGGAACAAAGAATTGAGGTGATTTTCTGATAGTCTCACAGCTAACTAGTGGTGGAGTCAGGATGGCCAGATATCATAAAAATGAACATTTAGGATATTTTACCAAAACAACTAAATAATTACTCTGCAAAAAGAAGTGGTGAATTTATGTAATGTATAGGAGTCTTATAACACTTGAATGCATTGAATATATGAAATTAGAGCTTTCAGCATAACTTCATTCTGTTACTATAGTTGTGCTTCTATTATTATTACCTCTGGGAAGTAGCTTCTTAGAAAAATTGAACTATCTAGCCAAAAATATAGTAGGATTTTTCATAAGTCATTCTATTTTTCTTTCCCTTCCTTTCTCAAAGTGTAACCATTACCAGTTTTGCCCATCCCCTACTGAAAAAGGTGTTCTGAGGTATTCCAGTAATTGACTTCAGAGTCCAAGAGAGTACAGTTTCTTATAGTTATATAGAGCTGTACAATGCCAGAAGGCACTGACGTCTCAACTGTTTTATATGCAAGTATATCTTAGAACTAGGTACAAAATGCGAGTAAGACATTTGCTATTTTTCTAACAAGTCAAGAATTCCTCCAAGATGCCTTTAGGACTAAAATTTCCAGTTTCTACTAACCATAAATCCCTTTTGAAAGTTCAGGATTAGCCTACAGGTTTGCAGCACTAGAATTTGTTGTCCATAGCTGTGCAACTCTGCACAGCTCAATACTGGACAACAAGAATGGCATGTCAGTATCTAATTTTGATACTCAAAGTTATCTGCCATTGAATGCTTCAAATTGTATGATATCTCTACACAGATGTGTTTGATATTGAAAGCTCTCTTTCATCCACATCTGCATATAATCCAACAATATGAGTTTAGAGGATTTGAGAAAGAGAATTTGGTGCCACAAGAGACTTAAGCAAATCGGATGAAGAAAAGATCACTAGGACCATGGGTATACTATTCGACACATCTTAGATGCTACTTCAGATTCTCAGTTTACCTTGTTCAGCTCCAGCTGCTGCTGAGGAAACCCACTCTCCATGGAAGTCTAAGCACTTCCATTGTCTGACTTCTCAAAGGCATATTGGAACTCCCCATGTGCAAACACTGACCAATGGAAGATGAGGAACAGAGAGAAAAAGTCCCGCTCCATTTCCCTTCTATATCCATTTTGGAACATAGTGTTGTTACTCTATAGTTTGTCTGTTGATGTTGCAAGTAACAGAGAGAAAGTTTGTATCTACTAATGAAGCACAGGCTTCTGGGTAGTGCACCATCTTTTTGTTTCTGTTCTTCCTTGCCTTATTTTGCTACTTTGGCATTTTCCCATAAAGCATAGTGCTCAAGTTTTGCTTCAGGCTCTGTTTTCTAGGAAACCTGGGAAAAACAGATGTTCCAGTGAAGATTTTTAGGGCTGAGTGATGGATAAGATTTGTGTTTTTCTCATTTTCTCAATATGGTTTTCATGTTCAACAACAGAAAAGGGAAAGAGGATAGGAGAGAACAGGTTTTTAGTCAGTACTGATTCTGGGTTGGTCACTCTACTCATGGTTTTACATATATATTTTATACACTTGAAACTATCTTACAATTTAAGTAACTTTATCCCTATTTTACAGGTGAGGATACTGATGTCCAAAAAGGTTTTGCAGTATGTGTAAATTCGTATAGCTATTAAGTGGAGGCATTGGGATTGAAAGCTAGGTTTATCTGCTTCCAATAGCACATGTATTTCTCTTTAACCAGTCAATCTGTTTAGATTAGTAATGTTTAGATCAGGTATGATGTTCCAGAAAGGATTTTAAGTGGTGTATAGGCATAAATAACAAGTGATAAAATAACATATCTATCAAAACTTATGGAAAAGTTACAAGACAAACATGATTTTAAATCTGGATGCCACTCTGCTTGAACTTAATGTTACTTTCTGCCTTTTTAAGATGAAAGAGTTAATCTTTGCTAAGAGTAATAGAGTTGGACTTCAGTTGCTATAACTGTTGCACAAAACTTGTGTATTTATGATCCAATGTGTAGCTTCACCAGCACGGTCTTGACATTTGAAAGAGAGATATTTCTTCCAAGATAACTTGACAACTGCAATACTTATAGACTTATTTATCATTTTTTGGTATTGTTGTTTTGCAATTATCTTCAAATCAGAAAGTAAAGAAAATTTTAGTATTCTTCCCTGGTGAGGCATCACATTATATCATACTAATATGATTTTAATTCAGATTAATTCTGGATAAAAGATACATTTTTGATGCATAAGTGGTATTATGCACTGAGTGAAATGAATATTATGTATCACAAGTGTCCCCTAGTTCAGTGCTAATATAGAGAACTTCCTCTGGGTGCCTGGCTGGCTTAGTTGGCAGAGCATGCAACTCATAATCTCAGGGTTGTGAGTTCAAGCCCCATGTTGGGTGTAGAGATGTCTTAAAAATAAATAGTCTTGAGAGCTTCCTTTGATTTCTTGTTAAATATTTGGTCATTTGCAGGTCTTGTGGTTTTAAGATGCAGCACTTTAAGATGGGGTTGCAGAGAATTGAGTAAACAACGGTTGTCTTACTTATCATTTACCCATTTCCTTTCTAAAGTCAATTCAGGAGTTAATTTAAGTTATGCACAATTCTCCATAACTTTTCCTGAAATACATTGTCTTATTTATGAACTTATATTCAAAAGAGCAAAAGAATCTAAAAGAATTTATTCCCGATAGTCTTTATGGAAGGTGCAAAGTCATAAATTAACAATAAGTATGCCCTAGAGAAATACTATAACCATGCAAGGGATTTCCATGTTATATTATCTGTCCTTCCTTGGCCAACTCTTGCAGAATTTGTCTTTGTGAGAAAGATTAACAGATGTATTTGAATGCGTCTTCCTTTTGGAATAGCATGGGATCAGGATCAGTCTTTTCATTTAGAATGTTTTGTGTGACATTTTCTTTCTCTCTTTGGGAAGTGAAATAATTTATATTGAGTTTACACTCACAATGATTCATTATCCTTTTTCAAGCTTTGGAAGTTAGGAGAAGCTGTGAATTATTGAAAAAGTTTAGAAAAGGGTACATGCATTGTGAGTAGATATCAGTAGTTCACATTCTTTAGGGAAAAATATTAATGAAAAATCTGATTTAAGATGTTCTAAACATTCAAAAATATTGCTGAATTTAAACATTTCAATGGATATTTATGATAGCTTACATTCCTGATTAGGTTATGTAATTCTCTAATATCAATTTTTGAAACAGAAAGTCAAAAAGACAACTTTTATGTGTACCCTGAAACCTATGCTTTCATTCTAATTATCAAAGATCTAGGAGAAAAAGGTAAGGAGATTACACGTGGAATATATAAAATAAGATTTCCCCCCCTGCCATCTAATGCATACAGCTATTCTTGTCTCCTTAACTATCCCCCAGTGATATAGGTGTCAGATCACATTCTATACTAGATGTTCCTGGACCTAATCCTTACAAGTTCTCTTGTTTCCTGCCCAAACACTCTGCTTATAACCCCTCATTTGACTCTACAACTACCTATAAAACATAAGCCATGTAATTATTTTAAAAGAGATTTCTAACTGTCTTATAGGGAAAATATATTAAAGCAATGGTGGGGGGTATGATTGAAGTTTTATCAAATGTGCTTGCAGTTCTTTGTACTTATTTTTATTATTTCTCCCATAGAGTCTCAGTTGAGAAATATGGAGCAGAAAAAGAAAATTAAGTTCTCTAAACTTAATTTTGAATCCCAAAAATTTAGTTGCAAAAATACTCAGGAAATATATAATCCAAGATGCTATAAAATAAAATCCTTTTATCTACACTGAAAAACATTCCCCAGGACAAGGGGTAGAGATGGGACAATTAGGGAGAATAAATCACTTTCTGCTGACAGATTATATTTTAAGTGTTCTTCTATATTGCAGGAGGAGAAAGGTATCAGAAATCCTCAGATTAAGTTGGAATATCTGAAAGCAGAAGGGGCTTATGTGAACACCTTCCTCAAACCATCCCAGGTAGAGCCCGGGAGAGTGGAAGCACTGTGAAGGGCAGATTTTTCTGAATTAGCCTAGCAGTTTCCACAGACTTAGAGCTGATGGGAGCAGTATTACATTTCTCATATGGCAAAGATGGAGAGCGGTAACCTGAGTAAATTAGTATAAGGGAAAAAGGTGGGAGTGAGTATTCCTTAATGGGTGAGTTGTCAGTATGAATATTTGATGTCACCAGTGATCAGTTATACGAACACCTCCAATCCACACTGTGATATTATGGACTCAAATTTAGGTATAACTTCAGGGGGAGGGTGATGAAGACTGAGGTTAAGTATCCATAATTCAGTGGAATGGGACTCAAAAAAATACTAAATTCAATTATAAGATAAAGTAATGTAATTTTATTTATTTCAGACTAGGAGCTATGGAATGAAATTTGTATCATTCCAGATAACCCCAACCCCCCTCCCCAAATTTTACCTCTTTAGACACTGGGCATCTGGCCTCCCAACTCTGTTTTCTAGCTCCAGGTGCTCTCAGCTGAACATTTTCTGAGTCTACAGGTTCCCAGAATGTTCTTCTATATGAGGAAATGTGCAGACAGATCCATTGGCCAGATATGGCAGGCTGCTTGGCCATCCCATGATTTCTATGGTTTGCTTAAAATAAAGTGGCACTGGGGGTGCCTGGGTGGCTCAGTAGGTTAAATGTCTGCCTCAGCTCAGGTCTTGATGCTGGGGTCCTGGGATGGAACCCCATATCATTGGGCTCCCTGCTCAGTGGGAAGTCTGCTCCCTCTCCCTTTGACCCTCTCTTTGCTCACGTTTTTTTTTTTTTTTCTCTCTCTCTCAAATTAAAAAAAAAAAATCTTTAAAATAAACTGGCACTAATATACAAAGAGAAAAAAAAAAGTTCAGAGGAAGGAAATAAGTCACTTGGTTATTGCAGTGTGTGATCATATTAAACACCACCAATTGTTTAATAAGTAGCTCTTCCAAAAAAAAAATAAAAAGCCTGTAATTTTAACATATGCCAATGCCAATATCCATCCATGAGGTGATTTCAACCTACTTATGATATATGTAGTAGATATAAATATAGATGTAGATGGTTATATGTGGTCAGTTGAAGAGATGGATGATAGGTAGGTGAGTGAGAAAGTGCATAATGGAAAGATAGATGTACAGATGGGTACCTGGATGGACAGGTGAGTATAAGGTGGATATATCAATATATGGAAGAAGATATTGGCAGATGAATGGGTGGTTGGGTGGTTGGGGCGACTGAAGTAAGAATCTCTAGATACCATTCTTAACCAGTGACCTCGCTGATCTTAAGCTACCAATTATCGCTGAGTGTGAAAATGAGAAGGATATGTACAAAATCATTTCTCATAAATCGGTAACTTCTAGTTCCAGCTGGTCATTAGCTCTTGTCCATTGTACATGAAAAAGATACCTTCCTTTCTTGGTAATTTACAAGTTCAAATGTAGAGCTCTGCTAGTTTCACCGGCAGGTGTAGGCTATTTCTGAAGCAAAGGAAGAGTCTAACATAAAGAGTTAACTTTTGCAAGAACAATATCCTTGCAAGAAGACTTTCAGGCACAGTCTTCTTCATCTGGAGGGTAACTATGAATTTTATTTCCTTTCACACTTTTTTTTTCCAGAAACCACATTCAATAATAACATTATGCGGGAGATTTCAGGAAAAAAAGGGTGAATAAGATTTACCCGGACAGGTCTAAACTCAGGATCAACAGAGTTGGAACATGCACGGAAATCACAAAGGTCAGGTTGAAAGTACAGAGCATGGGAGAAGCTCAAGAAGGAGATGTTTTTGTATATCCAGTGCTTTAAGAGAAAAATGATATCGATTCTATCCTAAAATATTAGAGGTCAAAACTTACCTAGAGTTTATATTTATTAGGTTGTTTAACTATAAACTAGAGACAATCAATATACTTAGATTTTATTTTAATTTTTTTATTGTATACTTACTCTGATACTTTTCTAAGTGTTTTTTATGTATTACTTAAGCAATTATCACACAATATGATGCAGGTACTATTACTACCATGAGAAACTAAGGCTTAGAGAAGTTAAGTAACTTGCCTAAGAATGATATCTTTCTTATCTCTGTTGAATGATAAGAACAGCTCCCCAGGGATAGAAACACTGGTGTTCACTCAATTTTCTTTGGAGGAAAGTTTCATAGAATAAGTTTTTGCTCATCAGTTTACTGTATCTTTTCCTGGTACATAGTGAGGTGTTCAATAAATACTTGTTGAGTGAATAAGTTAATCCCTTGCTTTTTTCTGGCTTCATGTATTTTGATTATTTGACACAGTTGTTGCAGTTTATTATCCTTCTATCATTTTTCTTGCTAGTCCCTTGAACTGTAGCCGCTTTATCAACATTTACAAAAATTCATAATAAAGTTGTATTCTCAGAATTGCAAAGTAAGTTTAAAATAAAAACAGATGAAAAAAAATTATTTTTAAACTATTTCTACCCTGAAAGAATTCTGTAGATTACAGAAATGTGTTTTTTAATTAATACAATTTTTGGATGGGATTATTTGATGAGAGTATGTAGCAGCTTGAAAGATGAGTAAAGATGAGAAAAAACAAATAGAATCCTTATAGTTTATTATTCCCTTTATACTGTGATCACAAAATATGGTATTAACATGTACATTTCAACATTCTCAATTTCTCATCTTCTGTAAATTTATAGTATTAAAGATTTATCTTTGATCCCTATGAAGTTAATGCAGTTAAAGGAATTACTAAATATTGCAGGAGAAAGAATTAACTTCATAACACCTAAAAAAGAAATTATGTTTAGATTGGTCTAAAGAACGGATTCCCATGACCAATTCATACTAGTCCATTTATGTTGACCACATGTACTATAGTCAGCTTATTGAGTTTAGCCACAAAGAACTCAGTGGACACTGATTTTAGAATATAGTTGTGGGAAGTTGGAATACGAATCATCCTATTGTATCAAATTGTACCCTGAAATCTGTGTCACTGTGTCTTCTTTTCCTCACACGTTGATGCAACAGAAGTCAACAGAATTTATTCCTTTATTTCTTTTCTAACTATTCTCCTAAAATAAAGTGAATCATAAATTTAAAACTAAATTCAAAGTCTACAAAACATAAAATAGACTAAAAGTGTGAATAATTTCAAAACACTTCTGAGTTATTCCGTTTCTCACTGTTTTGTAACTCTCTGTCCCTAATAAAACTCTCCCTTCCTCTGCTTTCTAACCCTTTTCCATTTCCACCATGCAACTGAAATTTAGGAATGGATGTTTAAGTAAATGATACATTCTTTCTGTCTTTGCCTGGAATTTTCCATCATCTTTGCCGTTAAACTGATTCCTATTAACAAACCATGTCTTCTGTATTTCAGATATCCAGAAGAGAAGTTTTTGGATCCAGCATATGATTAACTACTGGATGCTATTTGCAGAAATTTTACATTTGTGTTGATGACATGTCTTGTCATCTGACTGAAATCCATTGCTATCCTAATGACAAAATTGTTGGGGAAATCAATTATAAGACTAATTCCAACAGTAAAATAAATGGCTCTTTAATTATTTTCAAATGAGAAATAGGACTCAGATGTTTAATAGTTCAAATGAAAGTTATAGAACACCATTAATGATTTATTTCATGGACTAAACGATGTTGAGGTAACACATCATGCAACTTTAATTTCATCACCTTGTCTTTCAGGGAGTCTTGTCAACATTACATCATTCATATCAGTTATGCAACTTAAAATATGTGGAAAAATGCTTTCATAAGTCATCCTGGCAGTAAAGTAACAGACTGTTAGTCTATAATTTTATGGTAAATACTGATTGTCCAAGTTCATCTGAAAGGTTGACTATCCCTTCAAATGTGAATTAATATAGAAAAGGAGAACCTTTCATCTCAGGCCCTGAAGCCACTTTTAGGGGGAATATAGGAGATATCCAACGAACTAGCATATTTCTTATCCTCAATAAGAAATAAACAATGACTCATGAAGCTACTAAATGAAGGAAGTTAGAAAGACCCAAAATAGGAATCCATACTTTTATTTCCTATACTATCAGATAATAATATTTTGTGTATGTGTATGCATGGCGCTTTGTTTAAAAATGATTAAATATGCAGATGGAGCCTGGGTGGCTCAATTGGTTAAGCATCTAACTCTTGATTTCGGCTCAGGTCATGATCTCAGGGTCCTGGGATCAAGCCCTGAGTTGAGCTCTGTGCTCAGTGGGGAGTCCGCTTGAAGATTTCTCCCCCTCTCCTCTATACCTCCCTCTGCTCATGCTCTTTCTTTCTCTCTCTTAAATAAATAAATAAATAAATAAATCTTTTAAAAATGATTAAATATGCACAACAATTTGTAGTTGTTTATCATTCTCATTTCCTGGATAGAAAAATAAATTCACAAAATCTGCGACTTTTCAAGTTCACAAAATTAGAAACCAGCAGAATCAGAACACAAATTCATATTCTCTGATTCAAAGCTTAAGTCTCTTCCTACTATCTTTTTTTAAAAAATTTCTTGTATGATAATATGTACTGGAATTTTAGTGGAGACATGTCAATCCTTTGGCTGTCTAACTGGTGTAAATGATAATTACTTCTGGCCAATTACATAAAAAAATTTACCTCATTCATGAAACAGTAAATATAAATACTTAAGAAAAAATTAGTTTACATGCTTTTCTTGTCATGGTCATTGCCAGTGTTAAGATATATATCATTGGATATTTGGATATTGGATATTGGATTTTTGTTTTCTGATATTGGATATTGGATATCCAATTGGATATTGGATGTTTGTTTTCTGATAGTGTGGTGATACATGAAATACTAAGAAGTATTAAGGAGATCTATGAGGGAAAACATGTGGTTCATTGTCTTTTCCTAGACCAAAGAGAAGAAAGTCTAAGGGTTTAAGTGAAGACAAAACTAATATAGGCCAAATGAATAACTTAATCCAAGATTAGAAATTGGCCCAATTATAACTGGAAATTTTGTCTTCGATTTCTTTTGCAATATCTCATTCTCTATCCATAGGTATTAGTGAAAATAATGCTATGTATTCAGAAGACATTCCATACAAAAAATAAAGTTCATGCTCCCCTTTTAAAATCCATGTGTATATTAAGGAAAATAGAAATTCTCTCTCTTTCCATATATAATATATATATCTGTGAATATATATATATATGTGAATATATATAATATATATAATACTATGTTATATATACTATATATATTATATTTATGTAAATTTATATTTTTATATATAATATCAAAAATTTCTTGGTGAGAAATACTTGATGTATCCGAGGTTTTAAAATTTTTATGATGTCTCTATTAGTATTAAGGTTTTATCCTGCTAGTCTTAACATTATATTTAAGTTCAATACACTGAAACATTAGACTTAGATTGATCTTATACTTGGGGTAAGCATACACTCTCAATACATTCATTCTTGCTGTTAGTAAATATAGTGGTTCCTTTTCCGTGTGAGTTCTGTTTTTAAAGCTAAACAAAATGAGGAGAGTTGAAAAAAATGCTTAAAGTGTCTGCATATTTTTTAAAAAATTATAACAGCTTTATTGAGGTTCAATTGACCAAAGGTGAACATATTTAAAGTATACAACATGATAAATTTTGACAACTGTATAAACTCATAAAACCATCACTGCAGTCACAACAGTGAATATATTTATCGTCCTCAAAACCTCCTCTGTACCCTTTTCATTCTGTCTCCTGTTCCTTTCCACCCCATTCCTATCCATGAGAAATTGCTGATCCAATGTCCAACACTACAGAGCAGTTTGCTTTTTAGAGTTTAATATGAATGGAATCATAAAACATGCACTCTCTACCTTGCTGCTTTCACTCAGCATAACATTCTATATTCTCATCTATTTTGTGCACACCAACAGTTCATTTGTTAATGAGTGAATTTAGTAAGGTTGCAGAATACAAGATTAATATGCAAAGAACAATTTTATTTATGTAATCTAAGAACAAATAATCATTGCTTAATAATACTCCAACATATGGTTATACCACAATGTGATACATCTGTTGATAAACATTTGGGTCTTTTTCCATATTTAGCTATTATAAATAAAATTGCCATAAACTTCATGTACAAGTCTTTGTATGGACATGTGCTTTTGTTTCTCTTGAGCAAATAGTTAGAAATGGCTGATCTATACATACACATATATTACGTGTTTAATGTTTAAAATACAGCCAAACTATTTCCTAAAGTAATTGTATGATTTTGTATTCTTACTAGCTATGAGAATTCAAGTTGTTTTACACCTTTGCCAATACTTGGTACAGTGGACTGATTTCTGTCCCGTCAAAATTCAGGGAGATAATTAGATTTAGATGAGGCCATAAGGGTGGGGCCTTCATGATGGGACCCCCAAGAATTCACTCACATAGAAGGCCCCTAAATTTTAGTTGGATTTATTTCCCGCTCTGACATACAAATGTCTCACCAATAAGTTGAGTGTAAAATTGCTACTTCTTGCTCACTAGGTCCAATAAGCACAATATAATGAAGCATTGTGATATCTTAAGGAAGGTAAAGGTAACCAAGATCCCTGCAAACTAAATTACGACCTAGGGATGGAGAATCAATATCTGCTAAGGTAGAACAGTGAATGTTTTTCTGGCCTTTCCAGCTGAAAGCAAAACATTTCTGGTGGGCTTTAGGAACAGGTATGGAAGAGAAACATTTGGCAGAATACCTACATATCAGGTACCAGGGTATGTTAATTTGTTTAAGCAATGAAATCAAATCTGGTATAGCAGCCGCAATTAGACGTATCAGCTGTTTAAGCTTAGGATAATCCACTGTCATTCTCTAATATTCATCTGTCTCTTCACAGGCCAAATAGGAAAGTTATGGAAATGTGATAGGAATTGCCACCCCTGCATGTTTCAAGTCCTTGATGGTGGCGCTAATCTCTGCAATCCCTCCAGGAATGTCGTACTGGTTTTGGCTTACTATTTTCCTAGGTAAGGCTGTTCTAATGACTTACACTTGGCCTTTCCTATCACAATAACCCTCACTTCACAGGTGAGGGAACTAATGTGGGGATTTTACCAGTTTCTATGTATGTTTATTCTCATTATGCATTCTGGATCTGGGAAAATAACTCAGATGGGTTTGAGGACTCATTAGACCCACTGTGAGATGGACCTGTGCTAAAACACCATTGATCACCTAACCTTTATAACCTTCTATTCGAATGGTGGACCACAGTGACATTTTCAATTTCCTGAAACTAGTGTCAATTCAGAGACAGTGTCAAGTAGTCCCTTAAAGTCTGATTATTCCCTTTTCTTAATTGTACAGTTACCTTGGTGAAAGAATATCTTTTACCTGGCTGGGAGAACAATTAACAATGTAAAGAGCTTTTCTTCTTTGGGTAAATTGTCAAATTTGGGAGCATAGTATTTCTTTTTTTAGTCTTTTAATGTCCATAGGGGTTATAGTGAATTACCCTTTCTCATTTCTGATAATTAGGAATTTGTGTCCTCTCTCTTTTTTCTTGGCAAGCCTAATTAAAGGCTTATTCATTTTATTGATCTTTTCCAAGAACCAGCTTTGGGGGGCACCTGGATGGCTTAGTCAGTTAAGCGTAGAATATCTTACCAAAGAATGAATGGGTTAACTAGGAAATTAAAGAAGAAATAAAAAAAAATACTTGGAAACAAATGAAAAAGAAAACATGACATATCAAAATCTTTGGGATGCAGCAAAGGCAGTCCTGAGAAGGAAGTACATAGCAATATAGACCTTCCTCAAGAAGCAAGAAAAGTCTAATACGCAGCCTAACTTTACACCCAAAGGAGCTGGAGAAAGGCAGCAAATAGTCTAAATCCAGTAGGAGAAGAGAAATAATAAAAATTAGAGCAGAAATCAATGACATAGAAATCTAAAAAAAAAAAAAAACAAAAACAAAAACCAAAAACAAAGCAGTAGAATAGATCAATGAAACTAGGAGCTTGTTCTTTGACTGAATCAATAATATGATAAACCACTAACCAGACTTAACAAAAAGAAAAGAGAAAGAAGAGAAAGGACCCAAATAAATAAAATCATGAATGAAACAGGAGAGATCTTAACCAACACAGAAGAAATACAAACAATTGTAAGAGCATATTATGAGCAATTATATGCCAACAAGTTAGGCAATCTGGAAGAAATGGATAAATTCCTAGAAACATATAAACTACCAAATCTGAAACAGGAAGAAATAGAAAACTTGAATAGACCCATAAATAGTAAAGAACTTGAATCAGTAATCAAAAATCTCCCAACAAATAAGAGTCCAGGCCTAGATGGCTTCCCAGGGGAATTCTACCCAATATTTAAGGAGAAATAATACCGATTCTTCTGAAAATGTTCCAAAAAGTAGAAATGGAAGGAAAACATCCAGACACATTCTATGAGGCCAGCATTACCTTATTCCCCAAACCAGACAAAGATCCCACCAAAAAGAATTAAAGACCAATATCCCCAATGAATGTGAATGAAAAAAATTCTCAATAAAATACTAGTAAATCAAATCCAACAATATGTTAAGAGAATCATTCACCATAATCAAGTGGTATTTATTCCTGGGCTGCAGAGGTGGTTCAATATTTGCAAATCAACCATAGTGATATACCACATTAATAAAAGAAAGAGTAAACATCATATGATTCTCTTAATATATGCAGAAAAAAAAAACATTTGACTGAGTTCAGCAAAGGTTCTTGAAAAAAACCCTCAACAAAGTAGGAATAGAGGGAATGTATCTCAACATCATAAAGGCCATATATGAAAGACTTACAGCTAATATAATCCTCAATGGGAAAAACAGAACTTTTCATCTAAGTTCAGGAAAAAGACAGGGATGTCCAATCCCATTATTGTTATTTAAGATAGTACTAGAAGTTCTAGCCTCAGCAATCAGGTAACAGAAAGATGTAGAAGTCATCCAAATCAGCAAGGAAGAAGTCAAACTTTCGCTATTTGCAGATGACATGATAGTCTATGTAATATCCAAAAGACTCCACCAAAAAATTGATAGAATGGATACACAAATTCAGTAAAGTCACAGGATACAAAATCAAGGTACAGACATCTGTTGCATTTCTATAGACCAATAATGAAGCAGTGGAAAGAGAAATCAAGGAATCAGTCCCATTTATAATTGCATAGAAAGCCATGAGATACCTAGGAATAAATCTAACCAAAAAGCTAAAAGATCTATACTCTGAAAACTATAGAACACTTACGAAAGAGAAATATGGAAGGACATGCCATGCTCATGGATTGGAAGAAAAATATTCTTAAAATGTCGATACTACCCAAAGCAACCTACACATATAATGTAATCTCTAACAAAAATGCCACCAGAATCTTTCAGAGAGCTAGAGCAAACAATCCTAAAGTTTGTATGGAACCACAAAAGACCCTGAATAGCTAAAGCAATCTTGAAAAAGAAAAGCAAAGCTGGAGGCATCACAATTCCAGACTTCAAGCAATATTACAAAGCTGTAGTCATCAAGACAGTATGGTACTGACACAAAAGCAGACACATAGATCAATGGAACAGAATAGAAAACCCAGAAATGAACTCACAACTAATGGTCAACTAATCTTTGACAAAGTAGGAAAGAACATCCAATGGAAAAAAAGACAGTCTCTTCAACAAATGGGAAACTGGACAGCAACACGCAGAAGAATGAAACTGGACCACTTTCTTATACCATACCCAAAAATAAATGCAAAATAGATGAAAGGCCTAAATGTGAGACAGGAATCCATCAGAATCCTAGAAAAGAACAAAGGCAGCATCCTCTTTGACCTCAGCTGTAGCAACTTCTTACTAGACATATGACCAGAAGAAGGGAAACAAAAGCAAAAATGAAAACTTTGGCTTCAACAAGGTAAAAGACTTCTGCACAGTGAGGGAAATTGTCAACAAAACTAAAAGCAGCCTACAGAATGGGAGAAGATTTTTGCAAAGGAAATATCTGATAAAGCGTTAGTATCTAAAATCTAGGGGCATCTGGGTGGCTCAGTCGGTTAAGTCACTGCCTTAGGTTCAGGTCAGGATCTCAGAGTCCTGGGACTGAGCCCTGTATTGGGCTCTCTGCTCACTGGGGAACCTGCTTCCCGCTCTCTCTCTGCCTGGCTCTCAACCTACTTGTGATCTCTCTCTCTCTGTCAAATAAATAAAATCTTAAAAAAATAAAATCTATAAAGAGCTTATCAAACTCAACACCCAAAAAAACAAACAATCCTATTAAGAAATGGGCAGAAGACATGAATAGACATTTCTCCAAAGAAGACATACAAATGGCTAACAGGCACATGAAAAGATGCTCAACATCACTGATCATTAGGGAAATACAAACCAAAACTACAATGTGATACTACCTCACACCAGTCAGAACAGTTAAAATTAACAGCTCAGGAAACAACAGGTGTTGGTGAGGATTCAGGGAAAGGGGAACCTTCTTACACTGTTGGTGGAGAGGCAAAATGGTGCAGTCATTCTAGAAAACAGAGGGGAGGTTCCTCAAAAAATTTAAAAAATAGAACTACTATATGATCCAGAAATTTTGCTACTAGGTATTTATCCAAAGGATACAAAAATACTGATTCAAAGGGGCACATGTACCCTGATGTTTATAGTAGCACTATCAACAATAGCTAAATTATGGAAAGAGGCTAAATGTCTATTGACTGATGAATGGATAGATGGATAAAGAAGATGTGGTATATATAGATGTAGATATAGATAGATATAGATATAGATATAGATAGAAACACACACACACATACACAAGGGAATATTACTGACCCATAACGGTGTGGATGGAACTAGAGTATATTATGCTAAACTAAATACAATAGTCAGAAAATGACAGATACTATATGGTCTCCATTCACATGTGTAATTTAAGAAACAAAGGGATGAATATAGGGGAAAGGAAAAAAAAAGAAGGAGGCAAACCATGAAAGAGACTCTTAACTATAGAGAACAAACTTAGGGTTGCTGGAGGGGAGGAGGGGAGGGGTTTGGGTTAAATGGTTGATGAGTATTAAGGAGTGCACTTGTGATGAGTACTGGGTGTTGTATGTAAGTGTTGAATCACTAAATTTTACTCCTAAAACTAACATTACATTATGTGTTAATTAACTAGAATTTAAATAAAAACCTGAAACATGACAAAAGTAATAAAAAATTAAAATACAAATAATATGATCTATATAATAATATATTATAATATATAATATTTAATATAATAATTATAAATATTTCAGATACAAATAGAATTCCAAATATATTTGGAATTCCAGATATTATATATATATTCCAGATATCATATATGAAATTATGTATATATTCCATACTGTAAATTTCCCTTTAAGCACTGTTTTTGCTGCATTCTGTTTTCATTTTCACATAGTTCAAAATATTTTTAAATTTCTCTTGAGATTTTCGGGGCACTTGGGTGGCTCAGTGGTTAAGCCTCTGCCTTCAGCCCAGGTCATGATCTCAGGGTCCAGGGATCGAGCCCCGCATTGGGATCTCTGCTCAGCAGGGAGCCTGCTTCCCCCTCTCTCTCTGCCTACCTCTGTGCCGACTTGTGACCTCTCTGTCAAATAAATAAATAAAACCTAAAAAAAAAAGAGCAATGTTTCACAAGTGATACACAAGTCACACTGTGTCAGAAACATGCAGAGGGAGAATGAGCATGGACCCCCTCCCCTCCTCTTTAAAAAAAAAATTCTCTTGGTATTTTCTTTGATCCATGATGTTTTGGAAGTATGTAATTTAATCTTCATATATTTAGGGACTTTCCAGAAATCTTTCTATTTTGATTTCTGATTTAATTACACTGTGGTTTGAGAGCAATGATTGTATGATTTTTATTCTTTTAACTTTGTTAAGGTGTGTTTTATGGCCCAGAGCATAGTCTGTCTTGGTACTGTTCTAGGTGAACTTGAGAAGAACATATATTTTGTTGTTGTTGGCCAAGGTAGACCACTGATGTCAGTTATATCCAGTTGATTGATGGTGCTTTTGAACTTAATTTTGTCTTTATTGATTTTCTGCCTAGTGACAGTGTCCAAATTTGATAGAGAGATGTTGAAATCTCCAGGTATAATAGTGGATTGAGGGGCGCCTGCGTGGATTAGTCTTTAAGCAACTGCCTTCGGCTCAGGTCATGATCCTAGAGTCCTAGGATCCAGGCCCACATCAGGCTCTCTTCTCATCAGAGAGCCTGCTTTTCCTTCTCCCACTCTACCTGCTTGTGTTCTCTTTCTCACTGTGCCTCTCTCTGTCAAATAAATAAATAAAATCTATTTAGGAGAGCACAGATTGCATGGTGCATCGGGTGTTATACGCAAACAATGAATCATGGAACACTACATCAAAAACTAATGATATGCTGTATGGTGACTAACATAACACAATTTTAAAAATCTTTAAAAAAAATAGTGGATTGATCTATTACTCCTTGCCATTCTATGAGTTTTTGTCTCAAGTAGTTTGGCACTTTGCTGTTAGGCACATACATGTTAAAGATTGCTAAGTCTTCTTGGAGAACTGGCCATTTACCACGCAATGCCCTTTATCCCTGATAAGTTTCCTTTGATGAGTGTTAGCATGGCATATCTTTCTCCATCCCTTTGCTTTTCATCTTTCTTTTCCCTTTATATTTAAAGTGGTTTTCTTGTAGAAAATGTAGAGTTGGGTCCTGTTTTTTGATCCACTCTGACAATTTCTGTCTTTTATTTGGTGTATTCAGACCATTGACATTAAGGTAACTATAGATATGGCTGGATTAATCTACCATATTTGTTACTGTTTTTAATTTGTTGTCCTTTGTTTTTTGTTCTTGGTTTTGTCTTCCATTCTTTTTATGCCTTTTGTGGCTCTAGTGGGACATTTTGTATGACTCCTTTTCTCTACTCTCTGCTTTCTTAGCATATCACTTAAACCTCTTTTTCCACCTTTTTTGTACTTTTTGCCCTAGAGTTTGCAATATATATTTACAATTATCTAAATTCACTTTCAAATAACACTATACTACTTAAGGGGTAGTGTGAGTACCTTGAAATGAAATATTCCTAATTCCTTTCTCTCATCTTTTGTATCATTGCTATCATTCATTTCACCTATACTTAAACATATATAAAATACCTATTATGCGTTCATAATCAAATGTATTGTTGCTATTAATTTTAACTTTTTCATGAAAATTTACCTGTTCAATCTCTTGCTAATGAAAAAAAGTTTTTATTTTACCTTCACTTATTCCTTTTCTGATACTCTTTTTTTTTTTAAATGTAGATCCATGTGTTTCTCACTTACCATTTGCTTTCTCTCTGAAAAACTTCCTTTAACATTTCTTGTAAGGCAAGTCTCAATTTTTGTTTGTCTACAAAGGTTTTTATTTCTCCTTCACTTTTGAAGGATAACTGTATGAAATATAAAGTTCTAGGTTGGTATCTTTAAATATTTCAATCCTATCTCTTCTTGCTTGTCTCGTTTAAAACAATAACAATCTTTGGTAGAATTCCTTTTGAATGCACATGAAATATTTACCAAATTAAACTGTAAGCTGGTTCATAAAAAGTTCCCCAAATTTCAAAATTGTTTTAGGAGAGCCTAGGTGGCTCAGTCCAACTGACTGAGTTAAGCATTTGACTCTTGATTTCAGCTTTCTGGAAAAAAAAAAAGAAGAAGAAGAAGTGCTATTGCAATGTGTTAAAGACTTTTTAAAAAATTTTTACATTTTTTTTCTGTTTGAAGTTCTTATTTAAATTCCAGTTAATTAGCATCCAATGTAATATTAGTTTTAGGAGTAGAACTTAATGATTCAACACTTACATACAACACCCAATGCTCATCACAAGTGCCCTCCTTGATCCCCATCACCCATTTAGCCTATCCCCTCTGCCCACTTCCCCAAGATGTTCTTTTAAATAAAAGATGCTGAATTGATTAATTAATTAATATAAATAATTGAATTGGTTAAATAGTGGAACTTGATTACATACCTCACAGCATATACCAAAGTATAAAAAGTAAAACAATAGAATTTCTAATAGTTAATACAGGAGCATATCATCATGACTTCAGGGGTAGGCTAGGTCTTCTTACATAGTACATAAAACAGTGAAGGAAATAGTGATACATTGGACTGCATCCAAATTTCCAACTTTTGTTATTCAAAAGACACCAATAAAAACACAAAAACAACCCATGGAGTTGAGAAGACATAAATATATTTAACAAAAGACTCATTTCCTTTATATATATAAATTCTACAAACTAATAGGAAAAAGACATTAAAATGGACATAAAATCTGAACAGACACTTGACCAAAAAAATCCATACATAAAATATATGTGTTAAAAGATCCTTTAGTGTCATTACTTATCAGGGAAAAGCACAATTTAAAAACCCTATGAGTCAGGCGCGGTGGCCAAGTGGTAGGGTGTCGGTCTCCTAAAAACCCTATGAGATACCACTACAAGTCTACCAGAATGGGGAAAATTCAAAAATATATATATATTCCAAATATTGGCAATAATGTGGAATATCTGGAAATTTCATCCACTGCTTTAAAAGTCATTTGTGAAAACAATGTCTGGCAGCATCTGGTAAAGCTGAACTTACATATATCCTATGGCTCACTCATTCTACTTCTAGATGTGTATCCAATAGAAATGGACACATATCTGCACTGAGTCAAAAACATTCACAGAAGCATGATCCATAATGGCCTAGAACTAGAAATGACTCAAATATCCACCAAAATTAGAATAGATAAGTAAACTGTGGTGTACTCAGGGGAATACAATACAGCATGGGAAAATAATGGATTTCTAGTCATGTAACAACAAAGATAAATTTCATAAATAGTGTTCATTGATGAAATTCAGGCACTGAAATTCTTAGATTAGATGCTGGTGGTGACAACTGAGGGCATTGAGGGTGCTAGTAATGTAATATTTGGATCTGGATTATACATGTGACCCCTGTAAAAATGTGTACAGCTACATACTTAATATTTGTGAACTTTAGAATATGAATGCATGTTTTGCTTCAGCAAAATGGTAAAATTTGGAAAATATAGTTCTTAGACTTTCCAAAGTACTTTTGGAACTATATTTTACATTTTTAAAGCAGGACTGTGAAAAAAGAAAGTTCTCACAGAGAAGGATTCTTTTGTATACTCTGCTTTGTTTTTACTACTTAAAAGACCATTTTGAGAAATTATGATTATTTATAATTTAGTAAATTATCAGTCATGTGAATAAGTCTATTTTAGTTTTATAGTAGCAAAATAAATCAAATGCTGTATTTAAGAAATTTAGAGAAACATCTCAAGGGAAACAATAACTACTAAATAGTGGCTTCCCTAGCTAATGCATTTCCCAAAATACGTTCTTCATAACCAAGGGAATAATTATTCATTCTGAATTTTTCCTTAAATTTCACCAGTGTAACTGAATTGTAATTAAAGGCCCATTGTTTTTTTCCATCCCTCTTAAAACACTTTCTGGAAATGAAAGAACATTTTCTGCATGAAAATAGCAGCCAAGCATTATTAGTGTTTTGATTGCAATAATTTTAAGTGTTATGGAGTTTCATCCAGAAAGAATTTACCAAGATATCTTAGGTTTAAATTACAAAAGGGAGAAACCAATGCTTTAAATTTAGAATCCAACAGAAAATTATGACTTATAAATTCAGAACAAATTTCTCAAGTCCTCATCTTAAACAGCCATCACAGAGTTCCAACTCTGAAATGTTGCATTAAAAGAATTTATTCCCCAAATCACTTAGAATAACTTTTGTTGTTTGTTTTAACAGAAGCTTCTCTTTATCCAGACAAATGTTTAAAATCAAGTTTCCTTTGAAAAATAATGACTTAACATAGAAGGAAATTTTTTCATTGCTCTCAAAATTGAAGTGTAAAAGTGTTAGAAGTTTTATGAAACTTACCACTTCTAATGTTATTCCAGTTTGGTCAAAATTGCAGGTACAAGTTGTAATCAGAGCGAATTTAATTTGATTCAGAGTTATTCAATTTGGAGGTACACAATCACTTTCTTTTGGAATTTCCACAATTTTAAATAATGATAGTACCTGAGGAAGGAGATTTAAATATACTTGCTTTGGTGGAGGGGTAGTCTACTATGGGATATGCTACTTCTTACTTTAAAATGAGGGCATGCCTGGGTGGCTCAGTGGGTTAAAGCCCCTGCCTTCAGCTCAGGTCATGATCCCAGAGTCCTGGGATGGAGCCCTGCATGGAGACCTGCATTGGGCTCTCTGGTCGGCAGAGAGCCTGCTTCCTCCTCTCTCACTGCCTGCCTCTCTGCCTATTTGTGATCTCTGTCTGTCAAATAAATAAATAAAATTAAAAAAAATGAAATCCCAATAAATTCATTCAGCTTCTAAATCACAAGTTTTCTATAATTCTCAAGGATTCTTTGAAAACTACATTTTTAGTGATGCTTAACAAAGTAATAAAAAAAAAACAATCCCTCATGATTATGAATGAAAGCAATAGAGAGAAATTATCTTTTAGCCTAATGAATTAATTCTTTACAGAAAATAAACTAGAGTTCTCATGGAAGTCTTCTATATATTTTTAAAAAAATTATTCCATGTTTTATGTTTTAAGATGCTATTACAATTAACACTTAAAAATTGAATTTTCTAGTTTTTTCTTACTGACCTACACAAAAACAATTGATTTTCTATACAGTTGACCCTTGAACAACACAGGTATGAACTGTGGGTGTACTTACACGTGGATTTTTTTTCAGTAAAGACAGTACAATACTTTAAATGCATGTTTTCTTCCTTATGATTTTTTTTTAAAGATTTTGTTTATTTATTTGACAGACAGAGATCACAAGTAGGCAAAGAGGTTGGCAGAGAGAGAAGGAAGCAGGCTCCCCACGGAGCAGAGAGCCTGATGCGGGGCTTGGAGCTGAAGGCAGAGGCTTTAACCCACTGAGCCACCCAGGCACCCCCCTTATGATTTTCTTAATAACATTTTATTTTCTCTAGCTTACTTTATTGTAAGAATACAGTACACATAAAATACAAAGAATGTGTTAATCAACACTTTATGTTATTGGTAAGGCTTCCAGTCTGCAGTGGATGATTAGGAATTAAGGTTTGTGAGAGTTAAAAGTTGGAATTTTTGAGTGCATAAGGGTCAGCTTGCCTCACTCCCACATTGTTTAAGGGTCAACTGTATTGACCATGTATTTCATGAGTTGCTAAATGCACTTTTAGCCTAGAGTGCTGTAGTGAGAACATGATGTAGATACAATTTTAGTAAAAATTCATAGTCTTATTCATATGAAGAGTCAGAAGACAGAATTCAGGGGGGTCAAGGCAACTGAAAGTGAGAAAGACAATCTAGAAAGGAGAGAAAATGAGATTGGGAACATCAGATTCTGTGTATAAACTCTGCTCCAGATTCCTAAATTATCCAACACCAGACAGACTCCAAATAGACCAGCTAAAAAATGTAGAGATTTCAGCCATTGGTCATTGTAGGGGAGTCAGAGAATGGACTTTGAGTTTATCTATGCTAACTTTCTGACAAAGAAAAAAGAATCAAACCTCTGAGAAATAGAGGAGAATCTCCAATTTCTACAATATATTATTCACAATATCCAGGATTCAGGATTAATTGCTGGGCCTTGCAAGGTTACATTGTAGTTAATCTGGAATATGCTATCTACCTTTAAAGAATGCTGTTTTGTTCTGGCAGAATTTATTGATGGTTCACCATGAACCTATCAAAATTTGGCTCTAGGCTTTGTTAAGGCAGGCCTAGAGCAGCTATAAGGCTTGGAATTTTTTTTTTTAATTAGGATATGTTTTATTTTTATTTTTTTTTATTTTAATAAACATATAATGTATTTTTATCCCCAGGGGTACAGGTCTGTGAATCGCCAGGTTTACCCATTTCACAGCACTCATCATAGCACATACCCTCCCCAATGTCCATATCCCCACCACCCTCTCCCGTCCCCCCTCCGCCCAGCAGCCCTCAGTCTTTTTTTTGAGATTGAGTCTTTTATGGTTTGTCTCCCTCCCAATCCCATCTTTTCATTTTTTCTTTTCCTACCTCCCCCAACCCCCCCCACAATTCATCTCCACTTCCTCATATCAAAGAGATCATATGATAGTTGTCTTTCTCTGATTGACTTATTTCGCTAAGCATAATACCCTCTAGTTCCCTCCACGTCGTCGCAAATGGCAAGATTTCATTTCTTTTGATGGCTGCATAGTATTCTATTGTATATATATACCACATCTTCTTTATCCATTCATCTGTTGATGGACATCTAGGTTCTTTCCACAGTTTGGCTATTGTGGACATTGCTGCTATAAACATTCGGGTGCACGTGCCCCTTCAGAGCACCACGTTTGTATCTTTAGGATATATACCCAGGAGTGCAATTGCTGGGTCATAGGGTAGCTCTATTTTCAGTTTTTTGAGGAACCTCCACACTGTTTTCCAGAGTGGTTGCACCAGCTTGCATTCCCACCAGCAGTGTAGGAGGGTTCCCCTCTCTCCACATCCTCGCCAGCATCTGTCATTTCTTGACTTGTTAATTTTAGCCATTCTGAATGGTGTGAGGTGGTATCTCATTGTGGTTTTGATTTGCATTTCCCTGATGCTGAGTGATGTGGAGCATTTTTTCATGTGTCTGTTGGCCATCTGGATGTCTTTGCAGAAATGTCTGTTCATGTCCTCTGCCCATTTCTTGATTGGATTATTTGTTCTTTGGGTGTTGAGTTTGCTAAGCTCTTTATAGATTTTGGATACTAGCCCTTTATCTGATATGTCACTTGCAAATATCTTCTGCCATTCTGTCAGTTGTCTTTTGGTTTTGTTAACTGTTTCCTTGGCTGTGCAAAAGCTTTTAATCTTGATGAAATCCCAATAGTTCATTTTTGCCCTTGCTTCTGTTGCCTTTGGCGATGTTCCTAGGAAGAAGTTGCTGCGGTTGAGGTCAAAGAGGATGCTGCCTATGTTCTCCTCAAGGATTTTGATGGATTCCTTTCTCACATTGAGGTCCTTTATCCATTTTGAGTCTATTTTCGTGTGTGGTGTAAGGAAATAGTCCAATTTCATTTTTCTGCATGTGGCTGTCCAATTTTCCCAGCACCATTTGTTGAAGAGGCTGTCTTTTTTCCATTGGACATTCCTTCCTGCTTTGTCGAAGATTAGTTGACCATACAGTTGAGGGTCTATTTCTGGGCTCTCTGTTCTGTTCCATTGATCTATGTGTCTGTTTTTGTGCCAGTACCATACTGTCTTGATGATGACAGCTTTGTAATAGAGCTTGAAGTCTGGAATTGTGATGCCACCGACTTTGGCTTTCTTTTTCAATATTCCTTTGGCTATTCGAGGTCTTTTCTGGTTCCATATAAATTTTAGGATTATTTGTTCTATTTCTTTAAAAAAATGGATGGGATTTTGATAGGGATTGCATTAAATGTGTAGATTGCTTTAGGTAGAATAGACATTTTCACAATATTTGTTCTTCCAATCCATGATCATGGAATATTTTTCCATTTCTTTGTGTCTTCCTCAATTTCTTTCATGAGTACTTTATAGTTTTCTGAGTATAGATTCTTTGCCTCTTTGGTTAGATTTATTCCTAGGTATCTTATGGTTTTGGGTTTGATTGTAAATGGGACTGACTCCTCAATTTCTCTTTCTTCTGTCTTGTTGTTAGTGTAAAGAAATGCGACCGATTTCTGTGCATTGATTTTATATCCTGACACTTTACTGAATTCCTATACAAGTTCTAGCAGTTTTGGAGTGGCGCCTTTTGGGTTTTCCACATATAGTATCATATCATCTGCAAAGAGGGAGAGTTTGACTTCTTCTTTGCCAATTTAGATGCCTTTAATTTCTTTTTGTTGTCTGATTGCTGAGGCTAGGACTTCTAGTACTATGTTGAACAGCAGTGGTGATAACGGACATCCTTGCCGTGTTCCTGACCTTAGCGGAAAAGCTTTCAGTTTTTCTCCATTGAGAATGATATTTGCAGTGGGTTTTTCATAGATGGCTTTGATAATATTGAGGTATGTGCCTTCTATCCCTACACTTTGAAGAGTTTTAATCAGGAAGGGATGCTGCACTTTGTCAAATGCTTTTTCAGCATCTATTGAGAGTATCATATGGTTCTTATTCTTTCTTTTATTAATGTATTGTATCACATTGATGGATTTGCGGATGTTGAACCAACCTTGCAGCCCTGGAATAAATCCCACTTGGTCGTGGTGAATAATCCTTTTAATGTACTGTTGGATCCTATTGGCCAGTATTTTGGTGAGAATTTTTGCATCTGTGTTCATCAAGGATATTGGTCTGTAATTCTCTTTTGTTGGGATCCTTGTCTGGTTTTGGGATCAAGGTGATGCTGGTCTCATAAAATGCGTTTGGAAGTTTTCCTTCCATTTCTATTTTTTGGAACAGTTTCAGGAGAATAGGAATTAATTCTTCTTTAAATGTTTGGTAGAAGTCCCCTGGGAAGCCGTCTGGTCCTGGACTTTTGTTTGGAGATTTTTGATGACTGTTTTTTTTTTTTTTAAGATTTTATTTATTTATTTGACAGACAGAGATCACAAGTAGGCAGAGAGGCAGGCAGAGAGAGGAGGAAGCAGGCTCCCTGCTGAGCAGAGTGCCTGATGCAGGGCTCAATCCCACGACCCTGGGATCATGACCTGAGCCGAAGGCAGAGGCTTTAACCTACTGAGCCACCCAGGTGCCCCTTGATGACTGTTTCAATCTCCTTACTGGTTATGGGTCTGTTCAGGTTTTCTATTTCTTCCTGGTTCAGTTGTGGTAGTTTATTTGTCTCTAGAAATGTATCCATTTCTTCCAGGTTGTCAAATTTGTTGGCGTAGAGTTGCTCGTAGTATGTTCTTATAATTGTTTGTATTTCTTTGGTGTTGGTTGTGATCTCTCCTCTTTCATTCATGATTTTATTTATTTGCGTCCTTTCTTTTTGATATCTCTGGCCAGGGGTTTGTCAATCTTATTAATTCTTCCAAAGAACCAGCTCCTAGTTTTGTTGATTTGTTCTATTGTTTTTTTTTTAGTTTCTATTTCATTGATTTCTGCTCTGATCTTTATGATTTCTCTTCTCCTGCTGGGTTTAGGCTATCTTTGTTGTTCTTTCTCCAGCTCCTTTAGGTATACGGTTAGGTTGTGTATTTGAGACCTTTCTTGTATCTTGAGAAAGGCTTGTACCGCTATATATATTCCTCTCAGGACTGCCTTTGTTGTGTCCCACAGATTTTGAACTGTTGTGTTTTCATTATCATTTGTTTCCATGATCTTTTTCAATTCTTCTTTAATTTCCTGGTTGACCCATTCATTTTTTAGAAGGACGCTGTTTAGTCTCCATGTATTTGGGTTCTTTCCAAATTTCCTCTTGTGATTGAGCTCTAGCTTCAGAGCATTGTGGTCTGGAAATATGCAGGGAATGATCCCAATCTTTTGATACCGCTTGAGACCTGATTTATGACCCAGGATGTGATCTATTCTGGAGAATGTTCCATGTGCACTAGAGAAGAATGTATATTCTGTTGCTTTGGGATGGAATGTTCTGAATATATCTGTGATGTCCATCTGGTTCAGTGTGTCATTTAAGGCCTTTATTTCCTTGTTGATCTTTTGCTTAGATGATCTGTCCATTTCAGTGAGGGGAGTATTAAAGTCCCCTGCTATTATTGTATTACTGTCGATGTATTTCTTTGATTTTCTTATTAATTGGTTTATATAGTTGGCTGCTCACATGTTAGGGGCATAGATATTTAAGATTGTTAGATCTTCTTGTTGGACAGACCCTTTGAGTATGATATAGTGTCCTTCCTCATCTCTTATTATAGTCTTTGGCTTAAAATCTAATTGATCTGATATAAGGATTGCCACCCCAGCTTTCTTCTGATGTCCATTAGCATGGTACATTGTTTTCCACCCCCTCACTTTAAATCTGGAGGTGTCTTTGGGTCTAAAATGAGTTTCTTATAGGCAGCATATTGATGGGTTTTGTTTTTTTATCCATTCTGATACCCTGTGTCTTTTGATTGGGGCATTTAGCCCATTAACATTCAGGGTAACTATTGAGAGATATGAATTTAGTGCCATTGCATTGCCTGTAAGGTGACTGTTACTGTATATTGTCTCTGTTTCTTGCTGATCTACTACTTTTAGGCTCTCTCTTTGCTTAGAGGACCCCTTTCAATATTTCCTATAGAGCCGGTTTGGTGTTTGCAAATTCTTTCAGCTTTTGTTTGTCCTGGAAGCTCTTTATCTCTCCTTCTATTTTCAGTGATAGCCTAGCCGGATATAGTATTCTTGGCTGCATGTTTTTCTCGTTTAG
Source organism: Martes martes (assembly GCF_963455335.1). Lineage (NCBI taxonomy): Eukaryota > Metazoa > Chordata > Mammalia > Carnivora > Mustelidae > Martes > Martes martes. Next base: position 106,202,635 of record NC_137889.1, read on the forward strand.
TGCTCTGAATATATCATGCCAGTTCTTTCCGGCCTGCCAGGTCTCTGTGGATAGGTCTGCTGCCAATCTAATGTTTTTACCCTTGTATGTTACAGTCTTCTTTTCCCGGGCTGCTCTCAGGATTTTCTCTTTGTCGCTAAGACTTGTAAATTTTACTATCAGGTGACGAGGTGTGGACCTATTTTTATTGATTTTGAGGGGCGTTCTTAGCATCTCCTGGATTTTGATGTTTGTTCCCTTTGCCATATTAGGGAAATTCTCTCCAATAATTGTCTCCAATATACCTTCTCTTCCCCTCTCTCTTTCTTCTTCTTCTTCTGGAATCCCAATTATTCTAATGTTGTGTCATCTTATGGTGTCACTTATCTCTCGAATTCTCTCCTCGTGGTCCAGTATTTGTTTGTCTCTCTTTTGCTCAGCTTCTTTATTCTCTGTCATTTGGTCTTCTATGTCACTAATTCTTTCTTCTGCCTCATTTATCCTAGCAGTAAGAGCTTCCATTTTTGATTGCACCTCATTAATAGCTTTTTTGATTTCAACTTGGTTAGATTTTATTTCTTTTTATTTCTCCAGAAAGGGCTTTTATCTCTCTGGAGAAGTTTTCTCTAATATCTTCTATGCCTTTTTCGAGCCTGGCTAGAACCTTGAGAATCGTCATTCTGAACTCTAGATCTGTCATATTACCAATGTCCGTATTGATTAGGTCCCCAGCCTTCGGTACTGCCTCTTGTTCTTTTTTCTGTGGTGAGTTTTTCCGCCTTGTCATTTTGTCCAGATAAGATTTGTTTTCTCTCCCTCTAGAATTTCGCTGTTCTTGGTGAGTGAAGTTGGTCTTGGCTGGGTTTCTTGTTGATCTTCTGGGGGAGGGGCCTGTTGTAGTGATTCTCAAGTGTCTTTGCCGCAGGTGGAATTGCACCGCACTTGCCAGGGGCTGGGCTAAGTAATCCGCTCGGGTTTGCTTTCGGGAGATTTTGTTCCCTGAGTGCTTTCCGTAGAGTTCTGGAGGACGGGAATGAAGATGGCAGCCTCCCAATCTCCGGCCCGGTGGAGCTGAGAGCTTGGGGTCCCGCTCCTCAGCATGCCCTCAGAGAAAAGTGCCCAACCACCCTGCCTCCCTGGACTGCGGTTGTGCCTGGAGGAAAGCAGTCAATTGCTGGCACTTGGAGAAAAGCGCCCGGTCTCTTCCATCTCCGTGGCATCCGGCCGCGCTCTGAGCCCACCCAGCCTGCAACTGGCACAAGGTAACCCCAGGCTGAGAGCTCACTCCTCAGCTTTGTTGCTGTAGCCAGCTTCCCTGCTCTAATACCTGTGAGCTCTGGGCACTCAGACACCCCCAGTCTTTCTTTGATCCTGCGGGACCTGGGGTTACACTGACCCCGCCTGGGCTTCCCCCCGGTTTAGCCTCTGGAGCGATGTCCCTCCGTGGAGCAGACTTTTAAAAGTCCTGATGTTGTGCTCCATTGCTCCGCCGCTTGCCGGGAGCCGGCCCCTCCCCCCCGGTCTGTCTTCCCATCGCTTTGGATTCACTTCTCCGCATGTCCTACCTTTCAGAAAGTGATCAATTTTCTGTTTCTGGAATTGTTGCTCTTCTTCTCTTCAATTTCCCATTGGATTTGTAGGTGTTCACAATGGTTAGATAAGCTATCTAGCTGATCTCCTGCTACCCGATGTCGTCTCAGCCTGCTACTTCTCCACCATCTTGACTCCTCCCCCCTGGAATTATTTCTAATGTGGCACACTTTAGGAGCCTCAATTAAATGATGATTTTTGCAAAAGAGCAAATCTGATTTGTTTTGCTTTACACTATCATTCCAGAATCAAAATTTCAAAGTGTTTTTGTAAAAGTGCATTTAAGTATACTAGACATCTTCTTAAGTATAGATACCAGTTAGCTTCTATTTTACATCTAAATGAAATCATATCTATTATTTTTACTGGATTTCCTTTACTATCACCTAGAATGGATGTTCCATGGACATTCTGAAGAGTACCTTAGACAATCAGTTCTTCAAATGAGAAAATTTAATCATTAACTACAAGTATCTTGGGTCTAAAAAAGATTGTCTCACAATTGACAAAAAAGTGTCCAGGTTCTGTTCACAGACCTTCAAGGTAGACAAGACTCTTGTCCACTCCACCAAGAAGGGTCGATATTAAGTTTAGGATCCAGTTATTCTAGGAACTTTGAGATCGTTCAAGAAGACACCTCCCCCTCACCTGGGAAGGGCCCATGAATCAGGCCTGGTAATATTATTATTACTTAAATATTATATTATATATAATATATATAATTAATATTAATATTAATATTACTTAAAGATATCTGAAGTAGACAATAAAAAGACTTCATTGAAAATCCTATCTTATGTACCTGTCTCTAATAAAATATAATTACAATATAATTATAATATAATTACAAAATATAACCTATTAATTAATTGAGGAATGGGAAGGAGGAGGAAGTTTCCCCTGATCTTTGTCACAAAGTACCCTAAATCACCAACACCTCGTATAAGTTAACACTTCAAATACAATTTTATAGGAAAATATTTATTTTATCTATTTGTTTGTTTGTTTTTAATTTTTTATTTCTTTTCAGTGTAACAGTATTCATTGTTTTTGCACTACACCCAGTGCTCCACGCAATCCATGCCTTCCCTAATACCCACCACCTGGTGTCCCCAACCTCCCACCCCTCCAAAACCCTCAGGTTGTTTTTCAGAGTCCATAGTCTCTCATGGTTCACCTCCCCTTCCAATTTCCCTCAACTCCCTTCTCCACTCCATCTCCCCATGTCCTCCATGTTATTTGTTATGCTCCACAAATAAGTGAAACCATATGATAATTGACTCTCTCTGCTTGGCTTATTTCACTCAGCATAATCTCTTCCAGTCCCGTCCATGTTGATACAAAAGTTGGGTATTCATCCTTTCTGATGGAGGCATAATACTCCATAGTGTATATGGACCACATCTTCCTTATCCATTTGCCCGTTGAAGGGCATCTTGGTTCTTTCCACAGTTTGGCGACCGTGGCCATTGCTGCTATAAACATTGGGGTACAGATGGCCCTTCTTTTCACTACATCTGTATCTTTGGGGTAAATACCCAGTAGTGCAATTGCAGGGTCATAGGGAAGCTCTATTTTTAATTTCTTGAGGAATCTTCACACTGTTCTCCAAAGTGGCTGCACCAGCTTGCATTCCCACCAACAGTGTAAGAGGGTTCCCCTTTCTCCATATCCTCTCCAACACATGTTGTTTCCTGTCTTGCTAATTTTGGCCATTCTAACTGGTGTAAGGTAGTATCTCAATGTGGTTTTAATTTGAATCTCCCTGATGGCTAGTGATGATGAACATTTTTTCATGTGTCTGGTAGCCATTTGTATGTCTTCATTAGAGAAATGTCTGTTCATATCTTCTGCCCATTTTTTGATATGATTGTCTGTTTTGTGTGTGTTGAGTTTGAGGAGTTCTTTATAGATCCTGGATATCAACCTTTTGTCTGTACTGTCATTTGCAAATATCTTCTCCCATTCTATGTGTTGCCTCTTTTTGTTGACTGTTTCCTTTGCTGTGCAGAAGCTTTTGATCTTGCTGAAGTCCCAAAAGTTCATTTTCCTTTTGTTTCCTTTGCCTTTGGAGACATATCTTGAAAGAAGTTGCTGTGGCTGATATCAAAGAGGTTACTGCCTATGTTCTCCTCTAGGATTCTGATGGATTCCTGTCTCACGTTGAGGTCTTTTACCCATTTCGAGTTTATCTTTGTGTATGGTGTAAGAGAATGGTCGAGTTTCATTCTATATATAGCTGTCCAGTTCTCCCAGCACCATTTACTGAAGAAACTGTCAATGTACAGAAATCAGTGACTTTCTTATACACTAACAATGAAAATATAGAAAGGGAAATTAGAGAACCAATTCCATTTACTATAGCACCAAGAACCATAAGATACCTGGGAACAAACCTAACCAAAGAGGTAAAGGATCTGTACTCGAGGAACTACACAACACTCATGAAAGAAATTGAAGGAGACACAAAAAGATGGAAGACTATTCCATGCTCTTGGATTGAAAGAATAAACATCATTAAAATGTCTATACTGCCTAGAGCAATCTATACTTTTAATGCCATTCCGATCAAAATTCCACTGGTATTTTTCAAAGAGCTGGAGCAAATAATCCTAAAATTTGCATGGAATCAGAAGAGACCCTGAATCGCTAAGGAAATGTTGAAAAACATTTGAGAAAAACATTTGAGAAAACATTTGGGAAACACATTTGAGAAAAACAGCATCACGTTACCTGATTTCAAGCTTTACTACTGTGATCACCAAGACAGCATGGTACTGGCATAAAAACAGACACATAGACCAGTGGAACAGAGTAGAGAGCCCAGATATGGACCTTCAACTCTGGTCAAATAATCTTCGACAAAACAGGAAAAAATATCCAGTGGAAAAAAGACAGTCTCTTCAATATTTGTTTGTTTTTTTAAAGAAAATGCTAGTGGTGGGTTCATAGAAACATGCCCTGGGCTGAGTTTAGAGTATTTTTCAGTAGCATATTCCAAAATGAGCAAATAAGCAAGCCATTTGGTTTATAGACAATCTCTTTCAATTCAATCCATTAACATCCCTATAGCAGGTATTTTAAGAGGAAGATACCATTACTATTTCTCATGATCTTTTTTAAGCTTATCAGAAAATAGGGAAAATGGAAGCAATGGTAAAGAATATTTCATGTGGGAGAAACACTTTGTTACATTTGCCTTGAAAATTAGTATTATTGTTGTGCTTTTCAAACTACAGTGTAATATTTGCAGCAGAATGCCTTAGCTTGTGAGCAGGAGCTGTGGTATGGGTATTTTGGGCAGTGGGAAGTAAGCACTGCCTCCTTGCCAGCAATCCATTTGGCTGCCAATATGTATGGGGTTTTGTTTTTGCCTGGAAGAAGAGAAAGAAATTGGGGGGAGGGGGCAGGCAGAAACTCTGAAGGGAACAAAAATGAGAACAACAGTAAGGAAGAGTTGATGTTTATTCTCTACCTGCAACCAGCCTGACAGGCAGATTTTAAGCCTTGATAAGTTTCAAGACAAGAAGCTTGAGGTTGTGTGAATGAACAACTGTTAAATTGAGGATACAAAGTAGGTAGGGCCTGAGCATCTAGGGAATGGATGCCAACATGAAGTCAGGGAAAGGCCGATCTCTGCCTCCTTGAACCCACTGTCTTTGTACTATAGACCTTATGCTCAGGTGCCCCTGACAGCCTGGCTGTGGGGAGAGATCGCTTCAGGAGTAGACAGAGATGGCAGAATGATACTGGGTCATTAGTGAGGACTCCGAAGCTAAAGAAGTCCCCTAAAGACCTACAGGAGGTTTAAGAAAGGGTCCACATTCCCGTGGGAGGAAAGTTGGTATCCATATAACCTCATTAATGCTCATTGGTTGGAGGCATCTGGAGTTTTTAGGTTATACTTACAAGTATAAATTAGGAGGTGACATTCATGTATGCACAAATATTTCCATACATACTTACAGCTGTTGGGTCCCCAATGTTGGGTCCCCCAATAATGGATCCATGGTCAAAGGAGCGAGACTGATACAAAGCGAAGGTCAAGCAAAGTTTATTTCACGCCAAGCATCAAGAATCAAACTGACTGTCAAACAGAACAGTCGGGGCTGCCCCTTACAGAGAGGACAACCCCTCCCTGCCTCACAGACTAACTTTTATAGAGCAAAGGCCATGTGGTTGAGCCTGGCCACACATAGGTGGCCAATGAGATTGCAATACACAGAGAAAGCTGCACAGTCATGCTAGGTCATACACCGGTGGCCAATTGAACTACAATTCACCCCATAGTAGACATTTGCACTAGCCTATCAACCTTGGTGAAAATTGGCCCCCAAAAGGCGGGGCCTGCACTCCTTGGTAGCTAGGAAGAGAGTATGCATGCCTTACTGATTGGATGTCTCCACCTGACCCGACTCATCCCTGTATTCTGGCTGTTATCTCTACCTGACCTGACCCACCCTTGTATTTGGGCTTTGTTACCTGGGACTGGTTTCCTGGACTTGCTTTTAAATAAGTTCCCCTGGGGGGTGGGGGGGGGTAGGGTCAATTTAAGTTTTACTGCATAAACAACAAAATGGCTGTTCAACCGAGGTGGGGCCGCTCTGGCTAAATAGGCCCTTACACAGCACGTGTACACTGCCTCTCTTTTCTTCCTGAAAACATCTTGTCTGTCAGTGACCACAGCTTAACATTAGCCCATCTGTGATATTGACCCCTAGGTCTTCCTTTATTTTTTCACAGCTCAACAAATCCTTCCACAGACAGATCCTCACTCAGAGGTACTCACATGTGTTAGGGTTCTCCAGAGAAACAGAACCTATTTGATAGATAGATAGACAGATATAAGAGGAAATTTATTATAGAATTTGGCTTACATGATTACAGAAGATGATTAGTCCCATAATCTGCTGTCTGCGCACTGGAGAACCAGGAGGAGGCAGTGGTGTAATTCAGTCCCAGTCCGAAGGCTTGAAAATCAGGGTGCTGATGGTGCAGAGTCCTGGTCTGAATCTGAAAGCCTGAGAGCAAGGAGGGCCAATGTCAAAGGACAGAAGATGGCTGTCTCAGCTCAAAAAGAGCAAATGTGTCTTTCCTATGACTTTTGTTCTATTCAGTCAATGGATTTGATGACACCCACTCACACTGGTGAGGGCAATCTTCTTTATTCAATCTACTGATTCAAATGCTAATCCCTTGTAAACACCCTCACAGATACACCCAGAAATGTTTTACCAATTATCTAGCATCCCTTAGCCCAGTCAGTTGACACATAAAATTAACCATCAGACCTCACTTCCATAATTCCCTAAGAAAACTATAATTTTGAAATGACAGCAATTTATTAAAATAAATATTTATTGAGTGCAGATGCTGTATATGCTTTACATTTCATGTAACAGAAGTTACCTTCTGCCTACAGAGAAATTAAAAGCTTATAAGGTAAATGGAGTATTAAATAAATAACTAGAAAATAAGTTGGAGTGTGATAACTAAGTTAAAGAGATACCTAATATAAGGAATCCAAACGATTTCTTGGGCATGTGAAAATAGGTAAATTGATTCTAAAGTTTATATGTAAATGTAAAGAACATAGAATGGCTAAAACAATCTTGAAAAAGAACTAAGTTGGAGGACTGGCATTGTTTGATTTCATGACTTAAAGCTACAATAATCAGGATATTATAATGAAGCCAAATACCTCATTGGAACAGAGTACAGTAGAGGAATATCCTACATATCTATGGCTAATTAATTTTCAAAAAAGGTATTGAGACAATTCAATTGGGAAAGGAAAATGCTTTTGGTGTTGAACCAACTGGATGCCCATCTAGGAAAAAAACAAAACAAAACAGTACTGATAAGTATTTCACAAAATGCACAAAAATTGATTTGTGATAAATCATAGATATAAATGTAAAGTTAAAACCACAAAGGTACTAGTATGAAATGGGAAAATATATTTGCAATCTTGGGTTTAACAAAGATTTCCTAATCAGGACTTAAAAGAGAAACAATGATTAAATGAACTTCATTAATATTAAGGCTCATTAAAAGTTGCCCTTACAGAGTGGCTCAGTTGGTTTAGTGTCGGATTCTTGATTTCGGTTCAGGTTGTCATCTCAGGGTCCTGAGATGGAGCCCTGACTTGCGCTCCAGGCTCAGCAAGAAGTCTGCTTGAGATTCTCTCTGTTTCCCCACTCGCTCTCCCTTTGCCCTTCTGTGCTTTCACTCGATCTCTCTCTCAAATAAATAGGTCTTTAAAAAAACCCACAAAGCTTGCTCTTACAAAAATGAATAAAGCTATAGCCTAGTAGAAAATATTTAAAGTGCATATATCTAAAAAAGATTTGTAATCAGAATATGTAAAGAATTTATATTACTCAATGACAGAAAATAAAGACCACCCAATTAAAAAGTGGGCAGACTGAAATATGCATCACAAAGTAAGGGTGATTAAAAAAATTTCAACCTGATTTATTCATCCAGGAAATAAAAATTATATCCTTGGAGAGAAACTTATTTACAGTCTCAGGATGCTAAAATTTAAAAATATTAAGAATATCAAATACTATCAAGGATGAGAGCAAATGATACTCTCCTACATTGCTGTTTAGAGTGTAAAATCACACAACTACTTTGTGTAACTACTTAGCAGTTCCTCATCAGTTAAATATATTCAGAAATTCCTGTAATCCAGCAATTCCACTTTTAGGCATTTACCCAAGAGAAATGAAAACATATGTCTACCAAAAAGATAGCTTTATTCTAATAACTAAAACCTGGAAACAAGAAAAATGTCTACCAAAGAAGAATAGATTCTTAAAGAGTAGTATATTCATGCAATTAAATGTTACAGAACAATAAAATAAATGGACAAATAAAAATGAGTGAATATGCAATATAAATAAATCTAAAAAATGTTATACTAAGTCAAGGAATCTGGCCACAAAAAGAATGCATACATTTACATGAAGTTCAAAAATAGGCCCAACCAGTCTTTGGTGATGGAAATCAGGACAAGTGGTTGCCCCGGGATTGACCAGCGAAGGGCCCAAGGAAACTGCCTGGGGTTATGCAATTTCTTTCAATCTTTTTTAAAGTATAGATTGATAGTTGTATTTATTTCTCTAAACTCATGGATTGCACATTTCACTGTAGGTAAATGATATCTCACGGGGTACCTGGGTGGCTTGGTGGGGTAAGCATCTGCCTTCCATTCAGGTCATGATCTCCATATCCTAGGATCAAGACCTGCATCAGGCTCTCTGCTCAGTGGGAAATCTGTTTTCCTCTCTTCCTCTCCCTGTGTGTGTATGCCCTCTCTTGTTCTCACTCTCTCTCAATTAAATAAATAAAATCTTTCAAAAAATGACATCTCGATTAATAACAACAACAACAAAAAAATACACTTCAGCTAAAATGGCTAAACAATGGCTAAAACTGAAAGCAATATGCATGTGTTTAAAGTATATATAGAAACTTGATATTTAATCTAATAAACAAAAAATTATTACCTTGTGAATGTTTATTTTCTTACCTTCGAAGAAGGCATGTAGATAGGATACATTTTTTCTAAGACCCTACGTAGCATAGGTTTTTTTTCAAGTTGGGAATATATATAGATATATATAATATTTATATATAATATAAATGTAAATATATATGTATAAGACTTATTTGTATCTAAATTTAATTTTTTAGCTAGTATTAATAAAAAAGAATCAAATTTGCAATAAATTCAGATCTGTTACACAGATGATAATTCTTTAAATACTTTAGATTTTTCAGTAAATTGTATTATTAGGTCAGTTTATAATTAAATAAGCATAGCTATTGTAAGCAATATATTTCAATAATTTAAAGGGATTTTTTCTTAAATGATTTGTATGAAAAAAAAAATCCTTCATTTTAATTTTGGAAAATTTGTTTTATTGTTCTGTAATTTTAATGAGCTTTCTCATCATGTACTAATTATTGATAGAGGCAATTTTGGATATCTGTGAGTAAATTTAGGAGTAATATAATTTATTTATTTTCTGTATATGAGTGGTTGAAGAAGTACATTATTTCCATGGGTTAGAAGGCAGATGGAACTGTAAGTGCTGCCAGTGTTTATCTAGGATTAATTATTTTTTGATAAGAAAAACATCACATGCATTCTATGGAGCTAGATATTTTTTGCATAGTTTCTGCCAGCTCCACAGATGTGACTGAGTTGAAGACAATATTCCCAGGCTAAGTTCCTGGGATGCAGGTGAAAGCCAGTGAAAACTAGATCATGTATCTGAGGTATGCTATAGTTTATTTGGAACACAACCTGCATGTTATTAATGAATTTTTAATCATCTTATAAAAAGGAACTTATGAGAGAGCTAAACAATTTACAAGTTTGGTATCTGATTGATGTTCCACGTTTATTCTTTCAAGTTTCATTCAACAAATATGCAAATATGGATAAGACAGTGATGAGTTCACTTAAGATATGTGTAGTCTAGTGGGGAGACATTTTTTTGATTGGGGACATTTATTGACTAACTATTATGTGCCAGGCACTGAGAATACAAAGATATAACGATAGCAAATCATATATTTTCATTTCAGTGGGCTCTCAACTTGACTGGAGAGACATTGATGTGACAGATATTATAATAGAGTACAGAGTACTATGAAGGAAATAAGCACAAGGGTGCATATATGCAAGGAATCTAAACTAGCTTTTGGTTGTGTTTCATAGGGATTTTTAGAGAGGTGTTACATCTTACACAACCTTTGAAAAAAATACAAATGCATAGGAATTCAGGAAGTAGAAATGAGGGTGGAAACATTTCAAGCAGAGTGAGAAAAATCATTGTTAAATCATGAGACATGAAAAGAAACTAGACATAGGAAGTGGTAAAGAGTTTCATTGTGGCTGGAATATGGGGTACTTGGAAGGGATGTGAAGGATTAAGACCAGCTGCTAGGTTGGGGACATTAAGGGTATTGTATGTCACGCTACAAAGGTTTGATTTCATCCCTTAACAAAGAGAGAGCCAGCTGAAGTCTACAAGCAGGGCGGGATATAATCAAATATGTTTTTTAGGTTGATAGTGTGGAAAATTAGCTTGAGTAGAAAAAGACTCATGTTCGGATATACAGTTAAGAATCCATGGTGATAGGCCAAGTAAGAGATGATGGTGCGGGGTTGGGGGATGGCAAAGATAACAACAGGAGCAATGAGGAAGAGGGAATCAATTACTAGTGGGTGGGATCAGTGGAACCTCATGGTTAATTTGGTATGGTGGATAAAGGATTTGGAAAAGTCAAAGATGGTTCCTGTCAGTTTGGGGTGACTGGATGCATAGTGATACCATTAAGTAAGTTATGAGGATATAGGAAGAAAACTAGGTCTGACAGAGGAAATTTATTTTGTTAAGTTTGAGGTACCAGTATTAGAAGTTCTATAGATGATTATATAATTTTTTTTAACTAACAAAATGACACAGTTAGCATCTAATATTTCTGACTCTTCTTATCACTGCCAAGCTAAGGGCTGTTTTAATCCATTGTTATTAAAAGGCTACATGGGACCCAAGAGAAGTTTGCACAATCTCCTAGGTAAGTGCAAAGTTTATGGGAAAAACATGTTCCTATATGAACATTTAGAAAAGTCACTCTTTTGCAGGGTCTTCTCTATGAATTCCAATTCCTCATAGACTCTTTTATTTGAACTTTTCATCTTTTCTGTTGCTTTTCTTTCATTTCTTTCCAAGTTTCTTTATCCTTCTTTAGTTTCTGGACCTCAAACTGGTTATAGTACTCTAATAAATTCCTGACCAATGCCCAGCGGAACAATTGTTTCAGCGTCTTGCATGTTTTGTTCTTGTTAGTACATTCCTCCACCTTGCTGGTTTTTAAAATAAGAGCAGTGTGCCGACTCATATTCAGAGAAGGATTCTAATGACACCTCTTAGACTTTATGGCAAACCCATTCTTTCCTGAATTCATATCATGTATTTATTTTTATTTATTTATAATTTATATTTATGTGTATATTTATATTTTATATATTTATTTATTATTTATTATTTATATCATGTATTTTATTTTTCTCTCACCAAGTATTCGCTCCTATTTAAATTTGTCCAGATCATTTTGGGTTTCAATTCAGTCTCAAAAGAACTAGGTATCTTTCTCACTTTTGTGTGTTAATCCGATTGCAAAATGTAGTAGGTGTGATTTCTCAGCTGCACCAAGTCACTGGTAAGTAGATGGGGTACTAATCCTAGCCACTAGCCAAGATTCTAAAGGCTGGTAGGTTATTTTCTGAAGGATCCCTGGGGAAGCAACTTTACTCATTTTTCTCTTGTTGCATACCAAAGAATGAGAAAACGAATCAGGTATAATCAAATGTCTTACACTGTAAAAACAAAATAAAGAAAATGCTTGTCACATTAAAGTCTTCAAAAACATGAGTTTCCTTTCCTTTTTATACCTTGAATAAATAAGCAATGTTATTTCATATCCACTAAGGAGAAATAGGTGTTCTTATAAGTCAGAAGTTAAAATACTTTGAATTACTGCATTTTTAATTTGTCAGAATAAAATTCATTTTGATCTATAGGTAAATTTATACCACTGAAAGAGAAACTGCATTTCTTATTGTATAGGTAAACCAGTAATCAGGAAAATTATGTTGTAGCCAAAGTCATAGAAATATTATGTGACAACATATCAGAGGTATGTTCTTTTTAAAAAAAGGATACTTATTTAGACTGTTTTAAGTATTTCTCAATGGCCTTCAAAATCATAACTCTAAATAGATATATAATATTTCCATAATGAATGTTATCTAGTTTTTTGACATTTAGCTGATTTCTAATTTTCCACTATTAAAAATTGTACAGTAAACATTTCTGAAAGGGCTAGGTGTTATGATTTCATTGGATAAGTTATTATATTGAATAAAAGACATATTTACCCTGTTTAATAACAAATTTCTAGTCCTGATTTCTTGTAATAAGAATTAAAATATTTACTGATATCTCTCAGATGAAAATTTTTTAGTTAAATACTATCTTTTCCACAAAATCTTCTACAAGCACATAAAAAGATCATTCATTCAACAAGTTTTTCTTGAGTACTTACTATGTCTTAGATACTGTGCAAAATGTCAAAGTCACAAATTTGCATAAGAAATAGCCATCACCTTGGAGGCACATACAGTCTTGTAGGATGATGTACATATGTTGACAGGTATTGAGATAAAATATGAGTGTTATTATAGGAGATGTGCAAGGGTAATGGGAACATCTATGTGAACCTTTCTTCATGCTTGCCTTATAAAGTCCATCCAAGGCACAACTTACACATTTCACTGCCCAGAGTACCCAAACACAAATACTAATGCTCACTAAGCTCTTGGCTATCTTCCTTCCCTTCTTCCCACCTTCTCTTCTTCCCTCCCTTTTTTTCCCCCCAAAATGTCTTTATTGAAACTATTGTCAGACACTACGTACAGTACTCAGAATATAAGAAGAAACAGGTCAAGCAGTTTCTGTCTTCATGATCTTTATGCTGGTGTGAAAGAGGAAAACAACTAAACAAATGATTATGATGTGATATAAGAAAGAGGAGTACAAACCAGAAAGCACAGGCCCCTGGTCTTGCTTTCAGAAGACCAGTTCTATTTTTATCTGCTTCAGAGATAAACTTTTGATATTTTGTTTACGATTTCATTAAAAAGTACATACATACACACATCACTCTTTTGCGTAAAGTTAAGTTTGAGAACTAGTTTATTGGACTATTTAATTTATTTACAAATACATTTACATGATAGCTACACTTGTACTGAGCATAGCATAATCTACAGAGTTGTTGGATCACTGTGCTGTATATCTGAAACTAATATAACACTGTGTCAACTAGACTCAAGTAGAAAAAATAAAATAAAATAATAAAAAATAAATATGATAAAAACCTGAATATATTTTCAATGTTAGCAGAGACCCCAATCTATTAAGCTGAAATATTGCACAAATTTGCTGATGCTATATTTTGAGTTTCATTTCCCTTCTACTTTGGCACTTAAATTTCAGTCATTCAAAGAAAACCAAACTTGTTAAAATTGTTGCAGTATGGTTTCCACATGGAAGTAGTTATGCTCTTTGACAGTTATGCCTGGACAAAGGTCTCATCAACTCAACTATAGACACAATCATGGCATCACCCTAAGCTCTGTCTCAGTAACATCTCTTTGGTATGGTACAGGGGGCATTTCCAATTCTTGGGCCCGCCCTAGGTCCTGTTTTCTGATTTCTAAGCTTTGTTCCACACTGTGCTAGTTTCAGAACACAGAAAGATGAGAAGACAGAATTGATTATCTTCATTAGGTAACCACACATTAAAAATCTTATGCCGTTTATTTGCTGAATTTTCCTCATTTTAACTTTATATACAGAGGACCTAAACATTTATATGTGGACTTTAATTAACACCATGAATTGGGTTTGAATCAAAGATTCCATGTAGGCATAGTCTGAACCATTGTACTATTGTTAGGAAAAAGTGTCTCCCATCATCCTCAGGTAAATCAATAGTACAGTTGATTGCCTAAATAACTTTTTAATAGATTTTCAAAATATTTCTTTTTTTAATTCATTGTTTTTATTCATTGTTTTTATTTTGGGATTCATTTATTTATTTTATTTATTATTTATTTATTTATTTTAGAGAGAGAAAGCGAGCACAAGTGGGAGGGGCTGAGAAAGAGTGAGAGAATCTCAGGCAGACTCTGTGCTGAGCATGGAGCCGGATGGGGACTTGACTCACAACTCTGAGATCATGACCCTGAGATTATGAACTGAGTCGAACACCAAGGGTCTGTCGCTCAGCCCACTACACCATCCAGGCACCCCACTCCATTTGCCCTTCTACTTTCCCCCTTTAAAGCAAGTGGTTTTTTGGTATTAAGTGTGAAAATTACGCAGCTTCTTTTGCAGAAGGTATCTATCTATTAACTTCTGTCAATTTGTTCTGAAACATGATTAAAATAAATCAAATAATGTACACTATGCTCTTGGCCCTGCCTCAGTTGCTTGAAGCAGCTTACAGACTTGGAATTGGTTCTGTGAGCTGCACTCAGGAGAGGTTTGGCCAGGAAGGGCATCTTCCTGTGACTGCTTGTCCCAAACTCATAAAACTCAGCGATACAAAGGTTTAAACTTCAAAATACTTTGCAACTGTGAATTGGTTAATTACATCTTCATTCCCAAGAGTAACTTCAAGTTTTGTTTTCCCTTTGTAGTTTGTGGTATTCATTATAGCACTATTTATTTTGAGCTCCTGATCTTGGTTTTATTTGGATATATTTCTCTTGGATGTGTTTGTAGTTATTTTTCTTTTTCCTAATTTTGTTGGATGCCCAAGGGGCTTGGGACAAGGCTGCCTATAAATTAATCTAAAAATGAACTGTATTTGTATTCTTTGTCATCTGCCAGAATGCCATTTGGAAGCCTCTCTTGGAATATGAGTCTCCCAAATACTCACCACAGTGGAATTCAGGTGCAAAGTAAACACAGCAGTTCTAGTATCAGCATCCATGTAGCTGGGGGTGGGGAGAAGTGGGGGAATTTTTATGTCTATTATTATTGCAAACAGATTGTTCGCTATACGCTATTTGAAACAGAGAGGGAGTAAGTGATTTAAGAATCTGTATTTTAAGTAATCAACTTGCACACCCAGAGCTTGCCTTCAAGGCCCTGAAACCACAGCCAAAACAGAAAGGAAACTTTTGCCAGGCCAAAAAGCAGTCCAAGCTGCTATAGGCGGCTTTCTCTTTTCTAAGTCTCTAAGACCTTTCTCTTGCTGGTTCGCACCTACACAAACACTGTGAGAAGATGGCTTCCTGGTGCTGCTGTGGCTACTTAAAAACAATGAAAATAAAACAGAACAAAACTTTTACTTTAACACCGTGCATTATATAAGATTTATATACAAATGTATATATACAAATTTATATATATAAAGATAGATAGATACACACAGACACAGACACAGACACACACACACACACACACACACACACATTTAGCACTAATCAGTGGTCTAAAGATGACCAGATGGCCTCTGGACCTCTTAGCACAGTCAGGTCATAGTGAGCCCCCCAGCCCCCAGTCTTTTCCTGCTTGTAGTGTGGATCTGGCTGTGGCAGCATTTCCACATCTGCTGTGTTCACACACATGACCTGTGTTCAGCAAATAGCTCTTCCAGTTTCTGGGCCTGGATCTTAAATGTATGTTGTAAGCTGAAAGGAGGCCTTGTTCCAGCCGGCGACGGTGGGTGAATTGCCAATGCAGAATTTCAGCTGAACTGGGACTAACATTATCCGAAGCACATTATGCCGGTGTGGGAAGACTGGAGCCACAGCAGATAAACTGAAAGATTGGTTCATGATGGATTATACAAGACACTGTTTTTCCAAAAAATGTTTTCTATCACACAAAGGCTGAAGATCACATAACTCCTGTTCAGGACCATCCATCAAACAGGCTTACTCTCACCAAAAGGCTAAATTGCCAAAAAATGGAGTGTTGGAAGGCCTTCAGCATTTGGGATTATATGTAATACTTATCATAATCCATTGACACCGAAGATGGCTGAGTGCCCTGCACCTCAGAATGAGATCTTGTTTTAGTGAAATCAAGTATAAAGACACCAGGATGAGTTTACCGAATGCAACCATCAGTTGTTTAATGGCCTATCTTAGAATAGAAACCTCTTTAAAAAGGTGTTTTTGGGGATAAATGAAAGAAGTGATTCAACCTCCAGGGTACTTAGGTTTAGCTAAATAAAGATACTGATGATGATATATACAAAATGCAGTTAAATGTACTTGCAGAATAAACTCAAGGCCATGTGGTAGTTGTGGCAATGGTAGAAATTTGAGAATGTAAACTTATCAGAGCTGTTGGGAGCTTAATTAGATGGTCTTGTTATTTTTTTGTGTATTCTCAGTTATTAATAATGTTACAGTATAATTATAATGTTACTAAGCACTGAAATAAATAGTCAGTAAGGTTACTAAGTCCACCGCAGGCCAATTTAAACAGTTGACACGATAATTTGGAAAGGGAGAAGAAAATAGGGTCGCCTCAATTATAAATCTAACTTCAAATGATAGCCTTGGAAGCAATCTATGCTTAATTTGAAGTGTTCAAAAAAAATGTTTTTCCTCCATATTCTTTTCAACATTTTCAATGAAATTTTCAATGGAAATTTTATCTCTGCACGTACATATGTTCTAACAGACGTTATGGACAAATTAATAAATATGAGTTTGCTTATTTGTCAAAATTACAAAAGGCGAATTTAAAGAGGGCCATTCACAAGCTAGGGTGCTACTTTATTTTATCAAATTGACTAAATTGAGAAGTAGGAAACACAAATTATGACTGCAAAAGAATGTTCATAGCCCTGCCAGACCAAAATACAAATTGCCTCACTAAATTGCATAAATATCCTGGTGTAACCCACTTATCAACACCATTTTAAGTACTCTCAAGTGCTCTATTCCAAATTAGCTAGAGTTTCACATTTATGTAAATATGCTTGAGGGCTCAAGCACAGATTACCAAAATTGCTTTCTATGATGAAGAATAAATAATTATTAGAGTTGCAAAATGTCATCTGGTTTGACAATGAGGTGGTTTTGGCTTGTTTGCTTCTGTACCTATCTAGTCTTCTCCTGACCTTGTGCTTGAGGTTTGATTCAGTTAATGGGAATTTAAACAAGTGAGCTATCTAAATACCCTCAATAAATATGTAAAGGAAACTGCTAACTACTTTCTTCTAAAAAGTTCAGTTCTTTATACTGAATGATTTTAATACCAGGAACCAGATTATCCCCAGAGCCTAACAAAAGTCCTGAGACTTTCTGTCTCAAACAGGCAAGGCCTCATTTCTCATTCCCATCTTCTGGTTTCCACTGACTGAGAGAGATCTTATTTCAAGATTTTGGGACATTCTGTATGACTCAACCTGGGGGATTTAAAGCAAGATAAAGGGAGTCTCTATTATTAATAAATCAATTCATTAGTGGCTTCAGGATCTTAGAGGACCATTTTTAATACCTAGCTTTAGAAATCATTAGGGTCTCACAAATTCCAAATTTCCCCTCAATTCATCCTACAGAACTTTCACCACATTTTCATTTCCGGAATAAGTGACTTAGGAGAGCTGTGGCATAAACAGAATGCCATTGGACTGAAACATTGAAGACCTGGGTTCTAGCTCCAGTTCCCTCGCTTAAAAACCACTTGTTCTTGGGCAGGTCTCTGAATATCTCTGGGACTCAATTTTACCATATAAAACAAAAACATTACTACCTACTCTATATGGCTATTGCATGGGTTAAATGTGTAGAGTGTTCAAAATGAAGTGCTAGGTAAATACCAGGCATTATTTTCTTTGCGGAATGATTGGCAAATAAAACAACATAGCTTCAGTTAAAATTAAGCAATAGACAGATACATTTTTTTAGTGTCTACCATAAATATTTAGTTGATATATCAAAATCTAGTTCCTATTTAATTCTTGAGATCAGTATTCATGAGTCATTCTTAAAAGGACTCCGCTGCCCGAACTGAGACATACTATCTTCTCTCCTCAGATATTCTAATCTCTAACCCATTCTTTTGTACCTAGGGATAAAATGATGAAACCACAAAAATGTTAACAAAGACACTTAACTTTGTGTTCCTCAATCCACCTGCTACACCAGCCATTAAGGCTAGCTTTGTTGAAGGAGATGGATGGAAATCGTAAGCCTTTCTATTTAACTGAGCTGTTCATGCTCAGTGGCTGGATGCTGGGTTTCTCTGTGGATGACTGAAATATTGGCATTAATATTCAACAACTGCAGTGTCCTCTTTGACTGTAAAATCTAGGCTAGACCTCCTATGCTTCTAGACCACTTGGTGATGTTTGGTGGAGTGTTATGTTTTGAAATAAATCCTTGACTCTAGAAGCAAAAGAGTGAAATTAGTCTTTCTTAGGTGATGGGCTGGACTGAATTTGACAGAAAAACAGATAAAATAGGTGGGTAAACACCTTGAGAGAAAGAAACAGTCTCCAACTTCGTATAGGTTTACCTGCAAAGGAACTGCTACGTTCTTGCTATCCTCTTGGTGAGAGGACATTATATACCCCCCCCCCGCCCCTTTAGAGTGCACCCTGGCAATGTAATACTCAGAACCTCGGGCTCTCAAGTACCTCTTAAAAGAATATGTTTTGGAAGAGTATCCTTGTACTTTCCTATCAGGCACTTCCAAAACATCATCCTGCAGTGACCCATGAACCTCAAGCTCTGTCATCCCTTTCAGGAGACTCCAGGTGATACGTCTGCCATCAGATTATACTTGGTTAAGCCAACAAGTTTAATTGGATACGCGAAACAAGTATAACAGAATTTTTCAGTCTGATAGCCTTATTTTCTGTAGAGTGGTACTCAACTAGATGCAATCCATACAGAGAAAGTGCAGGCGTTTTGCTTCTGTCATTTCAATAGACGGCAAGACAATTCCATGAAAACCAGGGGCTGGCTGGGTTACAATTTATCAACTTGTTAATCAATAACTTTAGCTTTCTTTCTTTGAATGTGTGAATGAATGCAGCTTATGGATTCCTTTGGGCACATTCTAGTTTGCCAAAACAATTAATCTGGAGGGAAAACGTTTTTGTACTTGTTCTTTGGAACCTTGTAGAAGCTTATGAAATGCTAATCGAGAATATTAAATCTGATATTTGAGGGTCATGGTTCTGCTGTGCTGAAGAAAGTATTCAAAACTTCTGTTTTTGGCATGAGAAACCTATGAAGAAGAATATCTTCCCCTAACATTGTCCAAGTCCTTTGTTTTCTGTCTGTTCTCCTAGTATTTTCAGACCTGGCCTCTTAGCTGAAGAATAGGCCCTTAAAAAAACTCTGCTATTCATTTTTACACCATCATCTACAGGAAGCTTATTTATGTAGTTTTTAAGCTATGCAAAATAGTTTATAGTGTTTTTAATATTTCTTTCCTTTTCCACCCCTTTCCAACAATTTTCATTAACTGCCTCCTTTGCTTTTCAGCAAGCTAAAGGAAGGCCAATTGACAGCTGTTACTTCTTCCTAATGCTTGGCAATCCTTTTGGAGAAAAGTTGTGTGGTCCATACTGCTCTTGTTTAGCATTTGCTATAAATTTTGAAATAGAGGAATATGAAATGGCTATTGTATAAATCTATTCTGTAAACTTATCTCCAATGTACTATGCAAATTCTGTTATAAACACAGGAAGCATAAGTCACAATTTATCTGATACAAATTATATTTTATAAAATCACTGGAATTTATTCCACTCTTACCATTCCCAGAGAATAATTTCCAAAGTGTATTGTTAAGTCTCATAGACAGCAGATCAGTGGTTACCATGGCCAGGAGGTGGGGGAAGGGCTGACTTCAAGGTGGCATAAGGGAACTTTCTGGCATGATGATAATATTGTATATTTTTCTGTGGTGGTGATTATACAACAGTAGACTAAATTCATGAAAATCTACTCTTGAATAATTTCTAATGTTATATAACTAGATTATGTCTCAGTAAACAAGAGTTAAGGGAAAGAAAATCCCTGAACAATGCAGAGACTGGTCCTATTAATGTAGGAAAGATAGTAATACATGTCATCTTGAGTTATATCTATGTCTGTGGCCCTATTCTACATCTACACCCACTTCTACACCCCTGCTGACCTCTGTCTCTACTTCGAATTCTGCGCACTGCCATATTGCTGTCTCTGCCTCTACCTTCACCTGCACTCTAGCTCTGTCATTTTGTCTATTGGGAGACAGTATTACATGGTATTTAAACACAGAATCTAGAAAAAAAGTTCTCAGATTAAAATTTCAGCTGAGTCTCTTAATTAGCTGTGTAACTTATTTTTTTCCGTGACTCAGTTTTATTATCTGTAAAATGTAGATAAGAATAATTCTTACTGGGGAGCCTGGGTGGCTCAGTCACTTAAGCATCTGCCTTCAGCTCCGGTCATAATCCCAGTGTCCTGGGATTGAGTGCTGCATTGGGCTCCCTTCTCAGCAGAAAGCCTGCTTCTCCCTCTGCCACTGCCTGCTGCTCTGCCTACTTGTGCTCTCTTGCTATCTTTCTGTCAAATAAATAAATAAATAAATAAATAAAATGTTTTTTAAAAAAGAATAATCTTATTGGGATGCTTGGGTGGTTCAGTAGGTTAAATGTCTGCCTTTGGCTCAGGTCATGATCCCAGGGTCCTGGGATCGAGCCCCACATAGGGCTCCTTGTTCAGTGGGAGTCTGCTTCTCCCTCTGCCTACACTTCCCAATGCTTGTGCTCTCACTGTTTCTCTCTCTCTGATAAATAAATAAATAAATAAATAGATAGATAAATAAATAAATAAAATCTTAAAGAATAAAGAATAGTTCTTATTGGTTTATTATAAAGACTAAGTGATAGCTTTTATACAAATGTTTGGCACAAATCTTGACACATGGCAATCATTATAAGAATTTTTACTATTATTGTTGTTATCTATATAAATCCATAGAAATGGTTTGTAAGAGTTATCTCTGGTGAGGGCTGTGGTATCAGGGAAAGTTGAATGTATCTATATCTATCTATATTTTTAATAATCAGCATATATTACTTTGAATTAGAATAAAAGAAGTGAGCAAACCATTTGTACTATTTGGTTGGAGAACATGTATTCATCTTTTGGTAACAGGAACTTTCTGTGGTTTTGTGCTTTGCCCAGATTAGTTTCAGTCTTCCTGGAGGGCAGAAAGCCAACTTACCTTTGTCCTCACATGAAGCCAATGGGACCAGGAACTTGGGGGTTGTGGGTCCTCCCAGGCAGTAGTGTTCCCCAGGGGTGCTGCCTCTAGCAAGGTGGTTGCTGCTGCTGTCTCTACTCATTTTGGAGGTACCTCTTGAGAGGGCTTTGCAGTTTTAACCAGGAAGCTCTATCCATGTACAGATTGGGATATACAAGTTTCTAAAGTCTGAGAGACCCTCAGGATAATGATTTTCAGATGTAGAGTGGGCTAGATGGGGCTCGTGCCCTAGACACATTATAGGAAAAAATTGCCATGGAAAGAAACCTTGAAATCACCAGGTTGTAGGAAAGCCTCTTTGGAACAAGGTGGGAGCAATTCCCTTTGGCCTAAAGCTGATGTGCTTATGAGCCACAGAGATGGAAAGCCAAACTTTACTTCTTAAGTAATTTGATGATTTTACATTTTGATCATTTTATTACATATATATGCATACACTCCATTTATACTATACAGCTACTGGTCAAAAATCTTGAAAATGCTTATTTTCCATTTTAGGAAGAGGTACATAGCCATGTGTACTTCTCACTTTCAGAACTCAATGGGAATTCCTAAGCAAGAAGAATACAAAGAAATGACAATGTCCACAAACAGATGAAAAAGAATGATATAAAGAGAACATGTGATCTAGCTAAACCTTCACATAAGACTGCCTAATAATTAGTCTTTTCATTTGCCTAAAATGGAAAGTAAGCATTTTCAACTAGGAGATACATAATGCCTGAAACGGGAAATTCTTGTGGCAAGAAGTTTGACAGTTTGATATACCAGATGGTGATTAAAATGTGAGTGCAGTTGATCAGAGAACTTGATGACAATAATGATGATCTGGTTTCACACTCTCTATGTGCACAAACTGGGTTCAGAAGATGCAGATGTCTAATTGAATTTACCTCCTGCCACCTTGAAGGTAGCACAGTTTAAGCCATTTGGGTCTTCTCGGGAGGCTGTGGGTTCACAGATTAATATTGCCGTAAACTCTGGTGAGGAAAGAAAGTGGGCTTCCTTCTTGACATTGTGTCTCTTACAAAATAAATAGAATATGGACCAAGGAGCGCAAAGGATAAAGAGTGCAGTAGGTGACCTCTAGGAATTCAGAAGACCTTCATATCTTCCACATTTAAAGTCTGGGTGTCTTCAAGGGCTTTGAAACAAAGCATCTTAATTTCTAGACATAATTTCATATATTCATTATATGTTGCATACTTTGCCTGAGTGTGGGAAATGTAATGTGCTCTGAAAGAGCTGAAAGCGTTCTATGGCACTAGCGTCATATATATTTTTAACTTTCTGATTTGGCTGAGTTTTATCCTGTATTAGTCAACTGGTAGCTGGACATGTCAGCTGAGAAGGAACTGAATGGAAGTGGATAGATTAAATAGTTGACTTTCAGCAATGAGAATTATCTTGGAAAATATATAACATTTAAGTAAATCTAATGTAATTATGTATTCAAGGGGTAATCATAAATATCAATGATTAATTTTCATTAAAAGGGCTGATATCTCATATTTTAAGAGCTTCTACATTTTCATTGAGGCATTAATGATGAGTCCTAAAGTATCTGTTTTTAGCTGAATTTAAGCCATTCAGACATTACCTAGGGTTGTGAATTACTAATCAACAACAACAAGTGAATGACTTCTAGGTTTCTATGAAGGTTTTATTGAACAGTTTAGCCTTTGCCAACACAGACTGAATTTTTATACCTGTCTTAAAATTTATTTATACATTTGCAAACTTGTGGGAAACTCACATTAGAGGCAATGCTAGCTTTTAAGATAATCACCTAGATTGATAATGCAAAGCTATTTTTCCTATAAAGTGATTTACTTGGTATGTTTATTCTACTCTTATTTTTGATGGATCATGTACAGTGTAGCAGATTGTCAAGAACTCAAAGGATGTGTTTTCTGTCGATTCACAGCTAGTGTGGAATTGGTTGAAATTTGAGCTCCTTCATTTGACCTTAATGTAACCCTGACCTGGGAGGACAGTATGTCTCTAGGGCTGGAAGATAATTTAATTTCCATGCATGTCAAGTCCTCAGTTTCTTCTGTGAGGAGGCTGCCGAGAAGTGTCAAATTTTGCAGAATCAGGTGTTCTGTGTTGGAGATGTGGAATACATTCTCCAGGGGTTAGAGTTGAGACCACCAAGTAGACTTCATTTTAAAGCCTTAGGGGAGCCCTGAAACCATAGATTGTGAAGATGGAAAATATTTCTTTACCCTGTAAACTATTCATCTTCCATTTCACTTTTAATATGTGCACCCATGATAGCATCAACAAAGAAAGTTCCAAAGGCCACACTTAGAACATCTAAGTTTATTATTTTATACTTTTCCAGCTGAAAACAATGGTTGAAAATTCCAGTGTGTCAAGCAGTGGAATTTAAGTTTCTAATGCATTCCCTGTGTTTTCCATCCCCAAAGGGTTGTAACATACTGCTTACAAAGATTAAATGTAGGAAACTCTGCAATATCTACAAGATAAGGCTAATTCCACTCAGCTACTTGAATTTCCTTCTTTCCCCACATATCTCTGGTTTGTGGAATAGTTTATTATACTGTAGAGCAAAGAAAATTTCCTGCAAGACCAAAGTTAGTGGCATAACAGGATTTAACACTTCTGTGATTCTGAAATCATAGTTATGTAGCTCAGTATAAGGTGGCCTCATCTGTTTCATATGACAAGCCTCTCTGTGGAACTCCAAGGTCATTATCCTCTTGTAAGGACTTCTCCATCCTTGCAAGTGAATTATAGTAGCAAAGAAGAAATAGTTTTAAAATGGCCATTGGATGAACCATGAGTGAGAAAGAAGCAAAAAATAACTCCAGCTGAGGGGCACTTTGTAAACTTCCTACTGATTTGATCATGGTAGATTCCTTTCATAACAATGAAATAATTTTTTTTCTTAGAAACTCAAAGGGTAAGATTATATCATTGACTGTGTCAATACTCTATGGGAGAAGTTGCTTAATCAGGGTATGCTAAATGCTATAATGAATAACCTCCAAACTTGAGGAAACATAACAGATTAAGAGTATATTTTTTGCTTTTGTTGAAGTTCAATGCAGGCAGAAGGGGAGAGACTCTGTTCCATGTGGTCACTCAGGGACTTAGGTTCCTTTCATATTGTGGCTCTATATCTCTCATCTACAAACTTATAGGAGTTTGCTGGGTTTCTTCCTACTCGGTAGTCAAAGAGAAGAGCAGGCATGAAGAAGACACACTTGTCTTAACAGGGTGTGAGCAGGGATGGAAAAACATTGCAGGAATTCTAGAGAACTGAAGTGTAGTTGTAGTACTTAGGAAAAGGGAAAGCATCAGTGAGCATACACCAATCTCTGTCATTCATAGCCAGCATGTAGCATGGGAAGAAAGTATTCTGGAAAGGGTGAGCTTTTTCCTATGGGGGTAGGATGGGTAGATGGTGCTGGGAAAATACCAAGTATGTGTGTTTCATTTTTCTCCAAAACCATGACAGTGTTACAAGATTTGTGCCTCAGCTAAATTTTGGCCATTTGGGGTGGCAGTGCTTTTTCTGTGGTAATCTTTTCAAACCATGGCCAGTATTTTCTGGTCAGATTCATGTAAACTCCTGCTCACTTTTGTGAACCCTGACTAAAAGTTGATGAAGACTCTGTCATTTGTTTGGTAAACATATCTTTTCAAATATTGTTAGGTACTGACTTATAAGACCAAGACCTGGGGATGGATAGAGATTGAGCCTCTGTACACATACCATGGGTTAGTATGGCCAGAAGTAAAACATTTTGGTGACACCATCTTTTTATGAATGTACATATATACACATTAGGCCCGAGGTTCAGTTGAAGCCTTTCCAGAAAAGAGCCCTTGAAGAGGACAGAGGGATTTACCAAGGACTTTAAGTTCAAAATAGCAGCATTGGGGTGCCTGGGTGGCTCAGTGGGTTGAGCCTCTGCCTTTGGCTCGGGTCATGATCCCAGGATCCTGGGATCAAGTCCCGTATCAGGCTCTCTGCTCGGCAGGGAGTCTGCTTCCCTCTCTCTCTCTGCTTGCCTCTCTGCCTACTTGTGATCTCTCTCTCTGTCAAATAAATAAATAAAATCTTAAAAAAAAAAAAAATAGCAGCGTTCACAGAGGAGAAGAGGCTGGCTCCAAACCCAGCTCTCTCAAACCTAGCTCTTCTCTCCTGAAGCTAAAATGAGTGAAAATGTTACAATGTATTCTGATCTCAAATAGAAAATAGTAACTTTCCCATTTCTACATAGAAGTTGTCCTCTTCATGAAACTTAAATTTGAAACTGCAGATTCTTTCTCTCATCACTTTCTAATTTTATGTACTTACAGAAGACTCTTAGTGACATTCATCTGGTGTCACTGGAAAAAGGTTTTAATCCTTTACTTTTTGCCTGTTAAAAGTCATTGTCATTTGACCCTAGAAATTACTAATTTGAATGATTCATTTGTAAGGTACTGGGGAAATTAGAATCTGTTTAAAGGCACCAGAATGTCTACTTATTTTAATTACAGTTTTCAAACACCAGGAGAAATGTTCTGAAGTTGTTGATGCTGTGGAAAAGTTACCATCAGTAAAAATCTTAGGTTTTGGGAAACTAATCTGATTACTATTTTTTCATCATACACATGCGATTTAGCAAGCAGCTGTGTGCCTTCATGTGGTGTCTAGCACATGGTTTTGCGTAACGAATTTACTTTTGCTTTTTGGAATGTGCATTTACTTTTCACATGTTGATAGTAAACCAGTATTGAATATTAAATTAAAAACTCTTTTTAAGAAAAAAAGTCTCACTTTTTCAGTCATAGTATTGTGAAAGCCATGTATATTATAATTTGAGGGGAAATATATTACCAATGATGTGATATAAAAATATTAGAGTGGAATTTTTTTAAAAATAATTAATTTTAAAATTCAGAGAAGATTAAGGGTTGTGTCTATAATGCAGTAATTTTTACTTACTAGAATTGTTAAATATTCACTTCATGGGTGAGAGAGCAATAGGGCTATATTTGTCCCAGGGAAAAGAGCACAAAACTCAGATACTGAGACATTTTTTACAGCTGTGTAAACTTTTTCCATTCTTAGCAAGCCACAGTGACTGAGCAAATCATTGTAACAATTTGGCTTATAAAATTCAGTGCTTATAATTGTGTTTATAGCATAGCTGACTTTACCTCTCCACATTTTTTATTTTTGTTTTTTTACTTCTATTGGAGTCTGTGAGTAAGTGACTAATGTGAAGATTATACATAATGTGTGTCATTTCAGAAAATAGATCTGGACCTGCTGTTGTAAGATAGATGTTAGATCTCTGGAAATGTGACTTGTGGAACTGGAACTGAACTTTTAATGGACAACACTCTACTATGCTTCTTGATTTACATTTAAATTATACTCCTCAATAAAAAATTGTTGCTATCCACTTTGTTTTATTATCCTTTGTTTGCTATTGTTGGTTATAAACCAAAATATTTATATTCATGTGGAAACCAAAACCGAGGAAGGGTAATATCTTTGAAATATGTTAAAATTGTCCCTCCTTTTGAAGTTTTAGAGGACCTACCTCTATGTACATTTCCTCTTTTTAAAAATTATATATAGCCGAATAAATGAAAAACATTTGTATTTAAAGTAAAAATGTAAAAATTGAAAGTGAAAGATAATGAAAGTACTTACTATTTATAAGTTCCTTATATTTAGCCTATTTTAAGTCCCAATTTGATTATTGAAGGATATAATATTTATGATGGTAAAATTTCCTAATAAGGTTAAAAATGTTATCAGTAAGGGATGCTTGTTCAGAAAAACCAGCAACTACAAAAACTAAAAATGCTTTTTAAAAAAAGTATCTTCGGAAATGTCTGTTAAGTTTGAGTCAATTCCTCAAACACTCAAATTCAGTTGCGGAAGTAAATTTTCACTTCTGGGATGTTTGTATTTGCCTTACAAATCTTCTCTTATTACCATCATTGTATACCTTATGTGAAATATATCCATGCGGATTATAAAATAGAAACCTGTTGGATTGCTGGATTGCTGCAAGACAAATAGATAAATAACACCAACCCCACCCTTCTCTCCACGTGGATGCAAGGCCGCACATGGCATGAGGTGTCATATAGTATTTGAATGTAATTAAATACGTCTATGTGAATAATGTTTGCATGAAAATATTTCTATCGTTTTCAGCCGCAACACAGCGTAAGATCTAGAGAGGGAACATGTGCCAAGGAACTCTATAAACTTTCGTAGCAACCACTCTGGTTCCTTCTGTTGCTGCTCAGGACGATGAAGATCTTGGTGCCAAAGCCCATTTTCTAAATAGCAAATGGAACTTTGGTTTATACAGTGTAACTTACTGGTTTCCCATATTGTCTTTTGGTCTGCCTCCTGACACTCTTCTGGCAGAGCTAACATCTCATTCCCGTTTTTCAGGCTTTCTTCCTGAGGCAGATCCCCTTGTAAAAGTGGTGTGACTCACATATTCTGTTGTGAAAAACACTCGTCGTCACATGCCGTGAAGTGTACATCCAAACACTTACAATTTTACAACCACCGTCTCGAGGCCCAGAAGTGCAAGTTAATGCAATGCAGTGACTTTACTGGCCTCTCTGCGGGCCTTGAGATGAAGTAACTGTTTTGCATTATCTGGAATATGGAAATGAAGGGTCTGAGGTCTCTGTGCTGCTGATGAAACTTAAATCCACAAAGGCATCCTATCATCTGGAGACTCCATCAGTGTTTGAAGGAGGTATGCTTCAGTAAATTATTACATTATCTAGACCTGCAAGAAAAGGTATTTGCATTGCTTCAGCTTGTGTCCTTGAAGTATTCCGTATTCTTTTGTTCAATCATTCTAAATCATAAGTGGTCAGACTCTAGGTCTTCCTTAAATCACATTTATTATTTTCAGAGAGTTCAGGCATTGTGCTGTAGAATATAAGAGTGAATGGACTTAGACAAAAACAGGCTACCAATACTGGGAACTTCCTGGCATGGGTACTGTGAGATGTGAGGGCAAGTGATCTTGAGATACAAGGAACTTGGTATTAAAGGACGAGGGTAATATTCATGGTATTGGTGCTATAGGACTGATGTGGAGAAGGACAGGCATGTGTCATGTAAGAAAATTGAGGTATAGTCTTGCGCGAAACTAATGAAATGGGGTTTTGACTTAGTTCTTTCCTAGTTCTCTACACTTGGGGCCCGGTAAATGAGACTCAAATTAGATGAACTATACCTTTCCCTGGAATTTTACCTCCTTAGAGAACTGGACACCATTTCAGATGTCCCAACATAGCTGTTCTCCCCCCTGGTTCTCTGGTAAGCTCTCACCCAGTTTGATTGAGGCCAGATGGATTCTTTGCTTAACCAGAGCTTTTTGAACATTAACTGAATCAGATGCTTGCTATTATTCAGTGCTATGAAATCTTCAAATTATATGCCACAGAATCAAGAACAGGGTGATCATCTTGCCCTAGCAATATAATTTCTCCTGTGCCAAAATATAGAACTTTCAAAAACAGAAATAGACTGCTGATTCTGAGTATTTTTCTATCTTTTTTAAATATTAAAAATTGGCCTCTGTTGTGCCTCTTGATGTGCCATTGAAATAAAATAAAGTCACATGCCTTGCCAAGCAGGGTTTGGCATTTTTCTTCTGAAAACATTCAAAAACACTTGGTTCTCATTGTATATATTCTGTTACATGCATATTTTCCATTATGTTTCGTAAAAGAAGTCTAAAGCTCTTGAATCATTTAATCAGACAGTGTGAAAGTATTTCTCAGCAGCCATTGTATGAATTAAGCACATGGGTGTGCAACACTTAAAAGCATACATGGAGTTGCTTGGGTGGCTCAGTCGGTTAAGCCTCCAACTCTTGATTTCAGCTCCGGTCATGATCTCAAGGTCATGAAATTGAGCTCCACATTAGGCTGTGCACTGGGTGTGGAGCCTGCTTAAGCTTCCTTCTCTCCCTCTCCCTCTGCCCTTCCCACCGCCCATGGCCCCCCAGCCCCTCTCTCTCTCTCTCTCAAAGAAAAAAGAAAAGTTATTAAAAATAAAAAGAAGAAAAGCATACATGGTTCCCGCTTTCCAAAGCCTTACAGTTTAAAGGGGGGAGATTTAGAAAAGAAAGAAAGAAAGAAAAAACAGAAAGAGAACCATCATCCAACCTCTTTCTTTCTAATCGATCATCTATCTATCTATCTATCTATCTACCTACATCATCTGTCTATGAAACAAAAATGAATGAGAGAGAGGAAGAGGGGAGAGAGGGAGGGAGGAAAGGAGATGCACAGAGAGAAATACAACAGAACATTTGCACAGATATGTAGAGGGCTCAAAGATAGTGTTGGTAGGTTGGAGCGTGGAAAGGCTGCCTTTGAATCTGTGCTGATTACAGATTCATAACTAGCTTTTGGACAAGTCTTTCTAAAGAGACCAGTGGAATCCCATGATTAGCTTCCTAAGAATGTCCACCTCCTGCAATTCCTTTGTGGATCCACAGATGATCCTGTTTAAAATGAGGCGCTTTTGACCCCTCGAATGCACTCTGGTTCTGAAACAGGATCTCGAGCCTGTCTTGAGCTTCCTCCCTGGAGCTGCCACTCCACTTTGTCATATTCTGTCGTCTACTGACTCCCTAGTGAATGATTTATTTTGAAGTTTTTATTTTAATTTTCTCCTCTTACTTCAGCTTTAGATCGATAGTCCTCCTCTCTTGACATCTGGTTTGCCTCACAGAGAAGGCTGTCCAAATGTAGCACGTTACAGTGTTTCTTTATTATCTTTATAGAACAACAGGGTGTAGATGTGTGACTATAATTCAAAAGCTTGTTGGAGGGTGCTAGGGACTTGATGGGGAAAAGTGCAGTACATCAAGGACTCTGGAAAGCCGCTGACTGCATGGTGTGGCAGACAGAGAAAAGCCAGTACACTTAGCAATCATTTCCCAGCACGTACCACCCTCCCCCCCCCACCCCCGCGCTGCGTTGTCGGACCCTCCCAACAGTGTGGAGAAGTTTCCTGAGTCCTCATTCTATGTAAAGGGAGAAGCGTCTCAAGCTAACCATGGTGGGCACATCCAGCAGAGATCAAAGTGCCTTCCCAGACATTTCCTTTGTGACTCCTCTATTGGCCGACAAAGCTACTCTTTAGCTACCACTGTTTCAGTTTTGTTTGGTGGTTGAGATTTTTTTTTTTTTTTTTTAATGTGGAGAGAAAGGTTCCGTCACATTTTATGCTGAATAGTTAAATAGTTCTTTTTATTTTTTAACTGTGTAGTTAATGTTGGATAGAGTTGTAACAGGCATTTACCGAAGGACACTGAAAGGACACTATATGAAAGGACACTGTCAAAAGACTTGTAGGGAGCTTCGGTCTTTGAACGATAGGCCATATGGAAGCCTATGTTAGATATATGCCAACCCCACTGGTAAGTGCTGGGGATTATGAAAGAAAAGCTTGAGTAGTCTAATGGAGTATTTCTTTGGTAATAGTTTTTAGAATAGATTCCTTGCAGGTATAATATTTTGAGAGTTTTCAGATAATGTTGGCAAAATTAAAAACAAGTTATGCATCATATAATACAACTTGTATTAAAACATAAGCCAACATTTATATATAGCCATATATTTATATGTACTCAAATATTTAAATTCTTCTTTTTTTTTTAAGATTTTATTTATTTATTTGACAGACAGACATCACAAGTAGGCAGAGAGGCAGCCAGAGAGAGATGGGGGAAGCAGGCTCCCTGCTGAGCAGATGTGGGGCTCAATCCCAGGACCCTGAGATCATGACCTGAGCCGAAGGCAGAGACTTTAACCCACTGAGCCACCCAAGCGCCCCTCAATTCTTCTTGATTATGAGGAATGCTGGTATATAATCTTGGTGGTTAAAGACTTAACATTATTGGTTTCAATTTTTTGTGTTGATCCTAAAAGTTATGTGGTGTCGTCATCAGTGATTTTGTGGAGGCTGTCATTGAAATTGTATTCTTAGAGAGGCCTCATATGTACGAAAGAGACATTGAACTACTGGTTGACCCCCTACTTTCTTCATTGCTTTATGGTATTATGTTGTTTCTACTCATCATCCTATATGAAATAATCAAAGTGAAGTGGGAACAGTGTCATAAGTTTGTGGAGTAATGTGTGTGTAATAAGTCCCTGTGTATAAAAATGGTTTTGGAAAAAAGCCAATTATGAGTCTTCATAGTGGATAAGAATAAAGAGGAAGAGGTCTAAAAAAATGTTTTTTTGCTTCTTTTTCTTAACCAGGAAGTAGAAATTTTGGATACATTAAAAAATGGAATGTTGAGTTTGATGGTAGCTCTAATCTGTTTGATGAACAGTGAAGCATATTTTATTTTATGGAAAAATTATATGGATATATTGTATTCATGAATTTAGGGACTTTTGAAAGCCTTAGAATGCACCCATCAAAGTTTTCATTGAATATGAATTTAAATTGATAATTTAAAAAGACATAATTCAACTTTTCTGATTTCCAATTACAATGGAAATTATATGAACATGCCTATGCCATATGTCACATAGAACATACCTAATCTGGTCCAGCACTGAAAATGGACCAACCAGCCAACAAATAAATGAGCTGTGGTAGATTGAAAAAAGTGGCCATAAATAATCTTTCTCCTTTAATCCATACTACTGGCAGCACCTCCTACAGATTCTAGTCTGGCCTTAGGACTTGCCTTGTCTAATTGGACATTAATAAACATCATGCAGTCAGGGGTTTGAAAAGAGATTGCTCACTGGGACTTGTACTCTCTTGCTTCTCTTCAGAATCTTGTGACTGCCACCATGGGAAGAAGCTAAGCTAGTCAGCTGATAGACACATTTTCCAGTTGCCCTAGCTGTTCCAGAAACTGAAACAAACAAAACAAAACAAAAACAGCCAACATTAAGCAACTTCTGAGTTATCCATAAATGCAGTAGTGACCCCAGCTGAGACCAGTACTAGAACCAGCCAGGTAAGCCCAGCCCAAACTGCTGACCCACAGGAACTTCAGGTAAATAATTGGTTCTTGCTTTAAGCCATTAAGTTTTAGGGTAATTTGTTATTCAGCAACAGATAACTGATACATTAAAGTAAACCAATTATATAGTTTTAAAAAGCAGTAATATGAATACTTTAAGGGAAAAAATAAATTTTATCAATAAGAAAGAAGTCATTAAAATGTTACATATGTATTTCAGGCCCAAGTGTTTAGTGTATCTCCCAGCTGTGTGTTCTGAGTCCCAAGTACATTTCAACATGATCACTCTAAAGAAGAAGAAACATCTGAAGGAGTGTCAAGGGCTTCTGGAGAGTTCTGATATTAGAGCTCTTTTCCTCAGGTGTATTTTTCCCAATTTTAGGTGAGACCAACTCAGACTAGTTTCATCTCCAGCAAATAGACAGTATGTAGAAACTTGCTAATCTTTTGCCTATTATATACTACCACTTAATACTACATCTTGGAGAAAAATGTATGAGATCCTATTAAAAAAACAAGTTGGATGGGCCGCCTGGGTGGCTCTGTGGGTTAAAGCCTCTGCCTTTGGCTGAGGTCATGATCTCAGGGTCCTGGGATCCAGCCTCACATCGGGCTCTCTGCTCAGCAGGGAGCCTGCTTCCCTCCTCACCCTGCTTGCTTCTCTGCCTACTTGTGATCTCTGTCTATGGGCACCTGGGTGGCTCAGTGGGTTAAACCTCTGCTTTCAGCTTAGGTCATGATCTCAGGATCCTGGGATCCAGTCCCGCATCGGGCTCTCTGCTCAGCAGGGAGCCTGCTTCCCTTCCTTTCTCTCTCTGCCGGCCTCTCTGCCTACTTGTGATCTCTCTCTGTCAAATAAATAATAAAATCTTAAAAAAAAACAACTTGGAAAGCAGATAGTATCTATAGTGTTCCTAATTTAATACAAATTAGTTTCTATTCATTGGTTTATAAACTCCATAAATCCAGGGACTTGGCCTGATTTTTATTTGACTCACTGCTATATCCACACTCACTTAATGCTTAAACTCTGAGATTAAGAAGATTCCTCTCCCAGGCACAGAGACTGGTAAGAATCAGTCTACTTTATAGTGCAGGCTGAGAGGTCTTAATTCTGTCTTAGAGAAACAAAATAGACAAGAATATGCAATATTCCCATGAGATTTTGTAAGATTATTAGACTCAAACATCTATCCCATATCTTTAATCATTCTTCTGAGATTTAGGCTTTTAAACAGAAATATATTACACATTACAGACACAATTGCATCCTTATTGAATTTTGGCTGCCTAAATCGTATATCTGAGATCTATCAACTCTTCAGTATGGGGTCTTTCCTGAATGACACATTAAGAACACTGTTTTTGTAGCATTTACTATGAGATCTTCTAGACAGAGCCTGTTAATAATATAAAGAAATGAACTTGGACTGTGAATTAGAAAAACTTGAGTTTGCTTCCAGTTCTGGCATTGCCAACTGCATGACTGGGAAATCTCCTGAACCTCCGTAAGCCACTGTTTCCTCATCTATGTGATATCAGCAGAGTAATTGGTATAGTAACAATTTTATTATACAATATAAAGTGTTGTAAAATGGAAGGCATTATTATTACAATGTCTCTTGACTTAATAAAATTTAATATTTATAGTGGCCCAAAAAATGCCCTTGCAAGTGAAACTATATCATCACATGTAAGAAAAGTAAGAAGGACATTTTCTAATATAAAGTTGTTTGTAGTGTGGAAGGAGAGCAGAATAGTTCCAGATGAACTACAGGTTGATTCATATATTTCAACACCCTGCTCAGGCAGGTAATAGTCCTCGTGGATATGATTCCATTCAAATGGATGTGGCCAACATTGTTCCGAAGACTGTCATGTTTATGACAATACTCATAAATGTCCAGGAATGAAATCCATGTTGATTTAAATTATTGCATATTGTGTCAGTTGGAGTTCTTTGGCTAAGTAAGTTAAAAAAAAAAAAAAAAGAAAGAATTTATGGGAAGCATATGGGGTAGGCCTTGGAATCTAAGAGGAACAGTTAGGCCTTGGGGCAGATAGGATCCAGGTCACTCCCTCTCAAATGGGGCAGAAAAGAGAAAGGATAGGAGAGATACCACTTATTTTACTAAAGTCATTTGGATTGGGGTAAGACAGTTTTTAAAAGGTAAACTAAGCTGCTATTTCCTCCAGAAAAGAATGGTTGCTGGACAGGCAAAAATAAAAGATAGTAGATATACTTCATGATTAATAAGGTCTTAATTAATAATTATCAATAGTAATTAATATTAATTATAATGACCTTTAAAAACTTTTTGAGGCCTACATCAAAGTTACTTAAGACTATGCAATATTTGTTTCAAAAATGATGCAGTTAGTACCAGATTTTCCAAAGGCATTTTCACAAGGAATGGGAACTTTCTCGGGAAGTTCATGTCATCCCAACTGGATCCAGATACTGCCCTAGTTTTACTTGAAAGCTCAGGGTTTTCTATTCATATAAAAATGCAAATTAAAAATGGTTTAAACAAATAAACAACAAGAAATTTTCAGTTTGGTGTGGATTTCATGATAACTGGCCAGTATTACATAGTCCAGTAGAATAAGATATTTTGTGCAGACTACAAAAGTACTGTGAACAAGAGCACTAGAGTTGTACCCATATTCCTGAAGAAATAAAGTATATTTTTTACTTTTCTTTATTATGGAAGGCCTTTGAAAAATTTGATACTGTTCAGGTTTGTCCACAACTGATTGTCAATGATGCCATTGTAGGAGGTTGAATACTAAACTGTCCTTTGGATACTTTCCATATTAATCATGTTTAGTTTGGAAGCTCTGAGGTCCCTGGAGTTTTTCATGTCCTTTTGGAGATATTACATTTTGTGATTTCATGTTTGATTCTACATTTTGATATGAAAATAGATCATGGAATCAACAAAACACAAACTCACAAAACAATCATGAACTCACAAAAAATCTCAAGAAGTCACATACCATCTGATGTCATCCTATGCTTTTAGGTCATTTGTTGAACAGTTCACCAAGTTTGTAATTTTTGAGTAAAAGTCTTAAGCATTTCTATATGCAAATTTAATTCCACCATATTTTTATACTAAAGAATTACAAAGCACAATTCCATATTATTGTATATCAAAATAAGAGTATTATAATTAACATCTGAATTTATATTAATTTTTTATAATGAACAGATAAATGGAAATGTGGTTTTTGAGTAAAGTGACAAAAAAAGTTCTGAGACCCACCGGACTATTTGACAACAGTGTTACATATAACATATAATTATATACATTTACAAAGAAATCTTTGGTATTGTGCCATGTCATCAACATAAACAGGAGTGAACCTGGTCGAGATAACATTTAGTAAGCGATAACTCCTTAGTTGAGTTGCTTTTCCTAGGCACCACCATTGTGACATCCATTATCACTTGCGGTATGCCCAATACCCAAGGTGTGCCATGACATAGCTGGAGTTTTTTTTAACTTGTGATCTTGTAAAACAAATGAATTGATTAGAAATAACCAGACCGCGCACCTAGGTGGCTCAGTCTGTAAAGCGGCCAGCTCTCGGTTTCGGATCAGGTCATGATCTCAGGGTGCTGCGTTTGATGCCCCTGTCAGGCTCCATGCTTCAGGATTCCCTCTCTCCCTCTATCATCCCCCTCTTACTCTCTCACATGCCCTCTCTGTCTCATAAACAAATAAATAAACAAATAAATCTTTATATTGTTTGTTATATTGCTCACTTTAAATTGAATACTTGAAAAGTTATCTTGAAATATTTTATGTATTCCTGATATGAATTCAGTTCATTTCCTCTAGCCATTTGCAATGGCTATCACTCTCCATAGAAAATGCTGGTCAAATGTGATGAGGCAATATGTCTTCACTTAGCACTCACATGCTTCAGTGGTTTTTCTTTTTTGCTCTGGCTCTCCCAAATCCATGCCAATTATTAGTTTTTTAAATAAAGATTTTATTTATTTATCTGAGAGAGAGCGGGAGAGGGTGAGAAAAAGAGAGAGAGAGAGAGACCATGAGCAGGGGGGAAGGGTAGAGGAAGAAGCTGTCTCCTTGCTGAGCAGGGAACCTAATTTGGGACTTGATCCCATGGGATCATGACCTGAGCTGAAGGCAGACACTTAACCGATTGAGCCACCCATGTGCCCCAAATCCATGCCAATGAGACTTAGAATCATTTCTGCCCTACATAGAAGATATAGATTCAAGTTCACAACCTTAGAAATACAATGGGGTTAATCCTTATTTTTCATGTAACTGTCTTTATTCAAATGCATAATAAAATTAATCTTTTCTTGGGTCTTTTTACATTATCTCAAAAATTTTTCCAGATTTTCCAGTGGGAGCAGGGTGGAGTATTGGTGCATACCTCATTTCAGGTGTTGATAAATGGGTAAATGTGGTGAGGTAGATATCATGCTTATCTGAGCCATCATCATTGATTTGTTCTGGCTTTTGCTGAGATACTCTTTTCAGAATGGGTTTAGCTATCTTCCCACAGACCATGGCTATATTTTCTCTTAGTACCATCACCAAGGTTGAGATCTTCAATTTTCTGTGCCATGTCAATGTTGTCCTTGGGTTCAAGGAATATATTCAACTGCTCCAACACCACATTTTGCTTCAAGCAACTCTGTGGGGCTTTCTCAGATCTCTCTGCCAGAAAGTGAAAACCACGTCTACTCCACCACCCTACCACACTGGGCACAGGGAATCCTGGTCTGGCTGCCTCTCCTGGTCACACTCAGATGTGGAAGGCAGCAATCCCCTCTGAATATCTACAGTGAAATAAACTTCTTGGTATCCCCCATCTCAGTAAGTGCCATTATCATTTGCACAATTACTCAGACAAAAACTTAGATTTATCCTTGATTCTTCTTTTTTTTCTTATCCCATCGAATTTGTTAGGAAGTCCTCTTTACCTTAAATTATATCCCTAAGCCACTTCTCAACACTCCATTGCTACCACTGTTAATTCAGGCCAACACATGGCTTGCTGGGCCCACAGTAATAACCCCTTCACTGGTTTCTGTTAATTCCTTGCTTCTGCAATTGCTGCTCTCCTGCCACCCCCCAGAGTAACCTGTTAAAAACCTAAATCAAATCATGTTACTCTTCCACTCAAAACTCTCCAGTGACTTAGCATCATGTATGGAATCAAAGCCACATTTCTTATAAAGATCTACAACGTGCTGGTCACTCTGCATCTTCAGGACTGGGCCTCTTGTCATTTCTTAAATATGCCAAACTCATTCCTTCCCTAAGACTTAAAAAATTTCTAATTAATTCCCTGCTCTCCCACACATTATTCTTAAATCTTCCAGATATCTTCTCAAATGCCACTTCTTCAGGGCTTCATCTCCCCATTCCCTTACCTGACTTTTTTTTTTTTTTTACAACATCTACTACTACTCCAAATTAACCAGTGTTTATGAACTTCCTGCCTGCCTTCACCACTGACCTGAACTTTATCCTCCCAACTGCAATCTGTAACATATTATACTGCCTAGTACATAGTAGGCCATTAATAAATACATTTTTTCAGGGGATGAGTGCACTTGATATTGGAAATACAGTGTGAATAGGACAGTGCTTTATTTTCACTATGTTTATTTTTGAGATGAAAACAGTTTCTAGATTAAAACTGAACTCAAAGAGACTTATTTGCTCACTTGGTAAAAGATACAGAAACAGATTTATCTCTTATGTGTGAATACACCATTTTACCTCTGGCTTTAGCAGAATGTGATTTTTTACTATTTAACCATGTTATGCCCACAACTGTATAATATCCGGGAGACAAGAAGATATGTATCATCCTAAATCCAACACCCATGATCCAGAACACTGTTTAAAATAGCAAAAATCAAGAAATTAGTGACTTGGAAATCTTTCTATAAGCCATAGTAACTGATATGCACCAACCTTGCTGAGCATGTATTACAATACTGGCATAAGGCATCAAGAATTTCTGGAAAATGTGAACAACATACATTAATCATTTATCATTAAGCTGAGGAGGCTTTGTATTACTATCACCTCTCTCCTGTTAGTAAGGTTTGACATTTATATACCCCAGGGTTCTTACAGTTTTAAGTCACTGGAACCCAATTTAAACTAGCTTAAGCAAAGAACAATATTTGTTGGCTGATGTAAGCGACAGGAAAAGGCTGGAATCTGGGCTCAAATAATGTCTTCAGCTCTCTCCATGTCTTGGTTCTGCTTTTCACAGCTTCTACATGCATTGTTTGCCTCTTCTACACAGATAGTCTCACATCATATAGCAGAAAGGTAATCCCACGTCTACATCATTAAAACTTGCAAACCAACTTTGGCAGCAGCTGTAGCTCAAGTATCCGTGACAGATCAAGCTTGGGTCAGGTCTATACTAACTCTAGCATTGCGCTAGGGAGATGTTGTATTATGATTGTATCAAACTTAATCAAGTGCCCACCCCTTTGGCAAGGAAAGGAAGGTTGGAGCACATGATTGACAGCTCCTCCAGGAACACATGGAGTGGGAGAAATGTTTCTTAGAAGCCACAGAAGGGGAATAGGAAATCATGTTGACCAGGTAAAACATTAAAACTATCACCATTCATACACCCACATTGCTTTATACTTCTTTAGGCCAAAAAAGGACAATGAAGTTACGAAAGAAAAAAATGTACATGCTGTGTGTTATTAATCTCCAATTATTGATCTCCTCATGTTATTGATCTCCTTCTGTAACTGGAAGTAATGCACTGGAAATGTCAGCTATATTGTGTTGGCTAATTCTAGGAATCCCAGCATTATAATAATAATCATCATCTATGATGAAGCTCTCACAGAATTAAGAATGGCAAAAAAACCCACAAAAAACAAAACAAAAAATGGTGAGATGAAAAACAATAGAAATGGAGGGTAGAAATCAGAGTAATTGGTATTTCTGAAGGAAAGAAAGTAGCAAAGAGAAGAATAATAATCATAAATGTAGGATAAGGAAAATTTCTTGAGTTATAGTTCTGAAGTTAGGCAAATCGTACTTGCATCATATTTTATGTATGAGAAAATGTAGCCTCCACTTTCTGGCAACCCCTTCACATTTATTCATTGGCTCTCCACGCGGGCTTGTTGATATCTTGATTTTCTACCTGTAGTCCACCTAGTTGCCTTACCTTTTGCCATATTTCCCTGCGAAACTGGTGCCTAGCCCTAAACCTAAACTTGAATAATAGAGGCTATATTGCGCCAGTTCCCTTCCCAAATCTAGTGGTTTCTGTAATATTCTTGAGTCTTGCTCATCAGAGTAACTTAATGGCAACAAAGATGTTTTGAACAATATTAGAGTAATGTGCCTTGGCTCTCCTAACCGTGTTCCCCGAACCATCTCTATACCTGCTCATTTCCTCGGCCTAGTAGCAGGGCTGATGATAAACTGGTGTCCTTCATTGCAACAAACAGGACGGAGTCTGCTCTGATTGGCTAGGGGGATGGGAGGGTTGCGGCTGGGCATTCCCCTCTGGAACTTCTTGTGTTTTCCTGCTTCTCCCTAGAATCATGGGGGCCCTTGGGAACTGGCCTATATCCAATCTTTTTTTCTTTTCCTCTTTATAACCATTAGCACAATTTGTGAAGTCCCAGAAAGCTTTGCAAGCTAACTGTGGTCACTATAGGTCATTCCAGAGCCTTTGTTTCTGCAGGCCAAAGAAACGACCAGGACAATGAGCTGAGTGTGACTCCTGCTGATGGCTCTTTCTGGGAACAGCCGGCTTTGCTGGCTCTGTCTTGATTCAGGCGGTGATAACCAAGTCCCAGACTGGGGAAAATTTCTTAAAGGGTGAGTTTGGATTTGCATGTGTTTTTCCAAGTTTTTCTTATTTCAGAATGAGGGAGGTGGAAAATACTCACTGACTTTTGGCCCTTTTACTTGTTTACAGCCTAAGAGGTACATGAAATCTCTTATTAGTTAAGTTATGGTAAAGCTGAATACTGGAACGATTAATTGAAAATATATTCCGTAAATCAAATGTTTCCTATGTCACAAATTGAGTTCATTCTTCCTTTTTTTCCTTAGTTACACATTTTACATCTAACCCCTCTACCTACAATACCTACATTTTTTTTTTCAAGTTTTAAAAGGTAATTTATAGTGTTGCTATTGTTAGGATTCTGAGGACTTGGGAGTGAGGGGCAGGCTAGATTCACCTTTCCTCAGGAGACTGGAAATGCACCATGTAGTTGACAAGATTTTGAAATTTTTTTTCCCGTAAGGCAAATTCCAACAGACATGTGGTAATGAGCCATGACCGATTACAGACAACACAGACCACAGTTAACCTCATACACACAGCATCAAGTAGGAACTTAGGACCCTTGCCTCCAACACTCCACCCTCCACTAATTGTTTTGTGTTTTGTTCTTTAAGTGTATCAGTTTAAAAGGAAAACACCTCCTATGTGTTGACAGGATTTATTTCCCCCTTCAAGGCAAATAACGGATAGTGATCTCCATTGGAATTCTCCTTCGAGTTAAATATGTGAAAAGGAAGGCCACAAAGATCCATGTTACCCGCATACAACTTTTCAATTGTCAAGTGAAAATTGTAGCATTGTTCTGCGAGATGAGGATCTTTTCAGATTTTGTATTTCTTCTCATTCTCTTCCCAAATTACTGACTTAGCTTTGTTAAAGGAAAATGTATACATGGCAATAAATTGATCAAATAAGTCATTGCAAAGGGAAAACTGGGTATTACCCTCCTGTGGAACCGTTGCTAGGTGTGTGGCCTTCAAGGACAAGACAGCTGTGTTAGAGTTAGTCTGACAGTTTCCTCCACAGTTTATATTAATGGATTCATATGCATACACTTAATAGGTTGTGTATTTATTAGCCCGCACTGCTGACAGTTATATTCCATAAAGTTCAGCCTAGGACCCAAGTGTAGAACTCCAAACCTGCATTTTAGAGCAAAGGCTATATATTCAATTAAACTCAAATTATCCAGTACCACACTTTATCCTGTAAAATAGTAAAACCAAACAAAAAAGGCAAGTTGATACCTACAGTGTTTTGCTGTTGCCTGATTCAGTGATTCTCTAGACAGCTATAAACAGAGATCTTGTTCGTGATGCTTCTCTGACCATGTGTTCCCTAGCAGCCCAAATGGAAAAAAAAAAAAAAATTCAAATGTTAGAGGGCTAAAGGTCAGCTCTTATAAGTAGTAGACTTCAGATCCAAGAGTACACTTGGATTCGGAAAGCTCATGCAATGGATTCCAAAGGGATTCTTTGCAGATGTTATTATGGTGTTTATGACATAATGTATTTCCAGTATAGTCAGATAACTGAAAGTGACCAACAAAAGGAAGGTGATGTTAGGGGAAGAGGGAGGATTCATTGTGTGCATGATTTCATGAGCAGAGTAACTGGAGCATTACATATTACAGAGTGAGGGCCAAATAACACACATTGGGCAGAACCACTTCTTGCTTGCTCTTCCAAGAGAACCTGAAGTACAGATGTGGCCAATGCCTTTGCAATGAAAATACTCCTTGTCTGAAAATGAAATTAAAGCCGAACCATTGAGATCCATGAAGCTCTAGTTCTTTGTGGTCCGGTTTCTTCAAGCGATTTTTATAAACACCTTCCTAAGCATTTTATGAGCTATGAAAATAGTGGGGGGACCTGTGTGGCCACCTGCAGGTCACAGGCTAAGTACATTGCTAGAGAATATACAGCAAAGATAAGGAAGCCGTGTAAATTCCTGGCACATACCATGATCCTCAAGTGGAGTTCTGCCTCAGATTGTGCTTGTTAAGTAGCAGGAACACTTTTAAGGTTTCTCTTGTCACTTGCAGTAAAATACTAAGTTACAGATATATGGGCAAGAGTCTTCCATTCATGCTGTATCTTTTTGTTATCCTTGTAATGTTGAAAGTAAGGAAAAAGGGTATTTTCGCTTCCGAGGAGGATGTTTTTCTTCTGTTGCTTCTACAATATGGGTCTTAGTTTAGTTTCACGGATGAATTATTTGGAAGCCAATTATGCAGTAGCCCTTTTAATCTTTGTATTTATGATTTTTTTTTCTGTAACACCGTGTGTTTTGATCCACAGTTAATTTGAAGTATTTTGTATCTTGAGGACCTCTGTGTATCTTTCCTGTTTTTATCTCCAGACTAGACTGCTGTGGTGTTATTTTTAGGATTCAGAAGCTTCAGGGAAGCAAAGCAAGTGAAAGTACGTGCAGAATGCTTATCTTCGTGACTGTCAGTAGCTTATATTTCAAGTTTGCTTGGCATCACAGATATGCCAGAGAATGTGTTTTGATTTGGATGGTAAGGCACAGTTGAGGGAATTGGAGCATTTAAAGAAAAAAAAATCTGGTTTGGGGAACATGGGTGGCTCAGTGGTTAAGCGTCCTTTGACTCGGGTCATAATCCCAGGGTCCTGGGATTGAGCCCCTCTTGGGGCTCCCTGCTCAGCAGAAAGCCTGCTTCTCCCTTTCTCTCTCCCCTGGCTTGTGTTCCCTCTCTCTCCCTCTCTGTCAAATAAATAAATATAATCTTTAAAAAAAAAATCTAGTTTAGGATTCTAATATCCAACTCCTGTGCTTGGACGCTTCTCTAGAATCCAGGACTCCTGAGAAGCAGGAAAGATCTAATAGACTTTTAGGCCCCTTAGAGATAAGCTCTTCCAACCCTGTCATTTTACAGATGTGAGAACTGAGGGTCTGAGAAGTTAAGTGACTTATGCAAGCATTACCTCTCACAGATGTTTTGAGATATGATTAATCTTTTAAATGGACTTTGAAAAAGATTCAATATTGCATATAGTTTTTCATAATAACTAGATACTTAAGTTCTCTATTAAAGTCAGCCTGACTAGAAGAAACAATTTTGAAAATTAGAACCTTAGCACTTTCCAAGTTCACATTAAAAAAAAAACAAACACACACAGCAGTAAGATTGAACAATACAGCTATACCTTTATAAGAAGCAGAGGCATATATGAAGTTAACCTGCAATGCAAAATGCCCCAACCCAGTTCTTTGATCAGAGCAGCACAAAGCTAATCTGTAGTAAATGTTATTTTTCTTTCTAGGCATAGGGCTTAGTCTGTTTTAAAAAGGACATTTGTTCCTTGTTAGTCTTTCCTGTAGGCTTATTATTCCAAAGAACCATTCAAGAAGTAAATAATAAGGAAAAGGGAAAAAAATTGAATATTGTAGAAAGAAAGCAAATTAATTCTGAAAGGGAGTCATAATGGGGATAAAAATTTCAAAAGGAACAGTCAGAGAAGATGTCAAAATTGGAGATGAAGTTTCTTTGATGAATTCATGGGGCTAGAGAGACCAAGATACACGTGGGCTCTATAGAGAAGAAACTGTCTAATGTCCACAACAGGAAAACCTATTCTAAGCAGAAACTCACAGACATTTGCCCTTAGTTTTAAATAGAACCTAGTGAGGGAACATTGGTGACAACATGAAGCCTGTCATTGGCAAAACTGGAAAAAAGTTTTAAAACATACATTCTACTGATAATATTGTTCTATTCACCAAGGAAGGAAACCCAAACTAAGAGATGGATGGGGAACAAAAATAGGAAGAAATTTTGGGTTTTTTCCTACAAGCTTTATAACTGACTGGTAGTATCAATATTCTGAACAAAGCTTAAACCCAGCTTTAAAGTCCTTCTTTCTAACTCTTCAGGCCAGGAAACTTAGCTATGAGGAAAGCTTTCTTTGGAAAACATGTCTGAGCTGGTGACCTGCTAATTTCTTGGAATTCAATGATCTTTTTCCTCTAAATTTCCGAAAATATATGTACATACATAAAAGGTCTTACATTATAGAAGAAAGGAAGTATTTTAGCATATAAAAGGAGTTCCCTTTATGTAAGTGTGAAGGAATACTGGGGGCCATGAAGTGGCCTTCAGTACAATGAAAATCTCCCATTCTACAGGTTTTTATTCTAAAATTTGAATGCTTCTTCATGAGTATTCTTCTGTCAGTGTCCTGATATCTCTGAGATCTGAA
The DNA here is from genome assembly GCF_963455335.1 of Martes martes. Lineage (NCBI taxonomy): Eukaryota > Metazoa > Chordata > Mammalia > Carnivora > Mustelidae > Martes > Martes martes. Next base: position 106,247,167 of record NC_137889.1, read on the forward strand.
TCCAGAACTCCTGTTGGTTTAAAAACCAGTCATTTTTTTCTCTCTGCAGTAACTTCAGAAGAGACAATCCTTTAGTTTTCATGTATTTTGATAAAAATCATTTTCTACATAGATGCTTAATCTTGTCCCATTTACCCAACTTGAATCCTTGGGTAAATGAACTCTATTTATAGGATACTATTATAAGTTAGTGATGTGTCTAAAGTGATTTTCCAGTGAGACAAATATCAGATAAAATGGCAAAAAACAGACTTGTGCAGTTTAAAATTAATGTGGTAATGTTGTCTAGTTTTTCTTGATATCCTTTAGGAGAGCCCAGAAACAGAAATCCTACAAGGGATGTTAAACACCTGATGATAAATGAATTTGTAAGTGATGCTCAGGGATCAAAGTTCTAGCCAGAGTGGAGTGAAGGGAAAACTGCACACTGGTAGGAGAGCCAAAGCTGTTTGAGTCTTGGCCCACCACACTTATCCAGCAAAAAATCAAATAAGTTGAAACTGCTTGTTCTGGCTGACTTTGCTACCACCTCCCACTCCCTCCAACTTCCCAACCTCACTTTCTGGAATATGGACACAAATTGATTCCCTCTGAAAGAAAGAAGACATGGTTACACATGTCTTGCAGATGAAATGAAAAGGGAATATGACATTTCTGGAAATTAATGACATTCTACTAATACCTCCTTGCAAGAAATCTAACAAAGCAAGAAAAGATGGAGAAGATATATTATAAGACATGTGTTATTTTAAGTGGCTCTAGGCCTATAAAATTACCTTTATTATTTGCATAGATTCTTTTTCTTAAAGATTTATTTATTTATTTATGTATTTAGAGAGAGTGTGTGCATGTGAGTGTGGGGAGGGGCAGAGGGAGAGCATCTCAAGCAGACTCCCTGCTGAGTGCAGGGCCTGAGGCAGGGCTCAATCTCCTGACCCAAGAGTTGAAACCAAGAGGCCTGTGCTTAACTGACTGAGCCACCCAGGTGCCCCTCTTTGCATAGATGCTTTTTTTTTTTTTTAATTTTCTGACATTTTATTTTATTTATTTTTTTTAATTTTTTATTTTTTTATAAACATATAATGTATTTTTAGCCCCAGGGGTACAGGTCTGTGAATTGCCTGGTTTACACACTCACCATAGCACATACCCTCCCCAATGTCCATAACCTCACCCCCCTCTCCCGACCCCCTGTTTGTTTTGTAAGATTAAGAGTCACTTATGGTTTGTCTCCCTCCCGATCCCATCTTGTTTTATTTATTCTTTTCCTACCCCCTAAACCCCCCATGTTGCATCTCCACTTCCTCATATCAGGGAGATCATATGATAGCTGTCTTTCTCCGATTAACTTATTTCACTAAGCATGATACCCTCTAGTTCCATCTATGTCATCGCAAATGGCAAGATTTCATTTCTTTTGACGGCTGCATAGTATTCCATTGTGTATATATGTCACATCTACTTTATTGATTCATCTGTTGATGGACATCTAGGTTCTTTCCATAGTTTGGCTATTGTGGACATTGCTGCTATAAACATTTGGGTGCATATGCCCCTTCGGATCACTACATTTGTATCTTTAGGGTAAATACACAGTAGTGCAATTGCTGGGTCATAGGGTAGTTCTATTTTCAACTTTTTGAGGAACCTCCCTGCTGTTTTCCAGAGTGGTTGCACCAGCTTGCATTCCCACCAACAGTGTAGGAGGGTTCCCCTCTCTCCGCATTCGTTGATTTGTTCTATTGTTTTTTTGGTTTCTATTTCACTGATTTCTGCTCTGATCTTTATTATTTCTCTTCTCCTGCTGGGTTTAGGCTTTCTTTCTTGTTCTTTCTCCAGCTCCTTTAGGTGTAGGGTTAGGTTATATATTTGAGACCTTTCTTCTTTCTTGAGAAAGGCTTGTACCACTATATATTTTCCTGTCAGGACTGCCTTTGCTGTGTCCCACAGATTTTGAACCATTGTGTTTTCATTATCATTTGTTTCCATGAATTTTTCAATTCTTCTTTAATTTCCTGGTTGACCCATTCATTCTTTAGAAGGATGCTGTTTAGTCTCCATGTATTTGGGTTCTTTCCAAATTTCCTCTTGTGATTGAGTTCTAGCTTCAGAGCATTGTGGTCTGAAAATATGCAGGGAATGGTCCCAATCTTTTGATACCAGTTGAGACCTTATTTATGACCCAGGATGTGATCTATTCTGGAGAATGTTCCATGTGCACTAGAGAAGAATGTATATTCTGTTGCTTTGGGATGAAATGTTCTGAATATATCTGATGTCCATCTGGTCCAGTGTGTCATTTAAGGCCTTTATTTCCTTGTTGCTCTTTTGCTTAGATGATCTGTCCATTTCAGTGAGGGGAGTGTTAAAGTCCCCTACTATTATTGTATTATTGTTGATGTGTTTCTTTGATTTTGTTATTAATTGGTTTATATAGTTGGCTGCTCCCATGTTAGGGGCATAGATATTTAAAATTGTTAGATCTTCTTGTTGGACAGACCCTTTGAGTATGATATAGTGCCCTTCCTCATCTCTTATTATAGTCTTTGGCTTAAAATCTAATTGATCTGATATAAAGATTGCCACCCCAGCTTTCTTCTGATGTCCATTAGCATGGTACATTGTTTTCCACCCCCTCACTTTAAATCTGGAGGTGTCTTCGGGTCTAAAATGAGTTTCTTGTAGGCAACATATTGATGGGTTTTGTTTTTTTATCCATTCTGATACCCTGTGTCTTTTGATTGGGGCATTTAGCCCATTAACATTCAGGGTAACTATTGAGAGATATGAATTTAGTGCCATTGTATTGCTTGTAAGGTGACTGGTACTGTATATTGTCTCTGTTCCTTTCTGATCTACTACTTTTAGGCTCTCTCTTTGCTTAGAAGACCCCTTTCAATATTTCCTGTAGAGCTGGTTTGGTGTTTGCAAATTCTTTCAGCTTTTGTTTGTCCTGGAAGCTTTTTATCTCTCCTTCTATTTTCAATGACAGCCTAGCTGGATATAGTATTCTTGGCTGCATGTTTTTCTCGTTTAGTGCTCTGAATATTTCATGCCAGTTCTTTCTGGTCTGCCAGATTTCTGTGGGTAAGTCTGCTGCCAATCTAATATTTTTACCATTGTATGTTACAGACTTCTTTTCCCGGGCTGCTTTCAGGATTTTCTTTTTGTCGCTAAGACTTGTAAATTTTACTATTAGGTGATGGGGTGTGGACCTATTCTTGTTGATTTTGAGGGGGGTTCTCTGCACCTCCTGGATTTTGATGCTTGTTCCCTTTGCCATATTTGGGAAATTCTCTCCAATAATTCTCTCCAATATACCTTCTGCTCCCCTCTCTCTTTCTTCTTCTTCTGGAATCCCAATTATTCTAATGTTGTGTCATCTTATGGTGTCACTTATCTCTCGAATTCTCCCCTTGTGGTCCAGTAGCTGTTTGTCCCTCTTTTGCTCAGCTTCTTTATTCTCTGTCATTTGGTCTTCTATGTCACTAATTCTTTCTTCTGCCTCATTTATCCCAGCAGTAAGAGCCTCCATTTTTGATTGCACCTCATTAATAGCTTTTTTAATTTCAACTTGGTTAGATTTTAGTTCTTTTATTTCTCCAGAAAGGGCTTTTATCTCTCCAGAGAGGGTTTCTCTAATATCTTTCATGCCTTTTTTGAGCCTGGCTAGAACCTTGAGAATCGTCATTCTGAACTCTACATCTGACATATTACCAATGTCTGTATTGATTAGGTCCCCAGCCTTCGGTACTGCCTCTTGTTCTTTTTTTTGTGGTGAGTTTTTCCGCCTTGTCATTTTGTCCAGATAAGAGTATAAGAAGGAGCAAATAAAATACTAAAAGGGTGGCAAAGACCCCAGGAAAATGCACTTTAACCAAATCAGAAGAGACCCCAAATCATTGGGGGGAGAAAGGGGATAAAAAGAAGTTCAGAAAAAAAAAATAAAAAAGAAAACAAATAAAGAAAAAATATAAAAAAGAAAAAAATATATATATATTAGACTGGTGATTAGAACAGGGTCATCCACTTAATTTTGGGAGTATTTTGGTCTCTTAGAAGAAACTACCTCCCAAATTTTTAAAGAATGAAAAACGTATATAAGGGTAAACATAATGAAGGGATGGAATATGCCTATAAAGATGAAAAAAAATTTTTTTTTAATTTCTAAAAAAGGAGTTGATAAAGTAAGTTGGTTGGGAGAATAAAGAAAAAGAAAATGGAGAGAATTTGCTCGGGCTGGAGACTAGAACAAGCCTGGAGCTAGATTTAGGGTATATTTTGATCTATTAGAAGAAGTTGTACTCCAAATTTTTTAGAAGAAAAACCCTATGTGTATACAAAAAATAGAGTTAAATACAATGAAGGATAAAATATGACTATAATAATGAAGGTTCAAAAAAGATATTATTATTATTTTTTTAATGAAAGGTATTGTTAAGATAAACTAGTTAAAAAACGTTAAAAAAGAAAAGGGTAAAAGTTAAAAAAAATTTAGTGGAAGAAAAAAATTAAGTTAAAAAAAATTTAATTAACTGCAAGACTAAAGAATCATGTGGAGAAAGCCATGAGTTCCATGCTTTGCTTTCTCCTCCTCTGGAATTCCACTGGTCTCCTTGGTAAGTGAACTTGGTCTTGGCTGGATTTCTTGTTGATCTTCTGGGGGAGGGGCCTGTTGTAGTGATTCTCAAATGTCTCTGCCCAAGGCGGAATTGCACCACCCTTACCAGGGGCCAGGCTAAGTAATCTGCTCGTGTTCGCTTTTGGGAGCTTTTGTTCCCTGAACGCTTTCCGAAGATTTCTGGAGGATGGGAATGAAAATGGCGGCCACCCAATCTCTGGCCCAGAAGAGCTAAGAGCTTGGGGCCCCACTCCTCAGTGCGCCCTCAGAGAAAAGAGCTCAATTACTCCTGTCTCCCTGGCCTCTGGCTGCACTCTGAGCTCACCCAGCCTGTGACCAGCTCAAGGTAACCCTGAGCTGAGAGCTCACTCCTCGGCTCTGTCTCTGTAGCTGGCTTCCCTGCTCTAATACCTGCAAGCTCTGTGACACTCAGACATCCCCAATCCTTCTGTGACCCTGTGGGACCTGGGGCCACGTTGACCCCGCATGGGCTTCACCCCGGTTTAGTTCTGGAGCGATGTCCCTCAGTGGAGCAGACTTTTAAAAGTCCTGATTTTGTGCTCCGTTGCTCTGCCACTTGCCTGGAGCTGGCCCCTCCCGCTGCGGTCTATCTTCCCGTCGCTTTGGATTCACTTCTCTGCCGGTCCTACCTTCCAGGAAGTGGTCAATTTTCTGTTTCTAGAATTGCTGTTCTTCTTCTCTTTGATCCCCCATTGGATTTGTAGGTGTTTGCAATGGTTTGATAAGCTATCTAGCTGATCTCCTGCTACCTGATGTAGTCTCAGCCTGCTACTTCTCCGCCATCTTGACTCCTCCCCCTTTGCATAGATTCTTGATGAGGTAAATCTATCTTTAGCATTACCAGGGCTCATCTCTCCAATATAAAAATAATCAAAAACAATAATAATATTATTTACTTTAAGTTAATGTGAACATAAGTCAATATATTTGTCTTCCACTGTATTATCATACATTTTATTCTATCTTCAATGAGATGTAGAACTAATACAGTACTAGTGGTGATGGCATCAACTAACTTGTCAATAATTCACTTATCTGTTTTTATATGCCAGCATATAATATATCATGGTCAACAAGATGCCTAAATTCTTTGCCCTCACAAAGCCTAGTATCCTTGAATGAGTTTCATAAAGTCTCTGGACATCTGTGAACAAAGGAGTTGAATTAGATGGTTTTGAATGAATTTCTAAAGCCCTAAAATGGATATTCCTAATCTCTGCCATTAAAATAGAAAGGAGATGGGAACTGTGGTTTCTACACTTGCTCTGATCCCTTCCTTTTTCCAAGGTCATGAGAAGGCTGAAGGAGAGACTTGAATAAAAGGTCAGAGAAAGTGTTTCTTTACAGACAGAAAGGAAATGCTCAAGAAGAGAGTAAGAAAAAAGGAGGAAGAAATGCTAGGATTTTAAAACCTGTGGTTTTATTTGGAAAGTATTAAAAATCAGGAACATATTTCTTGGTGTACCTCTTTGTGCTGTCTTCAACTAGTATTAATCCCATGCTCTATTTGCATAACTGTGTTCTCTTAAGCTATGATTAAGAAGTTCAGGAATAACCACAAGTACTTCCTGAGTTTCAGGCACTGCTGAAGTGTTTTACTCACATTAATTCCATAACCAGCTTAGTAAGTGAAAACCGTTATTACCCTCACTTTCCAGAGGAGAGTGGAAGAGGTCAAATAACTTGCCCAAGGGCACCTAGTTAGTAAGTGTAGACCCAGGATCTGAATGGGGATGCCTGGCATCTCTGCCTCACACTGTCTCATCTATCCACTACCTAGCCAAACTGCTACTTGCATTGCCTCATGATTTTTCATTACTCTTCATTAGGAAAAGTTAGAGTGAAAGCTTCTTTTTTTTTTTTTTTAAGATTTTATTTATTTATTTGACAGAGAGAGATCACAAGTAGGCAGAGAGGCAGACAGAGAGAGAGGGAGAAGCAGGCTCCCCGCCGAGCAGAGAGCCCAATGCGGGGCTCGATCCCAGGACCCTGGGATCATGACCTGAGCAGAAGGCAGAGGCTTAACCCACTGAGCCACCCAGGAATGCTGAAATCTTCTTTTATAGTTTATTTTCATCACACACTGATGAATGGACAGTTGAGATCATGTTTTTCCTTCCTCTTTGCTGTTATAAGAAAGAGTGAGTTAAATAATGATGATTTCAGTTTGTTCTTGTTTTAGTTTTCTAGAGCTGATGCAACAAATTACCACACACTTGGTGGCTTAAAACAACAGGAATTCATTATCTCCCAGCTCTGGAAAGCAGAATTACAAAATCAAGGTGTTATCTGGGTTAGTTCTTTCTGGAGGCTTTGGGGGTGGGGGTGGGGTGGGACATCCGTTCCATGTCTCTCCCCTAACTTCTGGTGGCTATCAGGAAACTTTGGTGTTCCTTGACTTGCAAATGCATCACTTCAATCTCCACATCCATCTTCATATGAAATTCTCTCAAATGATCCTTGTGTCTCAAAATGGCCTCCTCTTTCTTTTATAAGAGCACCAGTCATCAAATTTAGGGCCCATCTTATATCCAGAATTATTTTTAACTTAGTTACATCTGCAAAAACCCTATTTCCCAATAAGGTGGCATTCACAGGTACTAGAGATTAGGACTTGGATGGCTTTTGAGGGGACTCCGTCCAACCCAATTTAGCTCTATTGAATGAAAGAGTTTAATGGTCAAGATGTTTTTCTCATGCTGTCAATCAATGCCCATTGCATTCTACTGAATTCATTAATTCAAAAAATATTGATTGAAAACTTTAGCTATGTCTAGGTTACTGCAGATAACAGGACAAACTCCCTGTGCTCTTGGTGCTAGTATTGTGATTAAGAGGGTGGTAGAGTGAGAGATACACCAGGCAGGACAAGAAGATCATAAATGAACAAGTCCATGTCAAAGAGAATGAAAAATGATATGAAGGAAATTGAACAGGACGATAGATTCTGCTTGACTTATGAGTCCTAAGTATCTCTGTGAAAATCAGTTTATAGCTGTTGATACTGTCAAGAACTGTATGATTTATTTTCTAAATCAAATTCTGTTTTGAGTTTTATTTATGTTGCATAAAATTCATCTTGGCATGATAAAGGGGTCAAAAGGAATAACAGACTTATTTGTCATTACTCAGCTAACATGTCAAAAAAGTATTCCCTCATGAAATAACACTACAGTTTCAGATTTCCCTAGGGAATTGGAAGAAATTGAATTGGGAAAACATAACTAAAGCATCAATTTACATCATCATTACATCATTTACATAAAGCATCATTTACATCATCATTAAAGCATCAATTTACCAGCATCAATTTCCTCAATTCCCAAGCAGTACAGCATTGTAAGATTCCTACCAAAAAAGTACTCAGGGATCTTTTTCTATAGGTACATAAAATTTTTAGGAAAAAAACCAACTTGCTTAATTGCTCATATTTTACTTATCAGTTAAATTGAAAGATTTCCACAGAACATATTGCCAAATGGGTTGGATGTTGTTATTCAGGAAGTAAGTCTTTGAGCCTAAGATGGCTTCTTAAAACTCAGTTTAAGTTTAAAAAGTACCAGTACATTAGTCTCCATGATGCATCTGTCTTCTCAGGATGGCCATGGGATAACATGGCTGTATAATCAGTGGTTCTAAGAAAAACCTTTGGTGATGTTTTGTAAACTACTGAGAATTGTTCTGACAGACTTTTCAGATTTGGGGCTGTTATATGTTCATTTTGTTTCTCCACAAATTATATTTCTTCTTGTTCTTCTTGTAATTTCAGTAATTAGGTACAACAGCTGGAATTGTTTAATTTAGTTCATGAACCCTTTTATAATGTTAGAAATTAAAAAGGCACAAACGTTCTTTCTAACTTGAAATACGAATACAAGTGAGGGCCTAGTTTATCCTGATGAAGGAGCTTTGGTTGTGTTTAAGACTAACAAATGCTTGTTTCAGCAAACACTTCAACTCCACACCTTGCTGACTAGCTGGAGAACTCATTCTTCATCATATGGGCAGGAAAGAAAGAGGTTGAAGTCTATCCTTTTATGAGGAGTTTAGACATATACTCTCCCATAGGAAGTGAGAAAATGCTTTTTTGGAAGTCATTTAGCAATAAGTTTAACAAAAACTATTGTATGAGACACTATCATTCAAGCTGTTTTTTAAAATCTGTATTAACAAAAGAAGGTAAAAGAAGCAATTAGGAACCAAAAATAAGTAAAAAATAGAATATAAAAGGGAAATGGAACTAAGACTGTATTTAATGAGTTTGTGCTGATAATCCTTTGGCCAACAATAAGCCTTGATGTCTGCAAGATTGTGATGTTTGCAAATTTGGCTCGGGCTAACTCTTGCAGAATTTTTATTTGTATTAAGTTGATCTATGAAGAATGCTTGCTGTGTGCTCAGTGCTGTAGTATATACTTGATGTATGGAGGTGAATTAAACACATATGGTGCCATTGCTCATAGAATTGAATAGAAGACACTAAACGAGAACATACGTGAATAAATAAGCAAATATGTTCATATTGTGATAAGTGCTCTGAAGAAATGAACAGGTTGCAATGATGGACATTAACCAGAAGGAGTCATTTAAGCTAAGTGCCAATTGCTAAGGCTATGTGCCAATTCAATTTATGCATTGGAAGGTCAACTGGATTTTCATATAACTAGTCAGGGTAGGGGTTATTAACCTATAACCTTGGAACAAAAGGAGAGTAAATCTTCTGTTCTATGGTAGGATTAAATATGTGATTTTATATATGTATATATCATCATTTACTTAGTGGACTGTTTCTATGAGATGGATTGTAATGGTTTTCCAGATGGGTTCACTCACATTATTTGCCTTTGATCTGCTCCTTTTTGGCTTCCTGATCATAGAAATTCTAACTGGACTGGAAATTTTGCACTATTTAAACTTCGAGAGTTAATCCATTGATCCATGTGTTAAATCACACTGGTTGAACCAAATCCTTTTTTGAGGGTGGGAGGGTGTTTTCAAGAGTATTAAAAGCATTACTGGATGGAATTTTCTGCTTTGAGATATCCATTTAGTACAAAACACTTTTCTGTGGAATCTTTAATCACTCTCAGTATCCTTTTCTTTCGTTCTTCATCTTTTTTATCTGCACTATGAATATGAGAAGACTACATACTTACTCTTAGGTCATAAACTGTTACTTGCATTCCTAAGAACTCTTGAGTTGACAAACCATATTATAACAATTGTTTCAATGCACAAAAGAGGAATTAGAACTGTAGTGTTAGTCTTGCAATTGCTTATTATTTTTCTTAGAGGAATTCCTATAATAATATATTTTCATAATTTTATACCTATTTATACACAGCTACATATCAGAATAGCACTGAGCAAAAATATCTTTGAGTACATAGAGATTTTCCTTTTCTTTCCCACCACTCTTCCAACACTATTGTTGGCACACTACTTCTTGCATACTCTAATTGCCTGCACTGTTATAATATTGGCCAACATTTATTAAGCACTGACTATGTGCCAAACATTGTTGTAAGCACGTCATGAATATTTTCTTGTTTAATCTTCATAGTGACCCTATGGGGTAGGCATTTTTATTAACCTCATTTTCCAGATATGGGCAGTCAGGCATAGGGTATGTTAAGTATCTTGCCCAAGTTCACAAAATTGGCTAATGTGACTCTAGAGTGTAAGAGCCAAACATTTCTTGCCTGCAACTGCTACACTTCTGGTTATTGATTAAAGGATGGAGGTCTCCTTATAATTGATTAAGGCAAAGGTGTCAGTACAATGCAAAGAATGTTTCCCCAGAAGCTCTGTCATATTGTATCTGTATGCTTTATGAGAAGCAGACTGGGAGAAATTCCTGTAAAAAAGTCATTAGTGTTAATAACATATGTTTATAAGGTGTTAATGAACCATTTATAAATAAAAAATGCCAATTGGGTCTCTTTTCACTTAAATTCATTCATAAAAGGACATGACCCTTTTGATAGGTCTTTCCTGTAGATAAACCTCAGAGTGGGGTCAGGTGGTATAGACTGGAGTAAAAGCATGTAATAATTATGGATGAAAAGGGTCTGTACAAAAAGATTGAAAGAGGTTGAAAGAGGCCTAGCTCATTTTTATTTAAATAAATACCATAAAACTTGAAATATGACTCTAATTAGATGGATTATTATTCATAATTCTGATATGCAGGAAGTGATTATTCTGAAACACTCGGTGTGCAGAATCATGCATTCCAAGGGTGATGGTTTAGCTTCTGGCAGCTTAACTATGAAATTCCTCCTCCTTTTAAGATTATATATTCCTGATATAGAGTTTAAAAATACAGAATGGAAGGAAATATCACATATTGTTTATACAATTTGAAAAAATATGCCCCTGAAAGTTCTGCCAATAAATCTTGCATTAGATGTTTCTCTGTTTATAATTTTAAAAACTCACCTAGGGATCAGAAACCATTTTAACACTTGAGGAGTTTTCTTTCCCTAGGCCCTTGAAAAATTGAGTTCTGCTGTGTCAATGTGGCTAAGTCTGCCCTGGGCTACTCTTGATGATAGAATTCCTAGAGTAAACATCAAAGATGATGAAAGGTAACCTGAACTGAATTTCTTCTAAACTTGAATGAAGTTGAGAGATCAGTCTGCAAATTTGTTCCCAGCTGAAAATTTATTTCAGTTGGTGCTATTGCTGTGATCCATCTATGCATAAAATGGGAGGAAAATTAATGGTTAAAAAATGACTACTTCATAAAAATGTAAAGAATATGAACATTTGGAGAGACCATTATCCAGGTCCATGGAAACCTACGAGATGTGTTACAAACATAGACACAATATAGATTTGTATTAGTGATATCCACTTTTGAGAACTTCATTAGTAGAAGCCATTTCATTAAAAGGCATACTTATCACTTGAAACACCCCAGGATAAATCTGAAAAAAATCTAAAGGAAGGAAATTTTATAGCTGAACATTTAAGTAGTATGTCAGTAGAGGCAGTCTCTAAAGGAAATGTTGGTCACTGGAATTCTCTCCCCTTATTTGTATTCATTCTATTTGAAGGTTTTGTTAATAGAATATTAGATTTTGTTGAAGTTGCTGTTTATTACATTGCCTTATGTAGCTTTTCCTGAATTTTTTTGTTTATTTATTCATTCTTTATTTACTTATAACCTATTTTCCTCTATTAGAATATAATTCTGTAAGAACAAAGCTTTCTAATTCACTCAGCCCACTATGGGAACCATGGAAACCATGATTGACACAAGGTAGGCATTCAGTCAGGGGAGGAGCAAGATCATTTCTTTCCAGAACTTCCTAGAACATCTGCACAATGCTTTGTACACAGAAAGTCAATAAGCATCTGTCAAGCAAATAAAGTAAATAGGGATTATAACACTTCTGTCACCATCAGAGTTAACTGCATGCTGATGGTAGGAAAATAACCCCAAATGAGAAGTGCATTTCAGAAGGAATCAATGGATATTCAGGCTTGAGTTTGTCCTTTAGACTATAAGTCACTGTATAATAGAGTATAGTGCTTTGCAAAAGGAAAAGGTATGTGTGCTTATCAAAAAATAACAATGACCAGCAACTTCTTCAAACAAAAAATTATTTGAGTGGCTACTCTATTTTGGGTGGCCATGGTAGGCATTTATGAATAAACTGGGTTTAGTCTGAGATCTAAAAAAAAGAAGAGAGAGACATTGGTAAACATGTTATGTGAAAGAACATTCTCTGTGGGCACAGCAGCTAGTGTGAAGGCCTGGTGACAATGTGAGAAAGATGTACATTTGGAGAAAACAGAGAAGTGTTGCCTTGGATTTTTTTACAGTTGTGATCAGAAGCCACTGGAAAAATTTAATAACATGAATCAGGTGATATAATTTAGGTTTATAAGATCACTGTCTGGTAAGTGGACTAGAGGTTTTAGAGGGTTAAGAATTTAAGCAGGGAGTGCTTGCTTTGGCAGCACATATACTAAAATTGGAAAGAATGTAAGCAGGAAGAGCATTCTGGAGCATTCTGGAAGAGCATTCTGGATAATGGAAGTGAGAAGATCTTACTTTGGAGATGAGTCTTTGTGGTGTAGCCGGGACAAAGTAGACAGATTCAGTATAGATGGGGAGTTGCTCAATTGATGTGGGAAATGAGGGAAGAAGGAATGCAGGAGAATTCTTAGGATGTGGGATTGGAGGTTGAGAAGGAGCTCCACAAGTGGTTGTAAAAAAATCTAGGAAAACCTGAGAAGGGAACAGCAGAAGGATCAACATGGATATTACAGAGACAAATCAGGGATGAGATACGAAAATACTAATTGTAAATACCTATTGCATTCTTACTAGGCATAGAGCCAATAACTTCATGTATATGATCTTATTCTAAAAAAATCATGTGAAGTGGATTATTCCTTCATTTTAAAGAAGAAAGAAAAGTTAATTAACATGCCAAGATCATAAGATGGAGAGGAGAGGGGTATAAAATCCTTTAGTATGCTAACTGCCCACCTTCCCAGATGTTCTTGACACCACCACAGGGAAACATATGAATAAGTCCTTAGAGAATGAATGAGAAATCTCACAAAAGAAGCTCAAGGAAAGTTGCTGTAGCCAGGCTCACACATAAATCCATTCTATTTTCAATAATAATATTTCAGAGTATTATGGAATTTCTAATATGTACACTGTACATATAGCAAGAGAGTGACAATGTAATTGAAAGGGATGGGAAGATGAAAATGCTACTACTTTCAAGAGCTTATAAGCAAATGTGAAGAGGCTTAACAACAATCTTTTGTATAGAAGGCATTCGACAAATACGTGTTGAATAATCACCAATCCCCCCAACAAAAAAAGGCTAAGATTTTAAGTAAGGCAATCAACAGAGATCAGTGAGGACTTGAAAGCATGAAATAGCAAGGGAATAGAAATATAATAGAAATAATAGAAATAACAAGGGAAGCCTGTAGATAGTTGTGGAAACTATTACTTTTATAGCCCTTGCCCAATTACCATGATTAGTAGCTCTAAGGGAGGACTAACATCCCCTGATCCTTTTTCCTAGGCATAAACGTCATATTCATGAACAAATAATATTTGGCATTGTTCCTATCTTGGATTCACCTAATGGTGCCAGCTTGTCTAAAATGCTAAGCAAATTGAAAGCAAAAAAACAAAGAGGAGCTTGAAAAGCAAATCGAGACTGGGTGAAGCTGCATGACTGCAGAGATCCCAGCTTTCTCTCACCTGGTGTATTGCAGTTCAGGATTCTCTTCTCTCCCTGGTTCAGGTAAATATCTCTCTATTAGTGTTAGGGATGCTTCCTGTTCTAGGAAAGAGATGGTTGATGTAATCCGAACTATTGGATTTCCTCTCTGGTTTTGCTAAAATTTCATTCTACTCACTTTTCAAAAGCAAGGCACTTTCAGTAGGCAACAACGGCAGTGTTCTATCACAGGAAGAACTTCTTTCACAACATTTTATTATTTCATCTGTGATCTTCAACAATCATGAGCTTCCCGTTTTCTGTAGGGAGAGGGGGAGACTAGAAAGGAACTTGACAAAGAGGAAATGTGGTATGACCCAGTGACTCACAAGTTCATCCCTAACTTTTATTGTCAGATAATGTTTAAACACTTCTTGCTTTTTCTTTCTCTCTGGAATTATCTATAACTTTTGTTCTAAAATCATTTCATCCTTTACCTCCCTGCACATTCAACATTTTCTTCTCTAACTTCTGTTGGGAATGCAAGGTGTCAAAGCATACTATTTAGATGAAACTTTGATATCTTTCCCTGTGTTGAGTTTGTTATTTCCTATTGTCTGTCCATATAAAAAGCCATATATGTAAGGCTTTGATCTACTTTCAGTTCAGGCCACATTATTGCTTTCCTCTTTTACCTCTTGTCCCCAAATCAATAGATCTGGATGGACTTCTCAGTGATATTATGCAACCTGGTTTGTAAGATAACCTGGATTTTCCCAGAGTTTTTAACATTTCTCTAGTTTGCAGCCTTATCATCTTAAAACCAAGACTTTTTATTAGTTTAAGTTCTACTTGTCTAATCTCAAAATACAAAGTGTATGGTTTGTTATTACCTGGAGCTCCTGCACATTTAATGATTTCATTAAAATTATATTTCCTATCTGTACAAGAGATTTCTTTCCCCTCCAGTAGAGAGAGACTTCCATTCTTCTTCATTTGTTTTTGAAATTCAGCACTTCCATGGTCTTTGAGTTGTAATTTTGGTTTATTACTGTGATCAAACTTCCTTTATTGGAGTCAGTTGGAGACTACTGTCTCAAGGCAATTATGGTAAAATTGAGAAGTAATCTCAGAAATAAGATACATAAGGACGGAAGTTTGCTTTATGAAGAGAGAAAACACATAAGACAGTGCCTACCCTCTCATTTCATGGTTCATAAGTAATTGTTCAATATAAGTAAGCAGTAATTTTCTAAACCATACAGACTTAATCCAATTATCAAATATAAGCTGCCCTAAGGTGAAAAGTAAACATATGTCACACTCTCTTAAGTCATTTTACTGCCTTCTCATGAACCAATGCATATGCCAATAAGTCCGTTCTTGTTTTGCTGATGAAACTGGGTTGAAAATACAAAGAAACTCATTCATCTAATCACTCTTTAAAAGAGAAAGTCCTCCATCTTTCAGCTCTGGATTCTGCTGATTGGACTTGTTGGTTTATAACAAAACATCACTAACTTAAGTAAAGACTCTTGCTTATAATCCTGACATTCTTTGATTTTGACTAGTCAAATGCTGTGGCAGCTGCCAAGAAGCAAATTTTTAAAAAATCTAAGTGCAGGGGCGCCGGGGTGGCTCAGTGGTTAAAGCCTCTGCCTTCAGCTCAGGTCATGATCCCAGGGTCCTGGGATAGAGCCCCGCATCGGGCTCTCTGCTCAGCAGGGAGCCTACTTCTCCCTTTCTCTCTCTGCCTGTCTCTCTGCCTACTTGTGATCTCTGTCTGTCAAATAAATAATTAAAAAAAAAAATCTAAGTGCAGAGAACCTGGGTGGCTCAGTTGGTTAAGTATATGCCTTCAACTCAGGTTATGATCCCAGGGTCCTGAGACTGAGTCCCTCATCCAGCTCCCTGCTCAGTGGTAAGCCTGCATCTCCCCTGCCTGCCACTCATCCTGCTTGTACTCACTCTCTCTCTTTGTCAAATAAATAAAATCTTAAAAAAAAAAATCTAAATACAACTCTGACTTCTCCACTTAAACTGTGGTACTATGATAAGAGTAATTCATAAGCATACCTTGAAAGCCATAGCCACTGTTGTGGACTTAATTGTGTTTCCCCAAATTCAAATGTTGAAGCCCTAAATCCCAACGTGACTTTGGAGCTTTTGGAGACAGTTAAGGTTAAATGAGGTCATAAGGATAGAGTCCTAATCCAACAAGATTGGTGGTTTTATTAGAAAGGGAGATCTCTCACTCTCTCTCTATCTCCATACACCATGAAAAGGCCATGTGAAGACACAGCAAGAAAGTAGCTGTCTACAGGTTAGGAAGGGAGATTTCTCCAGAAAATGACCTTGCTGGATCTTGGTCTAAGACTTCTAATCTCCAGAATTGTGAGAAAATAAATTGCTATTGCTTAATCTACCCAGTCTATGGTACTTTGATATGGCAGCATGAGCAAACTAATAAAACTATTCTTAGAAAAAAAAATGTACAAAAGAAGATACAAATCTTCTCGGAGCGAGGAACATAATTATAATGAAAATTTTTCTGTAAGATTTTTTTGTTTTTTTTTTAAGTAGTCACTTTTTGTTTTTGTTATTTTTTTTTTAAATTTTTTATTTCTTTTCAGCGTAACAGTATTCGTTGTTTTTTCACCACACCCAGTGCTCCATGCAATCCGTGCCCTCCCTAATACCCACCACCCGGTTCCTCCAATGTCCCATCCCCCGCCCCTTCAAAACCCTCAGGTTGTTTTTCAGAGTCCATAGTCTCTCATGGTTCACCTCCCCTTCCAATTTCCCTCAACTCCCTTCTCCTCTCCATCTCCCCTTGTCCTCCATGTTATTTGTTATGCTCCACAAATAAGTGAAACCATATGATAATTGACTCTCTCTGTTTGACTTATTTCACTCAGCATAATCTCTTCCAGTCCCGACCATGTTGCTACAAAAGTTGGGTATTCATCCTTTCTGATGGAAGCATAATACTCCATAGTGTATATGGACCACATCTTCCTTATCCATTTGACCATTGAAGGGCATCTTGGTTCTTTCCACAGTTTGGTGACTGTGACCATTGCTTCTATAAACATTGGGGTACAGATGGCCCTTCTTTTCACTACATCTGTATCTTTGGGGTAAATACCCTGTAGTGTGATTGCAGGGTGATAGGGAAGCTCTATTTTTAATTTCTTGAGGAATCTTCACACTGTTCTCCAAAGTGGCTGCACCAACTTGCATTCCCAGCAACAGTGTAAGAGGATTCCCCTTTCTCCACATCCTCTCCAACACACGTTGTTTCCTGTCTTGCTAATTTTGGCCATTCTCACTGGTGTAAGGTGGTATCTCAATGTGGTTTTAATTTGAATCTCCCTGATGGCTAGTGATGATGAACATTTTTTCATGTGTCTGATAGCCATTTGCATGTCTTCATTGGAGAAGTGTCTATTCATGTCTTCTGCCCATTTTTAAATATGATTGTCTGTTTTGTGTGTGTTGAGTTTGAGGAGTTCTTTATAGATCCTGGATATCAACCTTTTGTCTGTACTGTCATTTGCAAATATCTTCTCCCATTCTGTGGGTTGCCTCTTTGTTTTGTTGACTGTTTCCTTAGCTGTGCAGAAGCTTTTGATCTTGATGAAGTCCCAAAAGTTCTTTGCTTTTGTTTCCTTTGCCTTTGGAGACATATCTTGAAAGAAGTTGCTGTGGCTGATATCAAAGAGGTTACTGCCTATGTTCTCCTCTAGGATTCTGATGGATTCCTTTCTCATGTTGAGGTCTTTTACCCATTTCGAGTTTATCTTTGTGTACAGTGTAAGAGAATGGTCGAGTTTCATTCTTCTACATATAGCTGTCCAGTTTTCCCAGCACCATTTATTGAAGAGACTGTCTTTTTTCCATTGGATATTTTTTCCTGTTTTGTCGAAGATTATTTGAGCATAGAGTTGAGGGCCCATATCTGGGCTCTCTACTCTGTTCCACTGGTCTATGTGTCTGTTTTTATGACAGTACCATGCTGTCTTGGTGATCACAGCTTTGTAGTAAAACTTGAAATCAGGTAACATGATGCTGCCAGTTTTATTTTTGTTTTTCAACATTTCCTTAGCAACTCGGGGTCTCTTCTGATTCTATACAAATTTTAGGATTATTTGCTCCAGCTCTTTGAAAAATACTGGTGGAATTTTGATTGGAATGGCATTAAAAGTATTGATTGCTCTAGGCAGTATAGACATTTTAGCAATGTTTATTCTTCCGATCCAAGAGCATGGAATGGTCTTCCATCTTTTTGTGTCTTCTTCAATTTCTTTCATGAGTGTTGTGTAGTTCCTCGAGTACAGATCCTTTGCCTCTTTGGTTAGGTTTATTCCCAGGTATCTTATGGTTCTTGGTGCTATAGTAAATGGAATCGATTCTCTAATTTCCCTTTCTGTATTTTCATTGTTAGTGTATAAAAAAGCCACTGATTTCTGTACATTGACTTTGTATCCTGCCACATTACTGAATTGCTGTATGAGTTCTAGAAATTTGGGGGTGGAGTCTTTTGGGTTTTCCATATAAAGAATCATGTCATCTGTGAAGAGAGAGAGTTTGTCCTGTAAGTTTTTTAAAGGGGTATTTTCTTCTATCTTTTCTCACAATATGTTTAATTGATATTTCTGATGAATATATGTTCATAATACTTATCACCTAAAGTAGTACAGTTTTTACAACTATAATCTGGAACCATCTAGGGAAGACTGAGAGTATTATCACCCTACTTTTAGAGAACTATCAGATGCCAAGATGTCTCTCTGCTCATTCGTGGGGATAATCCCATGTTAAGTGTCCAGTGATGGCTTTGATTGGTAATATTGGGTCATTATCCATTGGTTACTATCAATCTTCATTTTTCTGTGGATATTCATATATTCAGCTGTTATTCCATGTTTGCTGCTTTCCTTCATCACTATCTAAGCACATACAGAGCAATTTTCCTTTGACTCCAGGTTAATGTCTACAGAATCTTTAATTTATTCTAATCACCAACTATAAGAAAAGTTCTCTGAATTTGACTATAATTTCTTTAAAGGTATGTGATATATTAGTGCAAAGATACTTAGGGCATCTTTCAGAGGCAATGATCAGGCAACAAGCATGATATTCACTATATAACTGTATTAATAAATGATTTGTTTCTGTAAAGAGTAATTTGTAGCCTTGCTATTTTATAATTTCTAAGGAACATGGGTAGAAGATGAGGGGGGGAAATCTCATTTAACAAGCTCAAGGTCCTTAACAATGCTTGTAGCTGGACTGTGATAGTTATATTCCACTCTTGAAATATAAAACAGTTATGTGAGGTTCTTTATCACCAAAGTAGTGTTTTTTTAAAAAAAATTACATAACCTCTTCATTTCCTCCTAAAAAATAAAAATTCTTTCATTTGATCAACACGTGTTTGGGATATATTTTTATTATTAATGTATTTGTGAATTTTCTATTTCTTTTACCTTAAGTGATTTATTTTTAAAATATGTTAGAGGATATTGAGTGGAAAATTCACTGTGTCCCAGAGTTGTGGTTAAGGCCTCAAATTGTGGACAAGAGGCGCTAAGTATCCTACTTCGAAAGCCAGTATGTAATAGAAGCCAGCCATATTCCCACAGGACTTGTTAAGAGGTGAAAAGTACACACCACCCTCTGCCAACAGTGACTAAGAGAACTGGGGAGAGAAAAGGGAATCATCAGCCTTGTAGGGTGTACTATTTGAGAGTGATGCTAACTGCTGTAACTGACAAACCTTTATAATTCAGAATAAAATAAAATTTTATTTTTCACTTATGTAATTGAACTATGTGGGTGTTCCTGGTTGAATAGTTTTTCTTAAACACTCTTTCCAGCTTGTAACATTGCCATTTTTAGCACATGGCTTCCATACTAGTTCCTGGGGGAGGGAGGAGGATGATTATCTCCATTCCAGGCAGCCAGAAAGGGAGAACATGAAAGATTGCACATGGGAGGATTTCAGGTTGTATTATTTTGCTAGGGTGGCCATAACAAAATACCACCACAGACTGGGTGGCTTAAACAACAGAAATTTATTTTGTCACAGTTTTGGTGGCTACAAGTCCGTGATCAAGATGTCAGCAGGTTTAGTTTCATCTGAGGCCTCTCTTTTGTTTGTAAATGGCTGCCTCTGGCTGTGTCCTCACATAGTCTTTCCTCTGTGTGTATGCATCCCTGATGTCTCTTTGTATGTCCAAATTTATGCTTCTGATAGAGACACCAGATTGAATTAGGGCCCACCCTAATGGCCTCATTTTAACTTAATCACCTCTTTGAAGGTCCTATCTCCAAATACAGTCATATTCAAAGGTACTGGGAGTTAAAGCTCCAACATATGAATTTGGGGAGGATATAATTCAGTAACGTGGGCCAAACATTGAAGTGATGATATATATCACATCCACTCAATGGAATCTTTGGCTAAAACTCTAACATATGAGTCTGTCTAATTGCAAAGGGATCTAGGAAATGTAGCCTACCTGCATACTCAGGAAGAAGAAGGAAAATAAATGGATTTGATCAGGGAGCAATCTCTTCCAGATTCCGCTCACTCTTGCCTCTATATCTAATATATAATAATGACATAGGGACAGAAGAACAGCAATAAATTGTCCAAATGAGGAAGAACGGGAGATACACAGCTGTGTCTAGTATATAGTAATCATGAACTATGAACATATGGGTCCTCTGCTGTGGCAGTTCTTGATTAGACCCTTATTCTGCCCTCTGTGGGACCACTACAGACTACTGTTCCATAAGGTTCCTTTCCCTCCTCTTTAGGTGGTTCCTTTTTGTTCCTCATCCTTCATGCCATGTCTCAAGTGTCCTTGGGTATATCTTCACTGGGAGCTGTGCATACTTTTGCATACTGCGTCCTGTTCAGATAAATCTGAGCACCCATGGGTTGTCTGACGACTTGAGAAGCTAAAGGCATATATGGTTTCTTTGGTAATACAAGACCCTCTACACCTTAAGAAGGTTTTGATCCACTTGCTTCTAACCAGTTCCATGTGCCAATAACTACCACCCTAAATTCTTTCCCAAATATAACTCTCAAACTTGATGTGTGCCTTTGCTGCCTCCCCTCCATGCTTCTCTCAGCTTGGAGCTTAAGAGAAACTATATCAAGGCCCTAAGAAACAACTCTTTGGAGTGGAAATGAACTATCTTTAATTCAATCTCAAAGGCAGGGCTGAGTTCCTTGTTCAATTAAATCTTATTGTGCCTCTGTTACTCAATGTTCCTGTCAATTTATTTTATTTTATTTTTTTATTTTGAGTCTAGAAAGAATTAGGTTTTCTGAATTTTTGAGAGCCTGGAGTTCTGAGTTCTTTCTATTCCCTTTCATTTCTGTGTGCATACTACCTTCCTGATCTCATTTCTCTCTTGCAATAACTTGTTAAAGACAGTAAGTAAAAGCCAAGATATGGTACTATTTTCAGTCTTTCAAACCACTTCTAGAATCAACTGGGTCAGGTGCCATGTTTTACTTTCCAAGCAGGAAATGGTTCTTCCAGATTACTTTACCACTGCATACCTACCGTGAATCTCCATCTATCTAGCTTCAGTATTGTTTCTTACCACTCTTTGCCTCATTAGATGATGTCTTTGTTTAAGGCAATAATACACTCCAATGCCAGTTTTATATTAGTTATCATAGGTTAACAGTTATAACAGACAGATATAAAAATTTCAGAGTTTTAAAAGAACAAATGTTTATTTCTGCTGACTTAACTGTTATGTGGTTTGAGTTTGGGGAAAGGAGAGTTGGCTGTATGTATTCAGTTAGAGACTCAGGTACCTGGAGAAACTGCTATCTTCTTTGATCATCCTGGGCATTGATATCCAGCCTAAAGGTGGGGAAAAGATATAGAAAATTATTTCTTAGACATTTTCATGGGCTATGGCTAGAAGTAGTTCACTTCCCTTCTGCTCATTGCAAAGAGTTCAGTCTCGTGGCCACACATAAATGCTAACAATTCTGGAAAATAAAAAATAGCTTTGTGCCCAAGAAAAATTGAGAACAGATCTGTTAATCAGACTGTTGTTAGTGCTACTGTCGAATAAAATACTTGTGGGCAAAAGATCTTTCTTCACTTTCTTACTGAAGCTAAGTGAAGAGGAATCCAAGAAGATAACTTATGAAAATTGGTGGTACCTTTAAGAAGGGAAAACAGAGTTCTCTTACTTTAATAGGTGCTTTCTGAGCTTAGAATTCTCCAAAGCATAGAGCATGCTGAGTGTTCTAGGGAGAAATTTAAGGGTGCAGGAATATAACATGTAGTCTTAAATTGCTCTACTTCCACTCTGGGAAGGGGAAAGCTTAAGGACCTAGATAATGAAAGACTTGAGGCTCAGGGTGCTGGGGAGGCTCAGTCAGTTAAGCGTCTGCCTTTGGCTCAGGTCATGATCTCAAGGCCCTGGGATCAAGTCCTTCAATGGGTTCTCTGCTCAGTGGTGAGTCTGCTTCACCTCTCTCTTTGCCCCTCATTCTCCCACCCCTCATTCTCCCACCCCTCCCCCTGCTTGTGCTTGTTTTCTCTCTATCTCAGATGAATAAATTCTCTCTCTCTTAAATGAATAAATAAAGTCTTTTAAAAAAATAAAGACTGGAGGTTCTCAGGAATATAAGAGATTAAGGGATGAGTGACATGCATATAATGGTTTGTTTGGAGAAGAAAATCAGTACAACTGCTTCTTAATCTCAGGTCTGCAAGGCTTTTGAGAGGAGGCTTCACATGGAGGAATATAGAGGGTAGTGAATAAACAACTTTGGTATATTGCATAGGTAGTGACTGAGAAAAGTGAAAAATGCCCAGCCTAGAGTATTTGGGACGTATGTATTATTGCCAGTGGATCCCAAAACAGTCATGGCTTCTCTTCTAAGGAAGTCTCTTGAGCAATGCAAAAGCTGAAAATGAAAGCACCCAGAGGAAGCCATGCACACCAGCCACATAGAGATACTAACAGCAAAGTCTCCAGTGGCAGATGAAACCGGAATCAACCAGAATGAAGCCAGGAATATCAATCAACTATCAGCAAGAGGGAAGTCCTACAAAAAGACCATGCCTTCTTTCTTGCTTATCTTTGCCCCACACTAGAGGAACTAGAACTTATTCCCAAACCTCATCTACTCCATGTAGCTGAGGCCTCTGATTCAGTTTACACAGGAGGAGGAGAGGAAATTAATTTTGGTTGAAGGCCAAGTTCAAAGTTTCAAAATAAGTAAAATTACTTCTTTGTTGTTGTTAACAGCTTTATTGATATATAATTAATACACAATAAGCTGTATTTATTTAAAGTATACATTTTGAGATCTAATAAATCACTAAAATCAATCTCCATCACCTGCAGAATTTTTCTCATGTCCTTTTGTAAAGCTCTTTTTTCTGTTTTTTTTTTTCATTTAACATAGATTTATCCATTTTGTTGTGTCAATAGTACATTCCTTTTTATTGCTGAGTGATATTCCATTGCTTGTATATTCCACAATTTGCTTATCCATTCACCTGTTGATAGACAATTATATTGTTTTCAGGTTTTGGCTATTAAAAAATAAAACTGCTATAAACATTTGTATACAAATCTTTTTATAGATATATGTTTTCATTTCTCATGAGGAATCCTGAAAAGTGAAATGGATGGTATGGTAGGTGTATGATTAGCTGACTCAGAAATGGCTGAAGTATTCTCTAACATGGTTGTATCATTAAATATTCTTATCAGCGTTGCATGAGAATTCTAGTTCTTTCATGCCCTTGTCATTTTTAATTACATTCCTTCCAAGAATGTGTGGTTACGCTCATTGTGATTTTAATTTGTATCTTCCTAATGACAAATGAGGTTCAGCATCTTTTTATATATTTGTTAATCATTTGTACATCTTTTAAGTGTTCAAATATTTGTTAATTATTTATTATTGAGTTTTTGACATTCTTTATATATTTTGGATTTAAGACTTTTGTCAAATATATGGTTTACAAATGTTTTCCCCAAGTCTGTAATTTGTCTTTTTATTCTCCTAACAGTGTCTTTTAAAAATTGAAATTTTAAATTTTAATAAAGTCCCATTTTTCCTTCCATGGATCATGCTTTTTGTGTTATAATGAAGAAATCTTCACCTAATCCAAGATTAAAACATTTTTTTTACCATTTTTTCTAGATTTAGTTTTTCAATTTAAATCTATAATCCATCTATGTTGATTTTTGTACATGGCAGAAAGTATACACCAAAATTGTTTTTTTTTTCTTTCATGTGGTTTTCTAATAGTTTCAATATAAAAATACAATATAAAAAGTTATATCTTCTCTTCAGAATTATCTTTGAATCTTTTGCACATATTAGTTGTCTATATGTGCATACAATCATTGATTTATTTAAAGAATATCACATTGATTTAATTATGTAGCTTTATAATAAGACTCAAAGTCTCAGGTAGTATAAATTCTCTAACATTCTTCTTCAAAGTTCTTTTGACCCTTCTAGATTACCTGCATTTCCTTTTCAGCATGTAACTTCCTACAAATAAGTCTGCTGGCATTTTGCTTGGGATTGCATTAAATCTATATATCAATTTAGGGAAAATTGACATTTTGACATTACTGAGTCTTCCAATCTATGTATATATACATTTCTCCATGGTTTTGGACTTGTTTTAATTTTTCCTAGCAGTATTTTGTATTTTCCCATATACAGGGCCTTCACATCTTTTAAAAATCTATCCCTAAATATTTTATATTTATGATGGCATTATGAATGATTAAAAAATTTAATTTATGATAGTTTCCATTAAATGGAAGAAAAGTTGATTTTCGTATACTGATCTTTTATCTTACAGCCTGCAACACTAACTTACTAGTTCTAGTAGCTATTTTACATTTTCCATTAAATTTTTTTTCATAAACAACTACTTCATCTGTAAGTAAATATAATTTTACTTTAATTTTTCAATAGGGATGTCATATATTTCTTTTTCATGTTTTATTGGAGAAGCCAGAACCTTTAGTATAATGATAAATAAAAGTGATGAGAGATGATATCCTTACTTTATTCTTTATCTTCAAGGGAAAACATCAGTCCTTCACCATACATGTGATGTTAAATGAAGGATTTTCATAAGTGATCTTTATAAAGTTGAGGAAATTCCCTTGTACTTCTGATTTGCTGATAGTTTTTTTTTCTTAATTAAGAATAGATGTGTGGTTCTGTCAAAGGATTTTTCTGCACAAGTGATGTCATAATTGCATCACGAGTGATGATCAAGTGATTTTAATTTTTTAACCTCTTAATATGGTTAATCATACTGATTGATATTTGAGAAACTTTACATTTTTTTCCTTATATTTCCTGAGATAAATACCATTTGATTGTGATGTATTATAATTTGTATATATTTTTAGATTTGATTTTCTAAAATTTTGTTTAGAATTTTTGCATATTATATCATGAGAAATATCATTCTATTATTTTACTATGTTGCCTTTGTCTAGTTCTGATATCAGAACAATGCTGGCCCCATAGAATGAATTAGAAAATGTTTCTCCTGTTCAGTTCTTGGAAGTGTTTGTGTAGAATTGGTATTATCTGTTCCTTAAATATTTGAACTCACCTTTGAAGACATCTGGACTGGAGTTTTCTTTTTGAGGAAGTTTTTATTCACAAATTCAATTTCTTTAATACAGATAAACTGTTCAGATTATGTTTATTTTTGGATGAGCATTTGCAGTATCTTTCAGGGAACTTGTCCATGCCATTTATAATGTTAAGTTTATTGGCATAAAGTTGTTCATAATACCCTCCTGTTAATTCTTTTACTATATGGGGATATTCTAATCGTTACCTCTTCCATTTTTGATAGCTGCAGTTTGTGGCTTCTGGAACTTTTTTTGCTAATCAGTCTGGCTAGAAGTTTATCAGGTTTTTTTTTATGTCAACAAACCAGCTTTTTTCACTGATTTTCTCTATCGTTTTTTAATTTTAGGTTTTAAGTGTGAAAAATAACCATAACTTACAGATAAATGTAGTTTGGACAAAATGTTATGAAGGGACCTGCTATTCAGTGGAAAAGCCAGATTTGACCTTTGAGAACAGTAATTGGAAAAAAATAAATAATTTCATAGTTAAGACTCCTAAGTTCATTAAATATGTTAAATATAATTACATGTTAATACTATCATTCATATATAATTTGATTGTTAACATGCATTCATGTATTTAAATGTCAAATAATGTAGTGGAAAATTTCCCAAAGTGCATGTCACTGAACATTACTTCCTTGAATATTAATATATATTACGTGAAGAAAGGATTTATCTTCAAATAATAGGAAATACTGGGTTAAACTGAATTGGATAAATTTCTGTTTTTGTAGGATTTTTAATATTTTTAGATACTACATTGTATATCCTTAAGTTCCATGAGAGGGATATAAAACACAGTATTTCCCGAATTTTTTAAATGGAGCATCTACCAGGATAAGAATTTAGCAAAACAGCTTTTGGAGAATGTTAGTAGGTTGAAAGAGTTTAAAGTGAAACAAACCTAAGTTTAAATTCTTACCTCAGAACCAATTTGATCCAGGCAAGTGACTTTAAGTCTGTGAGCCCCAATTCACCTTCAAAAAGGGAACATTAAGAGTTCTTTTTGGGGTGTTGAGAAAATTAGAGGGAATGACTCTTAGGCACCTAACATGATGCTTAGTGCATAGTACATGATCAATTATTGATATCAATGTTATTTATAATAGTTTAGTTTTTCAATAATACACAGGATACCAAAAGAGAGAAGAGGTGCTTCATTTCCCTTGCTAGTGCTGACATAAAAGCGTTTTGTATAATGTGGAATAATGATTTTTTATATTCTTAAAAAATCATAACTAACTCATCTTTAAACCTAGAAATGACATGTTGGGGCAGAATTGAAATAAATGTTGGTATTTAGGAAGAGTATCATGAATTTAGCATAACTACCTGTTGCTGATTTCTTATGTGATCTCTAACAACTTAAACTCTCTTAGGCTTTGGTTTCCTAAACCAGTTTCATAAACTGGAGCAATTGGACTGGGGGTTTCATAATTGTTTACTTCTTAATACTGGTTCATAAATATTCTTGAAAGATATATTGCCTTTGATTTAATCTCATTGGGTATTTTAAGAAATTTTGTTACTTTAATTTAGATTTTCAACCTCTGATCTTCACCCTTAAATACTTTATTCACTTCTACCCCCAACTTTTAGCCTTTACAATTCTTTTTTTTTCTTTTTTCTTTTTATTTTATTTATTTATTTATTTATTTTGACAGACAGAGATCACAAGTAGGCAGAGAGGCAGGCAGAGAGAGAGGAAAGCAGGCCCCCTGCCGAGCAGAGAGCCTAATGCAGGGCTCAATCCCAGGACCCTGAGATCATGACCTGAGCTGAAGGCAGAGGCTTAACCCACTGAGCCACCCAGGTGCCCCTAGCCTTTACAATTCTAATACAGTTAGAGTTACTGTAAAGGCAACACTTTTGGTTGTCTACCCATTGTTCACTTTCTTCTTTTTCTTAATAAAACCTGGATTTATTTAGATTTATAGCATTTCCATATGCAGCCATGTGTCTCCAAGAGACGATGACCCCATCCCAGCTACAGTAGTGTAACTGGTTCCTCTGAAGGTACCCTGATTATCCTTACTAGTGATTAGTCCAGGAATAGAAATGGGACCCCATTCTACCCAATGAACAGAAGTGAAATCTATTGGTGCATTTTCTAGGAAATGACCTCAGTCCTAAGAAACATCCACATCATAGGATGGTCAATCTCTTTTTATTGTTTGGCTTGGGTATTTGATTCTGCTTCAGCCATCTATCAAACAGTCTGTAGATTAGGTCAGATCAAGGTGGGAACAAAGAAGAGATGGTGGGTGTTAAGGAGCGTACATATTGCATGGAGCAGTGGGTGTGGTGTATAAACAATGAATCTTGGAACACTGAAAAAATAAAAATTTTAAAAAAGAAGTATATTATTTGAGACACTGTAAAAAAAAAAGAGAGAGAGAGAGAGAGAAAGAGAGAGACACGTCAAGAACTTGGGTTTTGATGACGTTGGGAGTGTTAAAGTAATTTTCCCTGAAACTGGAACTTACTCTATTATATGAGATAAGAAATTTTCTTGGTACTTTAATTTCCTTAAAGTTTCTGTTACTTGTATACAAAAGCATACTAACTGGCAAATGTTTAGACTTATAACTTGATGGTTCCAAATTTCATTTTAATAATCCATGTTTTCATTCTTCTGCTAATAAAACTCAGAAGAGCTGAGCATTTCAAAATGTAAAATGCAACTTTGAAAAGGGAATCTCCAATGTAAACAGTTGTTGGGGTGAAACCCTGTGGGTTGTTATCATATCTCCAGGTAGTATGTGTTCTCTGTAACAGAGAATGCAGCAAAGTAGTATTTATAATGACAGGCAGATAGGCTAGGAAGTACAATGTATTTAATGAGTTACTTTATTAAATAACCCTGTTATTTCACCCTACTAATGTTTTTATTTGATAAAATTTTATTAGAAACCGACTTTTTTCTTATTTTTTCTTTTTTATTTATTTTTTTGTATTAACATATAATGTATTATTTGTTTCAGTGGTCCAGGTCTATGAATCATCAGTCTTACACAAATCACAGCACTCACCATAGCACAAACCCAGCCACCCCATCCCTCTCACACCCTTCCCCACTTTTGACACTAGTTTTAATACATTTTTTTCTTCTTCGAAACATGTGGAAGACTATGGGATAATTAACTTCAAGTTTTTGGCTAAAATGAGTAATTCTATGAAAATCGTCTTACCTCCATGAAAAAAAGAAGCATTTGGTGTTTGAAAATACTCTTCATTGTTTATAGAATCAGTGAACAACTCTTGTAAAATGAGTAAATTTTAGAATCCAGGACTTAGGTCTGACATTGATTAGCTATGAGGAAAGAGGTGGATCAAAGAGATAATTACAGTGAAAATGAATTTTATAGACATACTGTATTTCATAAGAACAATAGTGTAAAACTTAATTTTAACAATATTTAGTGTATATTGGATCATCATTTAAGTGTATTGGTATAAGATGATTTTGTCATGAATCCTGCTATGGAAGAGTTAGCTTTTGACATTCCCACAGCCATTAAACAGTCATTTTACTTACTTGAGAGGGTTCCAATGGCATATTTCTCAAGGGTGGAAGGTTTTATGCCATTAACTTCCTGCATGTGGAGCTGGATTCTTTAAACACTTAAATGATTCTCAATTAATGCCTTTTTATAAATTACTTGGTGTAAACTGTGTAATAATAGTGCTTTGCCAGTCATTGGTGAGAACTCACTCTTTGGACAAGGCTTTCATTGTAACAAACTATCTTTCACAGTCAGATGATGCTGAATGGTTACCATACCAGAGATGAACATGATGCCTTGATAATAATTCTGGACTTGTCTGTTGTAGTTCACTCAAATAATGTAAGCTAATCCACCAAGAAACACGCTTTGATCCTCATCATTAGGATGGGTAAGTCATACAGGAGGTCTGAGGTACTTTATAATTAAATCCAAGAAGTTTTGAAAATACTATAATTCCATATTTTTCCATGATAAATACAGCCAAATTTCTTAACTTAAGAATTTTTGGACTTTTTAAAGACATGGGTAGCTGTCCATATATTTCAATGCTTATTCTGTTAGAAGTTCAGGATTTAGTTAGCTGATCCTTTTCTCTTTTTCTCTTTCTCTTTCTACACTTAAAGGAGAGGAAACATCCCTCAGAGTCAAGGTTTAATATCTAGTTGGGGGATATAGATTATCTCAATGACTGCTGTTGACAGGGAATGTTTCCTAAATTAAGGTCCTTTCTTTCCCACTAGGGACCAAGACTGATACACAGAATTTGAGATGAGCAATAGCTTCTTTTGGAATACACTGTTGGCCTTCTTTCTTTTGGAGTAGCTTGAGGGTTGTTTTTTTTTTTTTTCCATTTCAAAATCTCAATTAGGCTATAATTTCCTTTTTGGACTCTTGACCAATCACTTTGCAATGCTGAGGACATTTGCCTATGTCTAATTGACTTGTTTTGAGGGGTTGTGCCAGAAACCATGTAGAATCTGAACTGTAACAAACACATCTGTATTATTCAGAAACACATTGTTCTGTGGTATTTCATCTTTCTATTTTCACATGCCTCTCTCTTTTCTCCTTTTACCTCCTTTGGCACTATCTCCTATATCACCTTCCCAAGGTGGCAATCCACTCCAGTGTTGGGAGGAAATGATGGTGCCTGAGAGCTACCCAGAGCCACATCTGAAAAAGAGGAACTCTATCAGCTCAGAGTTTGATGTGTTACATTTGAAGAATTAACCAAGGACTATTTTGCCAACTTTTCCAAAGTATATACTGGACTTCATCTTATAACTGATAATCAGATTTTCAGACTATACAATAATTCTTCTTTGCTTACAACTACAATTTTGTGAATCTATGCATATTTAATCTGTGAGATAACATTTCTGCTACTTGGTATTTTCTGTCTTTGAAACACCCAATATTTATATCTATTTCCTCAAAAGCAAGTTATTAATGTTGCTAGTATCATTTATTATGTTATATATTTTTTCTTACTTCCATTAGGTTTTGACCTAGTGAACAAAGATGGTGTCTTACTCTTTAATTTCCAAATGTTAGCAAAGTAATTGGTACAGAGTAGGTCTTCAGTAAAGGTTGAATGAATTAATGTAGTTATATGCCAAAAATGCATGCAACCTCACTCAGAATGGCCTTGAAAAACAGCAGTGTTCAAAATCTCCTGATAGGGCGCCTGGGTGGCTCAGTGGGTTAAAACCTCTGCCTTCGGCTCAGGTCATGATCCCAGGGTCCTGGGATCGGGCCCCGCATCGGGCTCTCTGCTCAGCAGGGAGCCTGCTTCCACCTCTCTCTCTCTCTGTCTGCCTCTCTGCCTGCTTGTGATCTCTGTCTGTCAAATAAATAAGTAAAATCTTTAAAAAAAAAAAAAAATCTCCTGATAGATATAGTCTTAAGAAGTACACCTGTCTAGAATATATATGAATCATGGGCAGAGACAAATGGCCCAACAGGGCTTGGAAAGAAAAGGATTGGAAGATTGGAGACAAGCTGGTGGGGTAGAAACACATGTGAATAAACACAGGAGGGGCACCAAGTGGAAAGTTTTGTGTATCGGGAGTTCATGCTCACCAGGGAACATTTAGT
Source organism: Martes martes (assembly GCF_963455335.1). Classification (NCBI taxonomy): domain Eukaryota; kingdom Metazoa; phylum Chordata; class Mammalia; order Carnivora; family Mustelidae; genus Martes; species Martes martes. The sequence continues at coordinate 106,278,303 of NC_137889.1, forward strand.
ACAGAAGAGGCATTAAACAAGCAAGTGGACAATATGATCTACCAGTTTTGATGTTAGCCATCTTCTGTCATTGTCTGCTCAGTGCTGGTAGGTTGGGGACATGAGTGCCAGTAACAAAGATAGAGATGACACATGGGCCCAATGTCATGGACTTCCACTTACCAATGCTTGTCTAACTATTGTCTCTGATGAAATGTTTCTAACTGACCAGCAATGAGATTGGAATTGAGCTCCCAATATGGCAGCATTTCTCAAGGAGATGAATCATCACTTGTTAGCAAGCTGATTATATTACTGGGCTCTTACCATCTTGGAAGATCCAGTAGCTCATTCTCACAAGCCCATATACATATATTCCAGGTACACTATCCTCGAGGACATAGTATATTCATGGGACATAGCAAAAGTACCCTTGAATTTTAAGCTGCATACTTTGGGATTCTTGAATCTTAGGACCAGCATGCAAGAAAAGATGTCAACATGTTGGCAGGAGTAATTCACTCTAATTATGAGGAGGAGGTAGACCTGCTTCTACATAATGAGACAGGAAGGAATATATGTGTAGAGCCCAGGTGATCCACATGAGTGCCTTTCAGTAGTCCCTCTCCCAAATGTCATTGCAAGTAGGTAGACACAGCAACCCCAGGCTGAGGAATGCATGGTGACCAGGGAACCAGAGTGCTCAAGCATGGGGATCTGGGTATGGTACTTGGTAAACCACCAAGGCCAGAAGAGGTAGAAGCTAAGTGTGCAGGAAATCTAAACTATATCGTGGAGGAGAGAAATGATAAGTTACCAGTTGTGGACTTGAGACAGCTATAAAAACTGTCTTGTTCAGCCCACTAAACTCTCTTGTTTTAAGATTTCCCTCTGGAAGGGGCGCCTGGGTGGCTCAGTGGGTTAAGCCTCTGCCTTTGGCTCAGGTCATGATCTCAGGGTCCTGGGATGGAGCTCTGCGTCAGGCTCTCTGCACAGCAGAGCCTGCTTCACCATCTCTCTCTCCCTCTGCCTACTTATGATCCCTTTCTGTCAAATAAATAAATAAAATCTTAAAAAAAATCACATAGATTAAAAAAAAAAAAAAGATTTCCCTCTGGAAGAGAGGCCCATTCAAATCCCAAAAGAATTGCTTTCCAAATGTACATGGAGGATTATATCTGAGTGCTGCAGGGGATGGGCCATGGTAGATAAGGGCCTACACCACTCAGTTCCTCCTCCAGGAAAGTTATTTATGGCAAATGTTGGGGAGTGAAGTTAACAGACAACTTGTAGGTCCCAGCTTCTCAGGGGTCTGCCTCAGCTACATTGAGTTGTTTCACTTGTGATCACTCTCTTCCTGGGACAACTTGCATCCAGTGTCTGACTAAAGTGAGATCATAAAGGCTTTTTCCAATTTAGCTTGATGAGGGATGGCTCTAAGGGGAAGTATTTGTTCCATGTGTCCCCTTTCAGGTTGACCAAGGTTTCACGAGACCTGCATCACAGTTCAACTTTTCCTTCTGCCCAGTCATAATTCTCTGTCCTTTCTCTCATAGTTGGAGATCCCTAATAAGCCTCCCTAGCACAAAATGAGGTTTAAAGTGTATAAAGAGGTTTGATCGAAGAGAGTCTTTCTAGTTCCTATTAAAGAATTTGGGTTTTATCCGAGGGCGATATGAATCTATTGAAGGATTTTAAGTGGAGGAGTAACATGATTAAATTTACATTTTCAACAATCACTTTATCTGTGGAAGTGAGTGGATAGGAGTGGGGACATCATTATTGTCCCAGAGGTGGAGTCAATGAAACTATGTACAGAGACCAGCTATGATGCTGCTGCAGAAATTTAAGCAAGAGATATTTGTCTTGGACTAATACTGTCACAGTGGCTATAGACTTGTTATTTTTTGGTTATAAATGAAGGAAAGTCAAGGTCCCTAGCTTGAGCAACTCAGAAGAGATTCTATAAGGTCCTTCTGCAAAAAAGATACGATTGAATGGCTGCATCTATGGCCAATAAGACAATTTCTAGAAAAAAAGTCTTTATTATTAAGATGAATACCAGGGTTACCATGTTTTGATGTCAGGGTTTTTGTTCTTCTGTGTCCCTGTTATGACTTATCACTATTGAGTTATAACTTACATTACAAGATTTGCGATAGAGAGATCTTGCCCCCAGAAGGATTGTGCCTAAAGATCTGCTTCCTTTCAGAGCCCTGTTTTGCTTCCATATCACACTATCTTGGCTCTGGGCTTTCAGAGTGATACAATAAAAAGATTGTTTGTGTGAGGATCTGTTCCTAACCGGCTTTATACAATTCAAAAGAGGTGGTTTCTTTTTAATCTTAATAAAGACATTAAATTAATAAAGAGTTATAATTCTACATCTGACCCATTACCTCTCAGATCAGACTAATAGAGTTGAAGACAAAATTGCCAAAGCAAATCATATTACCTCCTCTAAGTTTTGACTGATGATGAAGAGACCACATCTTTAATGATATGTCAAGAATTTTTGTTTTACAATTTCTATCTTGGAATGCCTTCATCATATTTAGTTCAGTTTTTTTTTTTTTTAATTTATTTCAGAGGCTGAGGAGATTAGATGGAAAAAAGAGAAAGTGCTAGAGGTGGCAGCCAATGACGTATGTAGAAAAACAAAACAAAACAAAACTGCTGTAGGCTCTCTGGATAGTTGGTAACAGGCTGGAGTGAGAAGGGTTGGGTGTCTTTGATTCATCATGAATTTCCAAAAGAGAAAAGCTGACGATTTCTTTAGATGGTAGAAACCAAGAATCATTATCTTCTAGTCTTGAGGAAAGACTAAGTGATCCATTAAAAAACAAAATGTTCCATACAATAGGAATAAACATCTAATATTTTAGGTATGTGTGGAATAAAATAGCCATATAAATGATTTTTCCAGATAGCTTGTTTACATTTAGTGATAAAATTTTAATTTTGAGGGAAATTTCTTAATATGGGTTAACCATTTCTCTAGCTTTTCAAAAGAAAAGTTATTTGATATTATTTAAACATTTTCTTACTATCTCAGGACTATCATTATGAATGACAATTAATGAGCCATAATGGGACACAATAATATCCCCAATTATTATCTTATTTGGGTTTTTTTATACTGACTAGGTATAAAATAGATTGTTATTTTTTTCTTCAATTTCTTGCACCTACTACTTTTTAAATTTTTATCACTTTTTTGAATTATATATTCACAACAGTGAATGGAGTTCCTGTAGGTAAGAAATTATAGATTTAAATTATAGATTTGTTCTTTCTCTTTAGCTATTTATTTGTTTGCTATGTATTCATTTGCATTGTTTAACTTTTTTTTTTTTTTTTCATTTGCCAATTCCTCATAACATTACTGGTATAGGTTGTAAGATAAAAGATCCATCAAGTGGTTTCTTGATGGGGCTATACATTGTTCTAGATAGGCTGAGAAAATTTTATTTTTTTAATTTAGAAATGTTCTGGGATCAGATGTTGTCTTAATTTATATTGTGAAACTAGACAAGAATTAACATTGGGTTAACATTGTTTCGGGTATGAGTTCTTACATGTTATAGGAGTTACTTCAGCCTCTTGGTCTTCTGCACACAAATTCCCTAAGTAGTTAACTGGCCTTCTTAAACCTGAATTTTCTCTGTGAAGTTCAATTCTTGAAGAGCCGAGAAGGAAGACAATGGGGAAGATCACTGTCATAGCAGTCAATGATGGATGTCCTGTATTTGCCAGGTGAGAGTGTATCTTGGGTAGAACGTGGGCTGGAGCTCAGGGGAGTGGAAAATAGCAGAAATGAGCATCACAAATGGTACCTGGGGTCTAGCTAATTTTAAACCATTGCTGGGAAAAGATTGTATGGCTAATCCTTTCTTTCCCTTTTTGGGGGAGGGGAGAAGGAGGGTCAGGAGATACCTTTTGCTATAATCTTTTGTTTTCACCCTCTCTTTTTTCAAAAGAATTTAGTAAAGCAAAAAAGCCTTGTGGTAATGAAGATATCATGGCCAAAAGCCTTGAAAAAGAATTCCCTAGGGATTGTGAAACTGTTGCAGCTTAGAGTACTATGCTCTGAGTATATTGCTGTCAAGGGTCCAACAGATTAGGGTTTTAATACTGCTTCTGTTCTTCCAAACTATATAACCTTCAAGAAACACTCAGCCACTTTAAATTTCAATATCCTTATCTGTGAAATGCAGCTAACAATATCTACCTCATAGATTTGAGGAATACTAAGCACGTGATTCACTAAGATCATGTGCTTATACCTACAGCAAGCATTCCAAGAATTGCAAGATTTTTTAATAATGTACTAATAATATTCAACTTACTGTCTTGGTCTGAAAGCTCATGTTCCTTTGTAACACTAAGACATCAATAGTCGCTATGGACTGCCTTCTCTAAAAGAATGCTTTCAGTTTTATCTGGACTTCAGTGGCCCAGGGATCATCACACTACCATTTTATGTTCCTTTCAGAGGCTGAAAAAGTGTTTGAGACATCCTTTGTGGTTGCGAGGCAGGGAATTAAGAGAGGGAAAGATCTTCAAATTCCTTATTTTTGCTGTAGTAAACCCTGAATTTGCAATAAATACTTGGCTTGGAATAAAATTGTTCTTGAATAGTTTTAACAAGACCAAAGCAAGTCCTCTGGATACCACATTTCTATTAGTATCTTAAAATTTTTACTTTTATTTGTTATAATAATTTGTATTTATATATTTGGCATATATGCACATACTTACATTTTCTTTACTATCATATAGAATAGTAAGGATAAGAAGTCAAGGCCCATCATCTCGGAGAATCTAAATCTAAGATGTTATTTAACTTCTATGCATGCTAAGCACTGTGGTAGGTACCGGGCATATTCCATGCAAAGATTTTAGTACATCGGTCAGCATAGAGTAGACATTTATCAAGGTCACACATTTGAAAATGAAAGAAGAAACAACTTCAATATCTCCATAGAGAAATGATTAAATAATAGTATTTCCATACATGGAATGCTGTGCAACTATTAAAAAGAATGAAGAAAAGTCATATGAACTGAGCTGGAAACATCTCTAAGATGTACTAAATGAAAAAAGCAAGTCTGAGAACTAAGTATATGGCACGACCCATATAGGTTAAAGGAAATCTGTGTGTAATGTATATGTATACAATGTGTATATATCTATATCTATATATCTGTATCTATATCTATCTATCTCCCATAGAAAGTAGAAAGTTGAAGAATATACATTACCTGTGACCCTAGCAAAGGAAGAAGTTGAGTGTAAGTCAAGGAATAATTTATCATTTTGCTCTATCAAATTCTGTCTGTTTGAATCTTTTAGGAGGAAATATTTTTGTTTTACTTCTATATATATTTAAAAGATGAATGGACAACAAGTAAATGGAGTAAGATCAAGAAAACATAGATCTTTAAAAGTATTTTCTTAATGGTAGTAAAATTTAAATAACATAAATTTAACATGTTAAGCCTTTTTAAGTGTGCTATGGCACTAAGTAGTTCCCAATATTATGCTACCATCACCACAATCCATCTCCAGAACATCTTTCTTCTTGCAAAACTGCAACTCTATATTCATTAAATGATAATTCCCCATTCCCTCCTCCCACAACCACTGTCAACCACCATTTTTCTTTCTGCTCCTATGAACTTCTTTTTAAAGGAAACAAAATATTTCAGTTGTATTTTTCTTTCTATAAGGTAACACCACTTCCCAGGAAAATGATACAGTTTTGCACATTATTTCACAGCCAAAGGATCTACCTACATCTGTCTCTGCTTGTGCTTTGGGTTCGTTTTGCAGGAGATGAGAGCTGTCCTCACCTCTTCATTAGCCAATGGTCCTTGCAGCACTTCTTGCTAATGCACTGGGTCTGGAATCCCAAGCATACAGCAGGTACAGCATGAGGAGACTGGAGAGCAGTGAAGCCCCTGCTATGCTGCACTTGGCACAAATTGGAACCACTGTGGGAGGGGGTCCCTCCAGAAGTGCAGAGAGTGTGCAGGGGTTAGTTGAACAATGACTCAGATATAGGAGAGGGCTCACAGCAGAAGCCATCATTTTCTGTACAAAAACAGTTGCAGTGTTTTTGGTTGAATCTGGAAAGAAGGACCCCAATCCCATCCGGAGCCCACTTCCTAGGCACCCATGCCTGACTTCTTGACGGTAACTTCACAGTGGATCTCCCAGTCTGAGCTAGGAGTGTCTGCTAGCCACTCCTATGAATCTGGCTACTTTAGGCACCTCATATAGTATTTGTCTTCTTGGACTGGCTTATTTCACTCAGAATGTCCTGAGTCTCTTGTCATGCCCTCGGTTCATCCATACTGTACCATGTGTCTGAATTTACTTCTTTTTCAAGGCTGAGTAATATTCCACTGTGTCTGGGTATGTCTGCATACACACACCTATATGTAACTCACATTTTGTTCATGTATTATGTAAATCTTTTTAAAGTGGTATTTCAATTGACTTTAATACATAATATAAATATGGATGGGGTGACATTCTGATAAAAAAATTAGAGAAGATTGAACTCCAGGAAATAAGAATTTAACGAGAATTTGTAAATCTACTATCATCCCATAGAAGGTAGAATAGTCTCTCTGAGAGTTGCAAAAAGCCCTTATGCAGGGGTCATTAGGAATATGAATCAGGAAAGAACTGGAAAACTAAACGCTTGCCCCTGTATATTAGAGAGTAATTAAGTAAGAACAGACAGGTATGATATAATTTCACTATTTCAGAGTCTCATGTCAAGCATTTTGTCACATGTAAATTTTTTAGTGTCCTTCTATTTAAACTCCTGAAGGAACCAATTAAATGAACTTTTAGGATATTTTACAAGAAGTGTAATTAGGAAGACAGGGCTTTAAACTTTGCCTAATTTGCCCTGTATCCGGAGGCATAACTAACATTTTATTATACAAAAGAATGGAGGAAATTGAAAACAGGGTATTGCAGAATGTTAACAAAACATCGTCCCCATACACATAATATTTATATTGCCAAATGCCAGTAGAAATTTCTTTTGCATTTTGTTTTTGCCTAATTCATTATGTCAGGAATTCTAAAACAATTAGGAGCCAAAAAAGGAAGAAGGGAAAAAAAGGGAAAATTTTTCCAGTGTTCTTTTTTGTTAAATACTTGCAGGCTAGGTATCAATGGTCCCCCAGTTCAAAGGATACGTTCAAAGTATTCTTCAAAACTAGTTAAAATCTTGTGAAGGTTTTTGTGTGTGTGTGTGTTAATATGAAGCACCTATAATAACTTACTATAACTTATCAGAATAGTATGTAATGTCTGACAAGAATTGCATTCTCTTTACCAAGGTCACTGCCAGAGTTCATGTCTTTATTCTTTGTGGCATATGCCTCCTCTCTTTTTCCTTTGACCCATTTCCCTTCTTATTGTGCTCCCTTCTTTCTGTTTTTCTCATTCAGCCGTGCAATTATATATTTTTAGGCTGTGATTTTCATTGGCAGCAGTAGTGTAATTTTTCACTTGTTTTGGCTCAGAGTTCATTCTGTTCTTCAGACTCACTTATCATTTTATCATTAATAATTGTAGATTTTTCCACTCTCAGAGAGTGTCTTTTTTTCATTAAAAAATGACAGACAAAAGTACTCAGAAAAGGAAAACGGCAGCCCTGCAAAATGCAAGGAAAACAGTGTAGGCATTAAATAAAAATCTTTATGACTATGGGTTTCTGATTGAAAGTCTTTTTTCATATTTGCACTTTATTATATAATAGTCTTGTAGAATGAAAAGTAAAAATATGGATACATGTATAATAAATATGCCATAGTGGTATAATGTGCAAATTTATTGTCATTTAGTAATATGAACTCAAGTAGAACATGTTTCTCAAATTTCAGTACTGAGTTGATGAACTGAGATATTCACTAGGTATTTAATAAATGTATATTAAGTTAAGTTGATTTGGAAGTCAGAGATTATCTCTTTACAGTATACCTCATAACTCCATATGAAACAGATAAGATTAGCAGTGTATGGGATATGTTCTGGGTCTTAAAAGTTCTCATCACAAGAAAAAAATATTTATAACTATGGTGACAGATGTTAAGTAGACATGATTATTTTACTATGTATACAAATATTGAATCACTACATTGTATACCTGAAACTCATAAAATGTTATGTCAATTATACCTCCATAATATTAATACTGATAAAAGAATGTGTTCTGAATTTTTCATGAAGGACTTTGAGGGACTTTTTCACATCTTTCTCTGGCTATTGGGATGCATACCACACTCTTTTACCAAACCTGCATTGGTACAAGTTGTTCTTGATCCCACCTTAGTCTCATCATTACACCTGCCTCATATCCATCAGTTAATCACATTTCTTAATTCTGTAGGCCCATTCACAAAACAGCCTACTCCACTCTATTCTATTACTTCTTGATTTGGGGTCCTAATCATCTCTTGGCTGAGTTACTACAACAGTCTCTAAACTCAATGTTTTGCCTGTAATTTGTTCCACTTCCAGCTTTCTAAGTGAAAATATGGCCATTGTACTGTCTTGTTGGAAGTAGTTGGAATGGTTCTGTAAGGCTTATGACACTATCTTCCATTCTTTTCTGATTGCACAGTCCTATTTATCAGTGAAAAATAGGAAGATAAAAATCACACGTAAAAAATATTAAATGCTTTGCCACTCTCATAAGCTAATATCTCAAGAGCAAATATAACCACTAATGATAGTGGCTATAAATCCATATTTCAAATAACCTTATTAATTTCAGTTTATTTGCTTGATATTGTGTCAAATGTTCTTTATTGAACACATTTGACAGATAACATTATGCAAGTTAAAGATGTACATGTTACTTTGATACATTTATATATTGTAATATGGTTGCCATTGTAGCAATATTTGTCAGTACATAATTACAGCACAACATTCTTGTTTGTATGCGTTATACTGTGCACTATATCACTATGGCTTATTTACTACTCGGTTCAAGTTTGTATCCTTAAACATCATTCGCCCTCCCCATCCTCCTTCACCTGTAACCACCATCTTACTCTGTGTTTTCATGAATTTTATTTATTTAGATTCCACATATAAGTAATATCATACAGTTCTTGTCTTTCTCTGTCTGACTTACAGTCTTTAGCGCATAATGTACTGAAGGTCCATCCATGTTGTCACAAACAGGAGGATATTCTCCTTTCTCAGGACTGAATAACATTCCATTCTGTATATATACCACATCTTTTGTTTTAATCCATTTATCTGTTGATGGACAGTTAGGTTGTTTCCATATCTTGGCTATTGTGCGTAATGCTGCGATAAACATGGAGCTCATATATCTTGTCCTGTTTTTCTGTTTTCCTTTTCTTTTGGTATAATCCCATAAGTAGAATTGCTGGATCATGTGGTAGATCTCTTTTTCAATTTTTGAGTCACCTCCATATTGTTTTTGATAATGGTTTGACCAATTTACATTCTCACCAACAGTGTATAAAGTTTCCCTTCTACTCATGTCCTTGTCAGCACCTGTTGTTTCTTGCTTCTTGATGATAGCCATTCAAATAGGTGTGAGGAGATATCACCTGGTGGTTTGGATTTGCATCTCTCTGATGGTTAGTGATGTTGAGCATCTTTACATGTACCTGTTAGCCATTTTGATGTTCTCTTTGAAAATTTGTATTTAGTTTTTCTGCCCATTTAAAAAATTTTTAATTTAAAATTTTAATTAGTTTATTTGTAAGTTGACTGAGTTCTTAATATATTTTGGATAGTAATCCCTAACCAGATTCATGGTTTGCAAAATTTTTCCCACTAGTAGGTTGTCTTTTGTTTTAATTGTTCCTTTTGCTGGACAGAAACTTCTGAGTTTGACAAAGACACATCTTTTGCTTTTTCCTTTTGCTGTTTGTGCTTTTGGTATCATGTCCAAATAAAGTCATTGCCAGGACCAATATCGAGGCAATTACTCCCTGTTTTCTTATAGGGATCTTATGGTGTAAGGTCTTATGTTTGAATCTTCGATCCATTTTGAGTTACTTTTTTGAGAGTAGTATGAGGTAGGGGTTCAATGTAATTCTTCTGTTTGTATTTCTCCAGTTTACCCAGCACCATTTGTTGAAGATTGTCTTTTTACCTTTGCGTGCTCTTGGCTCCTTTGCTGTCGACTGTTTATTCTGGGATTTAATCTTAGACGTTCTATTCTGTTCTATTGATCTACATGTGTATTTTTGTACCAGTACCATACTGATTCTATTACTATGGCTTTGTAGTATAGTTTGAAATCAGGAAGTGTGAAACCTCTAGCTTTGTTATTTTTTCTCAAGATTACTTTGGTTATTTGGGTTCTTTTGTGGTTCCACACAACTTTTAGAATTGTTTCTTCTATTTCTGTGAGAATACCTTTGGTATTTTGATGGAGAGTGCATTGAATCTATAGATAGTCTTGAATAGTATGGGTATTTTAACATTAGTTCTTCCAATTAATGAACATGGGCTATCTTTCCATTTGTTTGGATCTTTGATTTCTTTCAGCAAAGTCATGTAGTTTTCAGATCTTTCACTTCCTTGGTTAAATTTGTTCCTAAGTATTCTATTATTTATGATGCTATTGTGAATGTGATCACTTTTAAGATTTCTTTTCCAGATGTTTCATTATTAGTGTAAAGGAATACAACTAATTTCAGTACTTTGATTTTGTATCCTGCAACTTCACTGAAATTGTTGATTAGTTCTAACAGTTTTTGGTCGACTCTTTGGGATTTTCTATATATAAAGTATCACAAGTAAATAGCAACAATTTTACTTCTTTCTTCCTAATTTGGATTCCTTTTCTTTCTTTGTCTTACCTAATTGCTTTAGGTAGGAATTCCAGTACTATGTTGAATAAGAATGGTGACATCGGGTATCCTTAACCTGTTTCTGATCTTTGAAGAAAAGCTTTTAATTTTTTATCACTGAGTATAATGTTAACTGTGGGTTTGTCATATATGGCCTTTATTATGTTGAATTAAGTATGTTCTTTCTTTGTGCAACCTGTTAAGGGTTTTTACTAAGAAAGGATGCTGTCTTTTCACCAAATGCTTTTTCTGCCCCTTGAGATGATCGTGTGTTTTCATTTTATTGATGTGATGTATTACTTTTATTGATTTTTGTATATTGAACTATCTTTGCCTCCGAGGGATAAATCCCACTCGGTGAAAGTGTGTATACATTTAAATGCGCTCTTGAATTAGTTTTGCTAACATTTTGTTGAGAATTTTTGCATCTATGTTCATCAGGGATGTTGGTCTTCAGTTTTCTTGTCTTGTGGTATAATTATGTGATTTTGGTATTGAGGTAACAATGGCTTCATAGAAAGAGTTTGGAACTATTCCCTCCTCCTCAATATTTTTGAATAGTTTGAGGAGGATGGGTGTTAACATCTCTTTAAATGCTTGGTAAAATTCACCAGTGAATCCATTTGGTCCTGACTTTTCCTGTGTTGGAGGTTTTTAATTATTTATTCAATCTCCTTACTTGTTATTATTCTGTTAAGATTTTCTATTTCTTTTTGATTCAGTCTTGGTAGGTTGTGTGTTCCAGAAATGTATTTTTCCTAGGTTATGTAACTTGTTGCCATGTAATTGTTTGTAGTGGTCTGGTGTAATTCTCTGTGTTTCTGTAGTATCAGTTGTAATGTCTCCTCTTTCATTTCTAATTTTATTTGAGTCTTCTCTCTCTCTTTTTTTTCTTAGTCTAGCTAAATGTTTGCAGTTTTGTTTTGTTTTGAAGAGTCAGCTCCCAGTTTCATTGATCTTATCTGTTGTTTTTCTGGTCTCTATTTCATTTGTTGTTGTTCTGATTTTTATTAATTTCTTTTTTTCTGCTAATTTGGGCTTAATTTGTTTTTCTTTTTCCATTTCCTTGAAAGGTAAAGTTACATTGTTTCTTTGAGATCTTTCTAATTTCTTAATATGTGCATTTATTGCTATAAACTTTCCTTTCAGAACTGCTTTTGCTGCATCTTACAAGATTTGATATGTTGTTTTTTTCATTTTCATCTGTTTTGAGATTATTTTTGTATTTATGCTATATGTGTCATAAACTCCATAATATATTTTACAATATTTTCAGCATTATTCTTTCTTTTGTAGAGTGCTTAAATTCTATTCCTTCTTTTGTAGAGAGCATTACTTCTGCCTAAAGAGTTATCTATAGCATCTCTTATAGTACAAAACTGCAGGTGACAAATTCCTTCTGTTTTTATTTACAATAAAAAGGAGCTTTTTTTAGTTTGCCTTTTGCCTTTCTTTTTCTGCAAATAAAAACTGTTTCTTTCAGTACCTCAGAAATATTCTTCCATTTTCATCTAGACTAAATATTTTGTGGTAAGAAATCTATGATCATTCTTCTTTTTTTTTTGTAGCATATTATTCAAGGTTCCCCAGAGAAACAGAACCTATAAGATAGATTGGTAAATAGATAGATAGAAAGGAATATTTATTATAGGATTTGGCTCACAGGATTATGGAGGGTAAGAAGTCCCACAATTTGTTGTCTGCAAATGCGAGGGCCAAAGAAGCAGGTGGTATAGTTTCAGTGTAATTTCTAAATGGGAGACAATGATTTAAGTCCTCATTTGGTGTCCAAGGATCTAAGAACCAAGACCACCTCTATGTGAAGGCAGGAAAGAATGGATATCCCAACTTGAGCAAAGGAAAAATTCTTCCTTTCTCCACCTTGTTGTTCCATTTAGACCCTCAGTCAATTGTATGATGTCTACCCACATTGATGCATTTTTTTCTTTTTTCTCTTTATTGCTGGTTTATCATAATTTGATTATGACATACCTTAGCATAGTTTTCTTTGTGTTTGTCCTTCATTGGTTTCGTTTAATGTCTTGATTTTGTGAAATTATAAAATTCATCCACCACGAAAATATTTTCGGCATTATTCTTCAAATAGTTTTATTTTGTACTATATCCCCTCACATGTATATATTTTGCAGCTCCAGTTACACGTATTTTAGGCCTGTTGATATTGTCCCATAGATCACTGAGAATCTTGTTATTTTGTTTTCAGGGTTTTGTTTTTTTTTTTAGTGTTTTCAGGTTTTTTCCTCTTTGTTGTTCAATTGGACAGTTTCTATTGCTATTGCCCAAGGTCACTGATCTTTTCTTCTTCAAAGTTTTAGTTCTTATTAGTGCCATCCAGCAAATTTTTTATTTCACGTTTTATTTTTCATCTCTAGACATTCCTCTTATTTTCCATATCCCATGTCTCTTATGTCTACATTTTTACTTCAAATTTTTAAACACATGGAAAATATTTATAATGGCTCTTTCAAGGCCTTTTACAGCTAATTCTATCATTTTTTTCCATCATTTATGAGAATGTTTTTGTTTTCTGATTTTTCTCCTGGCATGCTTATTGGCATATATTATTATTCATTGAGTTTGGGACATAGGGAATATTACATTGTTGGATGTCTGGATTTTGTTCTGGCATATTAGCTTGTAAATAAAGTTACTTGCAGATTAGCAAAAACTTTTTAAGGTTTACTTTTAAGATTTTTTTTTTAGAGCAAGGTTAGAATGGCCTATTAATTGTTTCATTAATAATTTAATTAATAATTTGAAACACATGTACCACAATGAAATAAAACTATTTACTTAATAAATTTCCATTCTGTATTAGGTTATATATACTTTTTAGCTAGGGTTCTTTTTAAAAAAAATTTATATCTCTGTGCTTAATACATTATAAGATACAGAGTAGATATTAACAAATGTGTTGAGTGAGTGGATATTAATTCAATATAATTGAAATAAAGAGTATTGTTACATATCTGAGGAAATAATATATACCAAATTAGTGAGGGTCTCTATGAGTTCTAGAAAAAGGAGAGTCAAAGATTAAAAATTTGTTAGCAGCCAAAAATAATCTAGGGGAAAGTTTCCTTAATTCTAATTTATTTCTCAGATATATAATCTGATAACTTTAGGTATTAAAGGCAGTTACCTACTGAGAATAATGTTATTCTACCTACTAAGCAATATTTTGGAAGAAATTTGGCTGTTTATGAAGTTTCTACAGATAGGAGGAAAAAAGAGTCTAGTGGACATTATGTTGTACTCTTTTTAATTCATATTTTATTTGTAAAGCAATACCTGAGTATTCTAAATTTGCATATCCTGATAAAATGGGTCAACTAATAATAAAATTTCTAAATGTGCGATGTTGAAAATTATGCCCTATACTTGAGGTAACCTCACAAAACTAGTCTTTACAAAATGGGATGCAATATAATTAGGTAGTGAAATTCCAAGTTCTAGAGCCGGGGTATATATCCTAATGTAAAAAGTGAGGTAACATAGAGAGCATGGCTTCCCCACAAAGAGAGAGAGTTATTCCAGTTAGTATTTGAGCCATGTGGACGCTGTCCTCTTTTAATCATAAAAAGCAGCTAGAATACCTAAAAATGTGTCTTATTGTTATTGCACAATTCAGAGACATGGTTCAGATATCTAGACTGAATATGAGAGAGCATTTAAAGCTGAGGGCCCGAGTTGTGACTGCTCTTGTTCAGAAAATTTGGTGTGGGGGAGACAATCAAAATACCTGCAGTTTAAAAAAAAAAAATCTGTAGTTAAAAACAGAGATAACTAAAGCCAGATAAATCATTAAGATATTTAACTATTTATTTTAGATTTATTTATTTATTTTAGAAGGAGAGAGTGGGAGGAAGGGCAGAGGGAGAGAATATCAAGTAGACTCCTTGCTGAGCAGGGAGCCGAATGCAGAGCTTCATCCCAGGACCCTGAGATGATGACCTGAGCTGAAATCGAGTCAGAAGCTTAATCAACTGAGCCACTCAGGCAACTCAGGATCTTTATTTAAAGCCTGACACTTGCACACATACAAACAGACAAAAATAACTTTGAAAATGGTTTCAAAAATCATGAAAGAAAGAAATGTCTATTTTGACTCAGAATGCTAAGGGTCAAAGCAAAGTTTTGTGAAAACAGAGTGGAGAGCTAGAAGGTGACAGAGATGTTTTCCTAAGCTATCACTAGCTAATGTTTCAAAATTTCCCAGTGGAGAAGTTTGAAAATAAGTGCCAAAACCATATTAGTATGGTAGTTTATTAAATATACACCTGTCCACACACACATACACAGTTAAATATTTGTGCTGAAGTTAAATGTTTTATAACTTATCATTGAAAACAACATTTCTTTAAGTATAGTTCTGAGTCAAAAGACAACTTTAGATATTGTTAACTGAGTTATCTTAATAAGGAAAGGGCTCTAATGAAAATTTCAAACAAAAAATAAGATGTTTTTAGTTGATAGACCTGGGAAGCCTCACTTCTGGTGTTTAAATAGTTCTCTTTTGAACTCCAGACCCATACATCCAGTGTCACTTGGGTGTCTGATGGACATATAAAATGTTCTTTTCCATCAAGACTGCTTCACCCACATTCTAACCTCCCTTGGTGTATGGAAATTGCATCTTTCCAGTTCCTCATGTCAAAACTTTGGACTTGTACTAATTTTTTTGCATGCTACCTGTAAACTATCAGAAAATCCTGTTAGTTCTATTAAAATAAAACCAATATCAGATGACTTACCTCCACTGCTACCACCCTATCAAAGCGACCATCATCTTCTACCTGAATTATTGCAATAGTCTTTAAGCTGTTCTCCTCCATTCCATCTTGTTTTAGTAATAGTTTCACAAGCACTTAGAACAATGCCACGTAATAGGTGCTCAGTAAATATGTGTGGATGAATGAAAGAATAAATAAAATATCCATATTTCCTGGGCCTTTTGTAACATAGGCATTCATGTCTTTGCTGAGATCCTTTCAATCATCACTCAACTGTGACATTGACAGTTAACTCTAAATTTTTGGTAAGTTAAAATTATAATAAAATACCTCATACACAGAAGTATATAAAATAGTGTCTATAGGGTTTATAAAAAGTGATAAAATAAATATTTAGAAAATAAAACATTACTAATGGCTTTAGAGCCTCCTGTTTAGCCTTCCATAACTATATCCCCCTTTTCTCTGTCCTGAATTTTTATCATTTCCTTACTTTTCTCATTTAACCACAAATATATGCAACTCTGAAAATATAGAATTTAATTTTGTGATTTTTACTTTGTTTAAATAGAATCATCTTCAATTATTCCTCTGCAATTTGTTTTTTTCACTAGCTCTAGTTTAAATGTCCTGTGATAGGCAAATTGCTAAAGACACAGACTTTCCAATGGGTATACTCTCACTTGCTAAAATTGGTCTGCCTATAATAGAGTTATAGGTATTACTTTTCCACCTCTACTTTTATAATAGCCCTTCTTCTACATCTGTCCTTACTATACCTTGTAGTGTCAAAATCTTCAGGGATTCAAAATAGGAACTGTCGGAAATGTAGAAGGAATGTTCTTTAGGTTTACAATCCATTACATTACATTACAATTCCATTCTTTAGGTTTACAATCCCTGGAATGTAAACAAATGTCTCCAAGGGAGAGGTCGGGAAATCTCACTGGAGGTCTCTCACTCAAGGTTTGTCTACCATTCAGTCATTTTTAATTCAGGTTGCTGGTAGGGTAGTCTTATTCAGAAAGCCCTTTATGGAAAAAATTTGAAATATTTATAAAGCATTGCATTCTGGCAATGTAATGAACTGGATGTACGTTGGTCTAAATCTTTTCTTTAGTTGGGTGGTTCCCCATTCTTCACTTTTAACAAGTTTGGAAGAATGTTTGAATTGTCAGTCAATTGTTCATTAAATTATTTTTTACAATGTATTACTAGGTGATTTGGGCATATGACCCAGAAATCCAAAAGGAGTTCAAAGAGTTGAATGATATTACTGTTACAAAACTCTTTTTATTCCTGCCCACTTATTTATAAGACCACATGTTATCATATTTGTATAAAAATGAAAAATACAAAGAAATTGATGCTGATCCATGTCCGATTTTAACAAAATTTAATATTAATGTGTAGATACATGAACTTATCATAAACAATGTCTAAGAGATCTATTTTAACAAAATACTGTTATTAATCATTATTAAGATGTGTTATACATTTATGTTGCTAAATCAGTTGTGTAGTATGAGTAATTGTACTGATAACCCTCTTGAGGAGAAAATGTTTAACCCTTAACCTCATATACTACTTCTTAAAGAACTGTTTTCTAAGTAATTCTCCTCTTATCTTCACCTACACACATAAACAAAAAATACACACTTATTTCTCAACTTACTTTTCTATCTTCCTGCTCTTCTCAGACCCTGGTGACCACAAAATTGAGCCCTTTGTTTTGGTTATTCCCAGGCCCTAGCACAGTACCTGACAGAACATGCATACACTAAATGTTTTGTTAAATGCATATGTACAGAAGTAAGGGAAAATCACAGTTGGCTGATGGAGTCTAGAAGTTGTGGAGGAGGCGCAGGAGAAGTGAAACTTACACTGAACTTGTATTGAAGTTTACAATTGGATTAATTGGATACTCATAGAGGGAATGCACATTCCAGAGAGGAGCAAGAACAGTTTAGGTTTTCTTCTTGAAAAATAGTCAAGATGTATTAGGAAGTAAATCATTCATTTGAATTTCACCTGCATTTCCATCATACCTATGTTCTGGTGGGAATATTTTAAGGGAAAGGAGCTTCAATAGTGTCAGTTAAGTCAAAAGCTGTCCCATTTTTACCAAGACCCAGAACAGGCATTCAACTGAAGCCTGTTCTTTCATTCCTCTTGTCTTCAAAAAAAAAAAAAAAAAAAAAAATACACACACACACACACACACACACACACACACACACACTCGGGGTCACCTAAATTGATTGTTATTAGAAGCACACATGGAGATGGATTGTCCTTTAAAAATAAATTGAATTTCATTGAAACCATGGGTTCAGTAGTAGGCATTAAATAATGAACCAAGAAGCTCAAAAGGCCAGAAAACCACTAGCTGAACCAGCAAATTATTAAAATGGCATCATGCTCATGGCTCCAATTAGTAGTTTACCTACATCTGTGTTCAATTAAACTAGATCCTCAAATTAACTCCCAATTATATTTGTTTATTTCTCTTTTAAGGGGTGGTCTGTAAAGTCCAACTTGCAAGACAGACTTTTTTTTTCCTAGGGACTTCAGCAATCATTTAAATTAAACAAAATTTGGTTATTTGATAATAATTATTAAAACCCCCTTATTTTAGTTATTTTTATTATTATTTAAGCTCCATTCTAGGTATATAGGAAACAGCATGTAGAAAGTGGCTTAAGCTTTTTTTATATGGATTTTGATATTAGGACCTTTTAATTTTAGTTCTTAAGACAATGATCCCCAGAGAATGAACTGCAGGTATGTTATCATTGTAACAAAGAAAGAGATATGCCTTCAAAAGTGCCAAGAGGTAAGGGTATACAATCTCATAGAGAAGCAAATACTCTGTAAAAATATTAAAGTTTGTTTTTTTTTACCAATGAGTTGTACTTTCTCTTCTTGTGAGCCTTCCGGCTAAGCTAACAAGAACTTAAGGAAAAAGAAGAAAAGTGTCAGCTATTGTTAACATTGTTAGGATATACCAACACTTTGTAAATGAGTCAGATAATCATATAAAATAGTATATACTTTCAGATATAAATGTAATTAGCAAAATTCATGCAATCTGGATGTTTATTATCTATAATTAACATCAACTCAGTAAATATTTTATTCATTTCTTCACTTACTCAATAAAAAGTAAGCACCCATTATTTGACTGGCACTTAAAAAAAAAAAGATTTTTATTTATTTATTTGTCAGAGAGAGACAGAGAGTACAAGCAAGGGGAGAGGCAGACAGAGGGAGAAGCAGGCTCCCTACTGAGCAAGGAGCCCAGTGTGGGACTCGGTCCCAGGACCCTGGGATCATGACTTGAGCTGAATGCAGCTGCTTACCCGACTGAGCCACACAGGTGTCCCTTGCCTGGCACTTCTACATCATCAATGTATAGGATACTTGCTCGGCTTTTTTAGTTAGCCATCTCATATGTCAAATATGAGACAAACTTCCATCATCAAGGGAGCTACCCTTACAGGCACATATAGCAAAAGCATGAAATAACTGAGTTGTACAGCAGAATTAGATTTACACCAAGAGAAATATACCAACATCTTTATTAGTGTTATAAGAAATCACTGTGTGGAGAATTTTCATCAGGTTAGGGTTATCAGAGAAGACTTATAACCATACTGCTGGGCTTTAGCACCTTCTGACTGTTGACAACAATTTATGTTGTCAGAAGCATTTTAAACTCAAAAAAATATATATCCAATGTTAAATCCACAACCTCCCATTTTAAACTGTTCCTTTCTTCAGTATTTTTTGGTGGCATAATCTTGTACTCATTTCCTTGAGCTGAAAATCTGGGAATTATCATTGACACTCCATCTTCTTATGTCTGCATTCAACCAACTAATTTATCTTCTTCTAACATTTCTTGAATCTCTTCTCAATAATCCTACTACCAATGCTGTGTTGGATACAGCAATCTTCTCATTGAACTTCTTGCCTCATTTCTTTGATTCTTGATCCATGTGACACACAGCCACTAGATTGATCTAGTTAAAATGCAGGGAAAAAAATGAAACACAGGAGTAATTATATATTTCCCTTTTTGAAATTGTTTAGTGACTTAACATCTGCAAGATAAAATCCCATTCCTTCACATTCTGTGTTGTTTCTTTATAATTTTTTGTCTGACTCTCCAGACTCAACTCTTAACAACCATCACACAAAAATTTATGCTTAACAACACCAAATTGTTTGTGGTATGATTTTACTCAAAACTCCTTTATTCTTTTCGGGGTCATGAACTCCAATAAGCCTTCCTGTGGCCACTGCCAATCAGGTAAGTAATACTATTTTCCTGTTTCATCAGAGTACTCTGCCCCACTGTGTTTCTACATTGTTTTATTTTAACTTATAGAAGTTGACGGTCACATCTGCCTAACCCCCCAGATTATAAGATGTTTAAGTCAGGGATGCTTTGGTCGGCTTTGTGCCCCCCGTATCTGGTACAGTATTTGATACAGAGTAAGCATTTAATGAAGTGAGCCTAGAAGAATGGGAAAGATTTTAATTAAAGCAGCCTTTCCCCTTTCTGTATTATATTAGCAAGACAGGATGATGTGCCCTGGAATGGATTAAAGGATAAACATTTTTCCTTTGTTCCTATAAAACAAGGGAAACATTCTCTAAAAATGGCTTTTAAACCACTAGAAGGACTCAGTGAGACTCATAGTCTAACCTGGATTAGAGAACCAGGTTGCTAGAAGTCAGTAAGAATTCCCTTACATTATTATGATTTAATAATACTCAAATATCATGCTTATCATGGTATTAATTGTTAATTTATTTGTTAATTCATTTGTTAATTATTAAATAATTTGTTAATTGTTAATGTTAATAATAATTAATTGTTAATTAATTGTTAATGCTTAATGGCTAATAAGGTATTTTGTAGGATGCTCCTCTATTAGAATCTTTTTTTTCTCATGCGTGGACAGTAGTTGTAAGTATTGGGGAAAGAAGCTAAATAGGTAAAATGCTAGTCTCATCACATTATATTAAGGGTGTGTGCTATCAATATGATTTATCACTGCTGATGTTTACCTTCATCACTTGTCTGAAGTAGTGTGGCAGTAAGTTTCTCCACTGTAAAATTCCTTGTTTTCTCCCCTCTCCCCTTTTTCACACTATACTCACTAAAAGGAGTTCACTATATTCAGCCCATATTTAAGGAGTGAGGAGTTAGAACTCCACTCTTGAGAATGGAGTATCTACATAATTTTTTTAAAAAGACTTTATTTATTTATTTGTCAGAGAGAGAGAGAAGGAGAGCACACAGCAGGCAGAGGCAGAGAGAGAAGCAGACTCCCTGCAGAGCAAGGAGCCTGATGCGGGACTTGATCCTAGGACCCTGGATCACAACCTGAGCTGAAGGCAGTGGCTTAACCCACTGAGCCACCCAGGTGTCCCTCTACATAAATTTTTAAGAATTTTTCTGTTTGAGTGAATTTTTCTTATCCTTCATATCCTTATTTATTCAGCCATTTATTTATGTAAATATGAATTATGAATGTTTACTGTATATTTTGGGTAATTATCCAATGCTGCTTCGTGTTGCTCAGATTGTTCCAACTTTGACCACTGGGATCTCTTTTATTGGCTCCTTTGCCTCTTTGACATAACTCCATCAATGTGAGTTTTTCTTTTTCTTTTTTAAAACCCATTTTACTCTGTGACACCATGACATATCCTAGGCTTATCTTGCATATTTACTGTCCCAGACCTAGAATAAACTATTTAACCTAGGAGCCCTGGTTCCTTTTATTGGAGGATGGTATTAGAAACCAAGATTTGGATTCTATGCATGCTTTTTGTCACTGAAGTACTTCTTTTAGGCCCACTGAGAACATAAAAACAAAGAAATATATATGTATATCCTAGCCCTTCTATATATACATACTTATAAATATTTCTATATGTAATCATCTGCATGTATATCATGCTAAACATTAGTTCTTATCGATGTTTCCAATTCCAATACATTACACATGTATCATTAAAAGCTATCCACTTTTCTTATATGTAATTTCCTATTCCAACAGTGAGAAACCTGTCTACCATCCATCATCCATTTACTTAATTTCCAGTTCACATGTGTAATAGTATCAGACTTGTTAACTGATACCCTTTAGAAAACAACTTAATAACTAGGGAATAGTGCTTACATTCAATTCATTTTGTCTTAAGTTTTACAGATTCAATACATTTCCAAAGTACAAGTCCCCTAATCTTTTCAATGAGTTCTTTTTTTGCATATATTTGAAATATAATTAGATTCTCTTTTCACAGTCGTCACTCCTTCCTGGGATTCCATGACTTCCTAATTTATTTATTTTTTAATTTGTATACATTAAAGTTCACTTTTTGTGTTAAAGTTCTGTTGACTCTAGTATCATACAGAGTAGTTTCATCACCACCAATAAGCACATTTAAAAAATTATCTTGCTTTGGTCACACAGAATCATTTATAGCCATATTTATGTACTGTACTTTAGATTCTATAAGTCTAGAGGATACAAATCTTGGCAGGATTAGAAAAAAAAATCAAATGGGAAAAATTCCTAGACACATCCAGAATGCAATTGTTTTAACTACTGGTCCGGATTAACAAAAAAAAAATTTTCACTTCCAAAATTTTCTTCCCAACTCTTCATATAAAACTTCCTTGTTTTTCTTGGTAAATAGTAAACTCCAGGGACAATTTTTTTTTATTTTACCACCCTCAAATCCAACATGCCCAGAAGTCAGCAAACCAAAATGGAAACAAAGATACATCCTGTACAAGTTCAAGTTGTTTCTTAACATTGTAAAAACACACCCAGATTGGAGCAATACAAATGTTCTATAGTGCTTAACATTTTTTTCTAATTTTGGAAAATAATAGACAACATATTTACTGAAACTTTTGTTTTTCATAGCAATAGATCTCAACAAATAGAAAAAAGTGGAGATGTCACAATGAGATCCAGTCACTGGTCTATGCTATACATGTATTAATGGTCATAATAACTGATTTAATATTTCCAACAACCATATAATGTGGGTACTATTTCTATCCTCATCTTATGGAAAGGGAAACTAAGGTATAGCAAGGTTAAGTCCCTGGCTCAAAGTCACTGATATTAACTTACTCAAGTAAGCAGTGGGCATGACTATTAGAAACTCCAGTGATGCTCTTCTCTTTTCACGAGAGAAGGAGTACCCTGGAAATATTTTCTGGACTAAGAAATGTCTCAACTTTCATCTCAAGTAGGCCTGTGATTATATGAGAGAATATTTGGGGCAAACATAATGGCTCTATTGGAATATTGACAATGACCTTCTTTGTGTGCCAGATGTGGTTATGGTCTGGAGAAGATTGCACAACATCTGTCAGACAAAGATTTCATTTGAGAGAGTGGAACCGGAGCATGGATATCTACTAATAACCAGATATCCGGCTTCCCAAAGAATTATACTTCATTGCACAAGAAAGACAAGCAGCTGGGTTTTGCATTGTGCAATGTGCTTATACTGCACTCCAAAACAACCACAAAGCATTAGATTGTGACAGCTCTTGAAATTTAACTGTCTCTACTAATAAGCATCAATTTTTAACAACCAATAGAGATTCCTTTTTAAAATGTGCTAGTATCAAACAAGCATGAGCATTGCATGCACTGTGGATGCATGCATACTTAATAGTGTACATATAAGCCAACCACCAAGCAAAGGATATCCCTCAGATTCATTCTACAAAATGAGTTAAGATTAATTGAATATAGGAGTGAGTATTAAAGACAGTAAGAAAATTGTAATAGATGTGGTAAAGATAGTAGAAACAGATGTAAAAATAGAATTCCTTGAATGGAGTACCAGGTAATGATGTTTAGAGAAACACAGAAATGAGAAGATACTAATAGTTCTAAAACATCTTTCTTGAACTTGGCCATTCAGATCGGCAACCTGGATTTTATCAGATATGAACTACCTCAACATCATTCTCCTTTTTCTCTAATTTTATTTTTTATCTTTAATCATTTTCTTCAACCCTCCTATCTCAAGGGAAGAAATGTGTAGAATAATATTATCACCAAGGAAATTCCCATATGTCCCCTTCTAGTCAGTTCCCAAACAATGTATGTGGAGTTTTTGGCCCTATGGCCCAGCTTCAGGCATCTCATTCACTAGGTAAATTCCTAAGTAGGAGTCCAGCTCCAATATCATCTCTTCAGTAAATAATATTTTCCCTTTCCTAGCTTTGAGAAAGAATCCTTCCTCCTTTATGTCTACATAGCATTTTGTTAAAACCATTAGTATTTCAATTAGAAAACTGCTAGAAACAGAAATTCTCAGCCTCTACCCAAGACCTACTGAATCAGAAACTATGGGGATAAGATCTAACAACGTGTGTGTGTGTGATTCTCGTTTGGGAACCACTATGTTAAAACTCTGTGACTTTACAAAAGTAGTTTAATTTGTTTGAGCCTCAATTTCATTATTTGTACAATGGGAATATAATCACCTTCTTGTGGCTACAGATACAAGAGATACTGTGATAGGCAAACAGTAAATGGTAAAACTATTATGTCATTTATCATTAATGTGCCATTGGGACTTAATATAGTTTCAGGAAAAAAAAAGTCACATAAGAATCTATAGTAATGAGTGAGTGATTTTGTAATCTTTTCTAAATATAAAAAATATAAAAACATAAATGGAAGAGAATGATGAATTCAGCTTCTGTATAGCAGAAACTCCATAAATAAATCCAATAGACAAAAGTATGAGCTTTATACTAGTTACATTTTATAAGAATAACTGTGTCCCTTAGAGTAGTCTGTCCGTCTCTTGAAATAAAACTTTTGTCCCCTAAAAGACCAGTGCTTAGCATAGTACATACTGCATGAGATAATCCACAAGTAGTTGTTGAATGAATGGATAAAAAGAGAAATAACCCATGATGCTGATTCTCAGTTTGATTCCATTCATCACAGTCTTAAAAAAATTATTTTATTATCTTTTGGAAATTCTTGGAAAATCACTTTTGCTTTGGGATTTGCTACTATTTCCATTTATATGCTTAAGTGCCAAAACATGCACCCTCATCTTATCTTTTTTTCTATTCCAACCCCTTCATGACACCTTGCAATTTCTGAAGGGGATCCACAGGAGTTTGCTCTAACTTGACTGCCTTTAAGGTAGTTGACATAAAACAGCATTCAAATGGAGGTGATAAGTTGCGATATGATATGCTAGATAACACTGCTATGTATCTTCTTATCTTAATATTCTAATGTGAGATAACCCACAGAATACTGAGAATATAATTCAACATTACAAATGTTCCACCAGCTTGTATGGGAGTTAATAAGAGAAGACATCTACTTTTTTTTTTTTTTCTAAACTCATACTACTAGAGTTTTCAGCTAAAATGATAATAAACAATAAGAAGCTTTATGTGAAGAGCATTTATTATCTGCTTTTTCTACCAAAGAAAGTTATGCAGGGCCTTCAGTTTGGGGTGGGAGTTTGAAAATGTGGTCCATCCCTTGAGCTTTAGAATCCTCTTTACAAAAAGCCTTTCCTTGTATTATATTTTTTGGTTTTTCCTCTGGGAGACTGATCACCATTATGTTTTTAACTTCTTGAGGAACCTCCATACTGTTTTCCAGAGTGGCTCCACCAGCTTGCATTCTCATCAACAATGTGAGAGTTTCCCCTTTCTCTGCATCCTCACCAACATTTGTTTCCTGTTTTGTTAATTTTAGACATTCTGACTGGTTGTGAGGTGGTATCTCATTGTGGTTTTGATTTGTATTTCTCTAAGGACAAGTGATGTGGGCCATTTTTTTTTTTTTTCATGTGTCTGTTGGCCATTTGTATGTCTTCTTTGGAAAAATGTCTGTTCATGTCTTCTGTCAATTTCTTGACTGGATTTTTTGTTTTTTGAGTGTTGAGTTTGATAAGTTCTTTATAGATCTTGAGTACTAGCCCTTTATCTGATATGTCATTTGCAAATATCTTCTCCCATTCTGTAGGTTGCTTTTTAGTTTTGTTGACTATTTCTTTTGCTGTGCAGAAGATTTTTATCTTGTTGAAGTCCCAATTGTTCATTTTTGCTCTTTTGTTTCCCTAGCTTTTGGAGACGTGTCTAGTAAGAAGTTGCTGCCACCAAGGTCCAAGAGGTTGCTGCCTGTGTTCTCCTCTAGGATTTTGATAAATTCCTGTCCCACATTTAGGTCTTTTATCCATTTTGAGTGCACCCCGATGTTTATAGCAACAATGTTCACAATATCCAAACTGTGGGGAGAGCTGGCATGTCCACCAACAGATAAATAAATAAAGAAGGTGGGGTATATACACACACACATACATATAATGGAATATCACTCAGCCATCAGAAAGGATGAATACTTACCATTTACATCAACATGGATGGAACTGGAGGATATTATGCTGAGCAAACCAAGTCAATCAGAGAAAGACAATTATCACATGGCTTCACTCATATGTGGACTATAAGAAACAGTGCAGAGGACCATAGGGGAAAGGAAGGAAAATTGAATGGGAAGTCATCAGAGAGGGAGACAAACCATGAGAGACTCTTAAGTATAGGGATCAAACTGAGGGTTGCTGGAGGGGTGATGGGTGGGAGGGTGGGGTAATGGAGTGATAGGCATTAAGGAGGGCACATGATGTGATGAGCTCTGAGTGTTATATGCAACTGATTAATTGTTGAACACTACATCTGATGTATTACATGTTGACTAATTGAATTTTAATTAAAGAAAAAAGGGGGAAAAAAAGACTTAGTCTGTAATATAGGATAATTGGGAAAGGACAAATAACCCTAACGAGGGAGATTTGGATAAACTTTTTGGAGGAGATGGGTTTTTGGTGGACCCTTAATAATGAATAGTTCTTCAACCAACAGAGACAAAAGGAAAATTGAGATTAAGCAGAGTAGAGTATGAAGAAAGCCCTGGAGACGGGAGAGAACAGAGCTTGCTAAGGAATGGTGAGTAGTATAGTTGTGGGAGATGAAACACTGCTCTAGGCGATCAGGTTGGGCTGCAACAGATTGAAGACCTTCCTTATAGATTTACAAACATGAAGTCTACATGCAAGGAGGAGCCACCAACTGACTGATCATATAGGTTTTGAAAGTCAAAGAAAGGAGTGTTTGTTCCTAATATTTTTTCAACTTCAATTCAGACTACAGTTTTGTTCTTGTGTTGCTGAGGTACCTTGTTGAGACCCTGAATGAATAGGTTTCCTTATGAAAAGGTTTCTCTAAACACTTAGTTTACTTGACTTTTTATGAGTTAGTTTGAGTGGGTTTCTCTTCCTTGCCAAAAAACAAGCAAACAATAAAAATGTTTTGATTAGGATATTTAGGATGGTTAATTTTATGTGCCAACTTCTGGGCTAAGGGATATCCTTATTTCTGGGTGTGTCTGTTGAAAGTGTTTTGGGAAGAGATTAGCATTTGAATGAGTACACTGGGCCAAGAAGACCTGCCCTCACCAAGTGAGGAGGCCACATGGATGGGCATGGGCCTAAATAGAACAAAAAAAAAAAAAAAAAAAAGAGGAAGGGTAAATTCTCTCTCTCAGGCTGGGACATCCAGCTTCTCCTGTCCTGCAACACCATTGGAGCCCCTGGTTCTTTCTCAGGCCTTCAGATTAAAGTGTGTGTATGTGTGTGTGTGTGTGTGTGTGTGTGTATGTGTGAATTCCTCTAATAACCCTCTCTCTTTGTACCTATATATCTACCCAGGTATATAGATATGGATATAGATCTCTATATGCCATATTGGTTCTATTTCTCTGGAGAACTCTGATTAACACACATGTTAGGCAAATGCACATTTTTTTTTTTCTGTGACAACTCATATTATTCTCATTCTTTATTGTCAAAAGCATATTTATAAGCACACTGACTTGAATCAGAATACTGGTGTTCAGGGGCACCTGGGTGGCTCAGTGGGTTAAGCCTCTGCCTTCGGCTCAGGTCATGGTCTCAGGGTCCTGGGATCGAGCCCCGCATCGGGCTCTCTGCTCAGCGAGGAGCCTGCTTTCTCCTCTCTCTCTGCCTGCCTCTCTGACTACTTGTAATCTCTCTCTGTCAAATAAATAAATAAAATCTTTAAAAAAAAAAAAAAAAAAGAATACTGGTGTTCAAATCCCACTTACCTCTCTGTGCCTCAGTTACCTCATCTGTAGGATGGGATAATAATAACACTTACCTCCTACAGTTTTGAAAATTAAAAAATTGTTGTATGTTAAAATATTGGAAAAAACATGCCTGATATATAGAAACTTTTGATAAGTGTTAGCTATTAAAATTTAAGGCTACCGAGAAACACATTTGCAGAAAAATGATCCTGAAAAAAATTGTAAAATAAGGGATTTTCTCTTTTCCTTTTAACATATAATGAACCAGATAATTATTATATTTTGCACTGATACACATTTTGGAAACAGACATTACCATTCCAGTGAGGAAAAGTGTTTCAAGGATAAAAAGCAAGAAAGTAGAGAGGTATGAGCATGAAAGAAAGTAAGAGGGTTTGGGAGAGATTTTTTTTTCCCAACGGAGAACCAAATATGTAATGTTTTGAAATATAAAGATATTAGATTACATTTTTATTATGTAACCATACAATTTTTTATTGTGTTATGTTAGTCACCATAAAATACATCATTAGGTTTTGATGCAATGTTCCAAAATTCATTGTTTATGTACAACAACCATACTACTTTGAAACTAGAATAAACTGATTTGGTTTCTCATCTATTTGTGAAAGAATCATAACAATATCATTTATGAGATATCTTCAAGTGTGTTCAAAGTACATCATTCTGTGAAGATTCTAAGAATGGCTCTATGTTATGTGACATTTGGAAAAGCAGGAAGGGACCCTCAGGATCAACAAACGGGCCTTTTGAAAGTACCTCTTGAACATTTGCATTTTAAAACTGTTTGAAGGTTTCCTTCTTTTTGGCATAATTTAATCCAAAAAACCCAGATGTTATGGTCCTTCAATTATCAATGTTTCCTTCTCATTTTAAAAGAAAAAAAATTGGTCCAAGTGCCTTGCAAAATAAAAAAAACAATTAAGTTGGTGTTCTGACTTAGTTCTTGCAGGGAATCTTCAGTTTTAGTTTTTTAATCCTTTCATATATTTGTTAAATTACCTTGGAAGCTCATTGCCCACCCCCCATCAAAGCAACCACATTTTCTTCTACTTTTTATTATTGCAGTGATTTTTGACAGCCATAGATCATGGAGTTCTGAGACATCCTGGATTAATTACTAATGTTTGAATTTGATTTTAATGATCCTTTCACGTGATAGAGATTAATTTTTCTGTGTTTAATGCTTATGTTTTCCTTGGTTGCTAAAGTGCTTTGTTATCCCTGCTTTTTTGATTATTTTAGTTTTGATTAAAAACTAGGTCACTGACAGGTGGCTAAGACAAAACTAAAGTGATACACAGAAAAGGAAGCAAAGATCGAGTTCATCTAATGTATTCCTATTTGTGATGGATAGAAAACCACTTACTATAACACTGATATTTATGGAGGAGTCAAGTAAACCAAGTGTTTAGCAAAACCTATAAAATGAGATCCCCAAACTCGTGGATGAGTTGCACCAGAATGAATCCCACGTTTGGCTGCCCATTGTTCAAAAAGCCGATACTCAAGAGATGAGTTTTAATTGGAAAGGAATATGAGATTTATTGAGGAGGTCTGCCACCTAGGGAAAAGGTGAACTCTTGTCCAAACGCCAACTCCAAGTTTTCTGTCTGGCCCAGGGACTTTTAAAGGGGTTTAGGTCAGTTAATCAGTAAAGGGAGTCCAGTGGTCTGCAACATTTCTTGATTATGTGCAGACTGGATGGTGCCAGCTACAGACGTTATCACAGTGCTCAGAGGTTGTGCAAGGGGTCTGGTTTCTTTTTTGTGGTGTGCAGAGATGCTCTGCTCTTTTTAGGAAAAAATGCATGATCTATAGATGTACAAAGAAAGGTTAGTTAATCAATCATGCAGGCTAAGCGTGTTTGCTAAAGTTTAAGGACTACTAGGTTGGCTGGAGGGGCAGAAGTGGCTTCAAGAAGATAATTGAAAGTAAATTAATTCTTTCTGCTTCTGATTTATTATGGAATAAGTCATAGTCATATAATTTTCATGGATAATTTTAGTTTATTTCGAATGGTTACATGAGTTTTAAGTTTGAATGGGATCACAGATGAAAGAGAATATGCTTGAGTTACTGTAACCTTTTTAAAGTAGTTTATGGCTTGTGTTAAATATTTGGAGACAGAATTCCAAAGAGCAAGGGCAGAATCTGTTCCCTTTAAATGTGTCTCCTACAGGATCTTTGGTATTACCAATCCTGCCTTAACTTTATACCAATATCAGTATGCATAGTGTCTGCCACACTGTACATTCTCAGTAAATGTAAAATAAAAGCGTTAATGATACAATGAATACAGCTTGAAGATAGGTAGTTGAAAACCCTCTTTTTGAACCTTTACACTTAACTGGTTCTGTTCTAAATGGCAAATCTGGATTAAAGATAATGAATTAATTTAGCAGTTTTGATGAGGGAGAGAAGCAGAAAAATGTTCACATTTAGTCCACAAGGCTGACCCATAGCCTGCATAGATTCAATAAGGATCAAATATGTGCTGATCACTACATTCTTAAAGGGTCTCACGAGTGCCTGTACATCTCACTGATAGTTAATATCAAGCTGAATGATGAGCACCGAAGATATCTTATGAAAGTAGTTGTACAAGTAGAAATTTGAAGAAAACATTTATGATCTAATGTCCCCCACACATCCCCTCTGCCTTGAGCGCTAAGCATGTAAACAGCAGCTTCACACAGCACACGGGCAGCTCTTTCTGCCCACGGGTCCTGTCCCTGTGCTATAAATGAACTTACTAAGTTGTACTATATGATGTCTCAGGAATTCTTTCTTGGCCATGGCACTCCATGATCTGGAATGTTTTGAAAACTCTTCTCTTTGATGTTTTTACCTTTTACTTGTCACCATGAATACCGCACAGAACTGTGTATTTACTAAGCAAAAAAATTAAAAGATAGAAAATAAAGCCAATGAGATATAGATAAGTTTCACTCTATGTGGGGAAAATACTGGTTTTTTTCCCCATTTTTTAAAGTGTTTAGATGTGAAATTTTATACTCTGCTTTCTTTGAGAACTCATGGGTATGTCAGTCATGTATTCCAGTGTGACATTGTGATTTTATAGTAAGAAATATATACTTCATCCCCATTTCTGTCACAGAGCTGCTAAAGCCTTTGCATTTCCTGGGATTAGAGAGATAAAGGTGGTTTCATTATGTTAATATGATTACTTTGGACCCCTCCACCCAAGGAAGGGTGCTGGTGGCCAGGAGAACCAACCATACTACTAGATTTCAGTCCCATCTCTCCTGACCTACTGGGAGGGTAAAGGGCCTGGGGTCCTGAGTTCAATCACCAGTGGCCAGTGATTTCATCAGTCATGCCTATACATGAAGTGTCCATAAAAACCCAAAAGGAGGGGGTTCAGAGAACTTCGAGGTTGAGGAATCAGAAGGTTTCCATATGCCCCCATGTTGGGTCTCAAACTCCACAAGGACAGAAGCTTCTTTATTTGGGATCTTTCCCTATGTATTTCTTTATCTGGCTGTTGATTTTTATCCTTTCATATCCTGTGTAATAAACCTGTAATCTACTGACTACACAGGTTTCCTGAGTCCTCCAAGTAGCTCTAACAAATTGATAAAACCCAAGAAGGGTATTGTGGGACCTCTGATTTATAGCCAGTCAATCAGAAGCACAGGTGGTAACATAGGCTTGAGATTACCATCTGAAGCAGAGGTCAGTCTTCTGGGACTGAGCCCTTTACCTGTGGAATACATTGCTATTCTATCTGGGGTAGTGTCAGAATATAGTTAAAATTGTAGGATACCCAGTGGGTATCTGGAGTACTGTTTGGATGTGGGAACTGTCACCTCCCCCAACCCCACCGCCATTGAAACTGGTACTAGAATACTTTCACTGAGAAAAAAATACATTATTAGATGTGAGAACTAGGTGACCTAAACAAAATAGTATCAGCTCATAATTCCTCTGTTTTAAAAAATATATATATTTATGTATTTATTTGAGAGAGAGAGCATGCATGAGCCTGAGCAGGGGTAGGGGCAAAGGGAGAGGGAGAGAGAAAGAGAGAGAGAGAGTCTCCAGCAGACTCCCCACTGAGCACAGAGCCCCAGGTGAAGCTCCATCTCATGACCCTGAGATTATGACCTGAGCTTAAATCAAGAGGGCAATGTTTAACCAATTGAGCCACCCAGATGCCCCATAATTCATCTTTTTATAAAACTATTTGATGATTTCCATATTAATTGCTGGGTCAGTAAATTCAAGAATTCCAATCTATTTGGAATATAACTTGTGAATTCCCATAAAAAGGAAAAAATACAGACCCACACAGATTCTTATATAAATATCATATTTGATTACATAGTTTATAGTTTTATTTCAGTCTACATTTACTTTCTGAGTGGATTGGACCCTAATATCTATGCCTTAATTTTCTGTAACATAATATTAATAATCCCTCTTTATAAAAATGACCCCAATACACCACAATATTGAAAAAAGTGGTTTGGGGATTATAGAGATACTTTCAATTAGCACAACTACAGTATAAAATTTACCATATTGCCTTCTAATTTATTGAAATAAAAGAATAGGTATCATATATATGGCAGCACTTGGTTAAGTATTTAACTTCCTCCTATTTTTCAGATGTTTTAAATAATCATGTGTTACATTTACAGATATGGTCTCTTAGAATATATTCTACATCAGGGCACCTGGATGGCTCAGTTGGTAGAGCATGCAACTCTTGATCTCAGAGGTTACTTTTAAAAAATGTATTTAAATCAGTTTTATTGGGGGTATAATTTACAAACAATAAAATATACACATTTTAAAGTACACTTTGAATGGTTTGAACATATATATATATCCACCACCACAATCAAGATATAGAAAATTTCCATTTCCTCAAAAATTCCCTTGGGCCCCTAACCTAATTCATGTCACAGCCATTGATAGATTTCATTTCTATCACTATAAATTAGATTTGCCTTTTCCAAACTTTCATTTAAATGGAATAAGATATACATTCTTTTAGGTTCTTTCACTCAGCCCAATGATTTTGAGAATCATTCATATTGTATATATCAGTAAATGGTTCCTTCTCATTGCTGAGTAGTATTGCATTGTATGATTGTACTACCATCTGTTTCTCCATTCATCTCTTGGTATATATTTGTATTATTTCTAGAGTTTGCTTGTTATAAACTAAACTGCTCAGAGAACTTATGTACAATATCTTTGTGTGACTATATGTTTACATTGCCCTTGGGTAAATACTTAAAGTTGTAATTGGTGGGGCCCTGGGTGGCTCCATTGGTTAAGTGTCCAAGTCCTGGTTTTGGCTCAGGTCATGATCTCAGGGTCATGAGATCAAGCCCCAAGTAGGGGCTTGAGATTCTTTTCTTCTCCTTCCCCACCCCCCTGCTCTCCCTCTCTCTAAAATAAATAAATAAATCTTAAAAAAGATAACATTGGAATTAGTAAACTGGTACATGTCTGCTTTACTTTTTGAAGACACTGCAAACTCTTCTCCAAAGAATTTGTGACGTTTTACAATGCCAACAGCAATTTATGAAAGTTCTAGTTGTGCCACATTCTCATCAACACTTGTTATTATCAATCTGCCAAACTTTAGCCTCATTGTGGTTTTTAATGGGCATTTCCCTAATGAATAATGATAGTGTCATCTTTTCACATACCCACTTATCATTTATATATCTTCATTTGTCAAATTTTTGTTCAAATCTTTTGCTCATTTTAAATTTGGTGCTTAATTTCTTATTGAATTTTATAAGTTGTTTATATATTCTGGATAGAAGTCCTTTGTCAGATATATACATAGCAAATATTTTCTTCCACTCTGTGACTTTCTCTTTTTCTCAATGATTTCTCAGAAGATCAGAATTTTTTAAATTATAGTCACATTAATCATTTTTTACTCTTTGATTGGGGCTTTATGTTGATGTGTTTCTGGAAACTTTGCCTTCCCTGAAGATTTTCTCCTATATTTTCCTCTAAAACCTTTGTAGTTTTAGATTTCATTTTCAAATCAATGATATGTTTCAAGTTACTTTTGTCTTGGGTATGAGATAAAGTCTATGGTCTATTTTTTGTACATTGATAATCAATTTTTGTAGCACCCTTTGTTGTAAAATATATCCTTTGCTCTACTGAATTAT
This sequence comes from Martes martes, assembly GCF_963455335.1. Lineage (NCBI taxonomy): Eukaryota > Metazoa > Chordata > Mammalia > Carnivora > Mustelidae > Martes > Martes martes. The sequence goes on from NC_137889.1 coordinate 106,312,292, forward strand.
CTTGCTACATTTGTAAAAATAGAAAATCAGTTGACCATATGAGAGTGTGTCTCTTCTGGACTCTCTAGTTTGTTTCATTGGTATCTGTATTAATACCATATTGTCTTTATTACAGTGGTCTCATAGTAAATTTTGAAATTTGATAGAAGTCCTGTGACTTTTTTTTGGAATTGGATTTCCACATACATTTTAAGATCAATTTACCAATTTCTCTAAAATGTCTGATAAGATTTGATGGGGATTACATTGAATTTATAAATAAATAAAGATGATTTTCCACTTAACAATAACAAATCTTTAAACCCATGAATATATTATTTTAGATCTCACATTCTTTTATATGTGTGTGTGTGTGTGTGTGTGTGTGTGTGTGTGTATAATTTATTTGACAGAGAGTGAGAGATCACAAGTAGAGAAGCAGGCAGAGAGGAGGAAACAGGCTCCCCGCTGAGCAGAGACACCACCCACCCCATGCACGGCTCAATCTCAGGACCCTGGGATCATGACCTGAGCTGAAGGAGGAGGCTTAACCCACTGAGCCACCCAGGTGCCCCAAGATCTTCACATTCTCTTACCAATATTAGGTAGTTTTCAGTTCATAGATCTTATACCTATTTTATGAAATTCATCATACTTAATTATTTTCAGAAAAAAAATTGAACTGAGATAACTTTATTTTCTAATTTTTTGTTGATGGTGATGAGAAATACAGTTGATTTTTTACATATTGCAGTATATTGTATACTACAATCTTTCTAAACTAGTTTATTAGTTCTAATAGTGTTTTGTAGATTCCCTAGGATTTTATACACACTTAGTCATATTTTTTGAGAATAAAGACAGCTTTACATTTCCCTTTCTAATTGGCATTTATTATTTATTTATTTATTTGTGTTATTTTACTCACCATACAGTACTTCATTAGTTTTTGATGTAGTGTTCGATGACTTCTTTTTTGCCTATAACACCCAGTGCTCATTGCACTATGTGCCTACTTAATACCCATCACCAGGCTAACCCATCCCCCTAACCCCTTCCCTCTAAAGCCCTCAGTTTGTTTTCTGAAGTCCACAGTCTCTTACAGTTCATTTCCCCCTCTGATTTCCCCCTTCATCTTTCCCTTCCTTCTTCTAATGTCCTTCAAACTATTCCTTATGTTCCACAAATGAGTGAAACCATACAATAATTTTCTTTCTCTGTTTATTTCACTTAGGATCCAATCTAATTGGTATTCATTTAAAGAAGCAATTCCACTGTCTTGTAGCTTGAAAAGTTACTGACAAAAATTCTTTGATCATTCTTCTCTTTGTATACAATAGCTCTCTTTTTTTTTTTTTTAGCTTCTTTTAAGTTTTTTTTTCTTTTTTATTTAAAATTTTAAAAATTTACCTATTACAGAGAGAGAGAGAGACAGCATGTGAGCAAGGGAGGCAGGGGGCAGAAGGAAAAAAATCTTTAAGCAGACTCCTTGATGTGTGAGGAGCCTGAAGTGGAGCTCAATATCATGACGAATGAGATCATGACCTGAGCTGAAACCAAGAGTCAGACACTTAACAAACTGAACCCCCCAGGCACTTCAAGATCTTTTTCTTTAAATCTGTTTGTAATAATTTGTTTATGATGTATCTTATTTGAGTGTTCTTTATGGGTATCCTTTTTGGGGTTTATTGAGTATCTTGAATCTCTAGGTTTATAGTTTTCATCAAATTAACAAAAATTGAATTGGCCATATATATTTCTTTGTTCAACAAGTCATTGTGTCTCTGTTCAATCTTTTTTTTTCTCTTTTTGTGCTTCAGTTTTGTTTATGATGCTGTGACTTCAAGTTCACTTCTGCAGTGTCTGATCTGCTTTTAAACTCATTAAATAAACTTATTTCAGATTTAATTTTTCATCTCTAGAATTTTAATTTTGTTTGTTTTTATAACTATTTTATGCTTTTCTTTAGATCCTTGAACATGCACAACATACTTATAATGGCTTATTTTTAGAGTTCTTGTCTGCTAATTCTGTAATTTCTGAATCTATTTTTATTGATTAAATTTTCTCCTCACTTATGGGTCACACTTGCATGCTTCTTGGCATATTTCAGATTTTATATTGGACACTGGACATTATTAATATTACATTATTGTCCAGATTTTCTTGTCTTTCTTTAGAGTATTGGGCTTTGCTCTGGCAAGCCCTTAAGCTACATGCCAATCAACTTGATCATTTCAATATTTGTGTTTAAATTTTGTTAAAATAGGCCTTTAGACTTTAATGTAAGATTAGCTTAGCTTCATTGCTAATGTTTGATCTTCTATGAGTCTCTACTGAATTTCTTGGGTGATCAAAAAAGACTCTCTACTCTGGTAGATTGTAGTTCAAATACATTCTTACCTTACTTACATGAGCTCTGGGAGTTTTACAACTCCTCATTGGTTCTTCGTGAAGCCTCATGGAGTTTCACCCCAGGTCTGCAAAAGTTAGTACTCAGCAAAGCCTCAATGGGACCCCATGCAGATTTATAGAATTCTTTTTCCGTGTTGTTCCCTTTTTTTCTGGAATACTTTCTGCAACTTCTAGTTGCCTCTGTCTCCTTTCTGAACTGAAATCTCTGCTTCATCAATCCAGTGAGACATCTGTGTTCTGCTTTTTTGCACTTTTCCCTAGGATGTGTTTCCAGACAAAAATTGAGATGATTTTAGAATTTACCTTGTTTATTTCTTTCCTTTCAGGGATCTCAATCCTATACTGTCCTCTGGTGTATGAAGATAAGGGTTTTTTTTTTTTTTCCTTTCATATATTTTGTTCAATTTTATAATTTGTTTATAGCTGGAGGTTAAGCATGAGGCCTATTTATCTGTTATTGCCATATGTCAATATCCTGCCTATTAGATTTTGCTAGAAAAACATTTGACATATTTTGGTGTATTTTCTTCCCTTTTAAATAGACTCCATGCTGGTTATTGTTCTATTATAAAGTAATTCTTTTACAAAAATCAAGATTATAGATAAGACTTGTTCTTTAGGAGGGGGTAATGGTTTATATTTCACCATTTCCAGTTATAATCGCATTTCAGTCTTGCATCACTAAATCACTGGAATTGGAATTTTGAGGATCCTAGATTCCTCAGTCACTCATTTACAGTCATTTTATTTACTTCTTTAGGTAGCCGATTTTGTTATCTAAAAAATTCTTGTCAGTTTATTCTTCAGAAGGTAAAAATGTTTTTCCCCTCAAGTTATTTTCTAAGCAAAGAAAGTGGTGACTTTGCAACTGCTTTCAAGTATAATTTGTCTAAATACCTTGACAGGAAAGCTTCTTCAGCCATGGTAAAGTCTCCCTTGTCTGTGAAAAGTGAAATATTTATGAGTGCTGCCCCAGAAACTATTTTTAATACTTGAGAAGTGATAATTTTGCATCAGTGACTTTGGTTTTAGATTTTTATTTTCAGCATTTCTGGAGGCAGAAAATTTTAAGTCAAGATTATCAGGAAGTTCTTCTTGGTACCCACCATTTTAGGATGTGTTCATTTTCTCTGTTGTCTTATCTTCCAGGAAAGCATCTGGCAGTCATTGATGAGGACTTAGAAGGTCCCTATTTTCTCTACCAGGAGTGCGTATTAAGCCTGGTTGGTCTCAGAAGATCAGGAAAAGTGCCATCTTATATATAGAGGTGAATTTTGGAGAAAAAAAGCCTTATTACTAACCGAAATGCCCTGGTTGACTCTGACAAACACTGGGTATTTGGGGTTAAGGTACGTTTCATTAGAGAGGCTTACTCTAACAGGACACTCAATATTTAGTGGTACCAGAAATGAAGATAATACTATTCTTGATCCACTTTTTGAAAATATTTGTTAAAAGTTGTATCAACTTTAGTTAATTTAAGTCCAACTCCTTAGTAGTACACGTAGATGGCTCAGTTGGTTAAGCATTTGCCTTCTGCTCAGGTCATGATCCCAGTGTCCTGGATCAAAGGCCCACATCAGACTCCCTGCTCAGCGGGAGCCTGTTTCTCCCTCTCCCTCTGCAGCTCCCTCTGCTTGTGCTTGCTCGCTCTCTCTCTCTCCGTCAAATAAACAAATAAAATCTTATGTCCAACTCCTTGGATTTTCTCAAACTCCATTGTATGTGTCTTAGATCCCTGTGGCTAGGACTATAATAGTCTGAATTTATATTCACTATAATTTTGCATGTGGGTAGAATATTTTTTGTTTGGTTTACAGTATTTGAACTGATTACTTCCAACGATTTGTGAATTCTTTTCTTGATAAGACCTTAGCTGTAGATTTTTTCAGGGAAACAAATGAAATGATTTACTGTGTTTTTCACCGGGAACATAGCTAAGAAGGTAGCTCCTATCATCATTTTGAGTAGAATTTAACCATTTTTTCCCAGTTGTGCTACCTTATCTTGCCCATTTTCAGTGTTATCTGTGACTGCTTGTTGCACAGAGTTCCTTAATAGCTGTTTCACTATTTAAAAGAGCTGAGCATCCTCTGTAAATATGGAAATTACCCATAACTTTTCTTTCTTTTTCTATCTTATTTATTATTTTTTAAAAATTTTACCTGATTATTAGAAGAAATTCTCTAAATTATCTATGCAAAGAAGTACCTATTCAATTCTATTCTTGTTTTCATTTTAACTATATTTCACTAGGACAAATTATTTTGTTCTCTACTTCTACAGAGACAGAAAATTCTCTTACAATTTTTGGCAGAAACTCATATAAACCTAGATAAATCACTTGTAGTGACTTTATATCATCTTATTACTTTTTCACTTCAAAAACTCCAGAATATTTGTCACATACTTACAGATTAATTAGAAATGTTTTCTGCAGAATGCCAATTGCTTTTTCCCTATAAGGTTTTGCTTGCTTAAATGTTCAAAAGGCCCATGCCTTAATTTCTATCCTATTGTGTTCCATGGCATGGAAATAAATCACCTTGCAGTTTTCAGCATCATATCCTGGGTCACTTTGTTAAATGACATTTTGAAAATATCACAGAAGTGGGGCACCTGGGTGGCTCAGTGGGTTAAAGCCTCCGCCTTCGGCTCAGGTCATGATCCCGGTGTCCTGGGATCGAGCCCCACATCGGGCTCTCTGCTCAGCAGGGAGCCTGCTTCCCTTTCTCTCTCTGCCTGCCTCTCTGCCTACTTGTGATCTCTGTCTGTCAAATAAATAAATAAAATCTTAAAAAAAAATAAAAGAAAGAAAGAAAATATCACAGAAGCTATTTACTAGTAGACATTAGTTCTACAATTTTATGCTTGCGTTGTTTCAATATTGGATAAACCTATAATCTTGGTATTTGTCTGTATCCGATTTTATTTCTTAAATCTACTGTCATTTGTGTACTTACTACTATTAAATTTAGAATCCTCTACCTTTACCCCTATAATTATGGGTCAGGAATATTGTGGAAGGGGTACTTGCATAAGATGAAAAGTAGGGCCTAGATACCTTTAACTTTTAAACTATAACATACAGTGAGAACTATATTTTACATCAAAACTGAGTACATAAACACATACATACACACACAACTGAAGCACGATTTTATTAAACTAGCCCTTACTATAGGTGACACACTCAGATGTTCTCTCTTCTAAATGATTATTTTATTAAAAAATTTTGGTCTCATGTAAATTGATTCATGACCCACAAAATAGTTACTGCAAACAGCTTAAAAAATATTTGCCTAGACAAAGTTTAAGGTTTTTTATAATTCCAAGATGCTATGAGTCTGTGGTAAAGGCCCCCTCCCCCTTTTTTTTTAACATGGACCTTTTTTTGTGTGTGTGGTAAAATCCACATAACATAAAATTTGCCATTTTAACCATTAAAGCACACAATTCACAATGTGGTGAAACTTTCACCACTGACAAGGTATCTCTGTTCAATTTTTTTCAAGTAATCTCTTTCTAAAAATAACTCCTAATTTTCTTTCATGATTTAGTCTTCAAATCTTTCTCCAAACTTTTTCACTTAAATTTAACTGCCATTATCAAGGCTTGAAATGATTCCAAATAAGCTTGTAAGTACATCTTGGAAAGAGAACAGAGTAACATATAGGCCTCTGGATAAATTTGTGGCTAAACAAACAAGGAAAGCTGAAAATGTAAGACTGGACACAGTATGTCCACAGGGATTTCTGTGGACAGCACCACACTACTCTCTTAATGCAGCTGAGGAAGCATGAAGAAATGTGTCTGAGGAAAGGAATGTTCCTTAATTATAATTCATTCCTCATAAATGAAAAAAAAATTAAGATGTCTTTTAACATTTATGATGGATCTCTTCATAGAGAAAAACTGAATCCACTTTTCTTTATAATAGCTAGTTTTCAGTAATCATGTCTGATATTTGATTAAAAGCTTCCTAGGAACTGAAGACACCTCTTAAGGGCTTGTTGGTTGTCAAAACAAAGCCACATTCTCGTTTATTGATGGCAAATGTTGGTGCATTAGGCCATGTGACAAGGGGATAGAGATGCATTGTTTTACATAATCCTCAGTGGTACACCAAATTATACCTTTGTTTTTTCCATTGCTATTGTAAATACTGTGTTAAATACTAGACATGGTATGTAAAGTACCTGATGGTTTTGATTTTCTTTTTTTTTTTTTTGCAAATATAGGCAAAAGAATTTATTATTTTTCTTCCATCTGTAGACTGCTTACTCTGTTGTGTACTATAAGTTCAATATTTGGTTTCCATAGCTTTCTTTTTATTGAAGTGTCACAGTTCATTTTAATTTGGAAACTGATGGTGTGCTGTGTCTCAAAAGAAAAAAAAGGCTTGAAAAAATGGGCAATGACTTTTATTCTAATAATGCTGAGAAAACCTATAGAAATTGCAACTTTTTTTTTACTTTTGCTTTGCATTATTGGTAATGCATGGCAGCCAAGTCCAAACAATTATTATCAAGCCATTCCACTTCCATAATATAACATGACTGTATGTGCTTCAAAACAAAATAAAGAACTCTGTCCACACAACATGGGCATTGAAACTGCCCCTCAGTTTCTTCTGTTTGTGAAGTAGTCCTTAGTTTGTCTCCTCTAGACTCAAATTTCGTGGCTTATGAGACTGACATAATCTCTTAAATTTAATTTGCCTTCTGAAAATTACTTCTGCAGAGGATATACTTGTTTTTGCTGCCTGCAGAAATCATTAGATGAGTAATTCCTGTTTTGAAGGTTATGTTTGTTACAAGCTCTTCTGGGAGGTCTAGACTATTTTTCATAAGCCAAAAACAGGATCTTGAGAGCTCTTGTTAGTTGATGATGTTCCCTGCTTTAGTGATCTTCATCCATGCAGTAATTCTGAGCTGAGCCTATCCCACTGTGATTTTCATGAAACCCCCTTTCAATTGACTATGCCAGAGCCTTTGGCCCATCTGGAAGGTTTTGCCAGACTGAATTCATTAAATTTTTTTTTCTCTGATTATTAAAGCAATGAATAATTATTATGACTATTTTTAAAATATAGAAAAGTAGAAAAAAAAAAACTGGGGAAAAATCACTCATAATCCCTCTACCCAAAAGGAATAGTACTAAACTTTTGACCTAGTTCCTTCTCAGTTTCACTTTCTGCTGAATTATTCTATTGATCCACCACTGCTGGAAACTTGGGGCATGATAAAGAAGAATCTTCAGAAACGTTAAGGGAATATCTTCTTTTATCAGGAGTCAAAGAACTTAAGCCATAAAGTACTTTCTTGTCAAGCACATGGTATGTAATATTGAAATGATACTCCCATTTATTAACTCAAGAATATAAGAAACAAATAGTGCACAGAGCCATTTAGGGTGCATTAATGAGAATGAAATACTATGCACTGGGAGAAATGTTTGAAGATTACTCTGTTTCAGCATTCCTATTATACATTGCAGTGGAAGTCAAGAAAGAAGCATGAGGCAAGGTCTCCCAGCTACTCTTATCTATTACTATTCCCATTGCTCTATCTCCCATATATGTGGTATAGATCTGCAATTAACAGTGCTAATTATTTCCCTTGAGTTTCAGAAATGTATACCTAACCATACCAAAACAAATATATTAATCTCTTCATTTCTACCTCCCCCAACAGAAAACAAAACAAAACAAAACAAAAGAACAAAACCCAAGCATCCATTCATTCTGTTCTCCTTATGTTGGTGAATAATACCCTTATATAACCTCTCACCTAAGCCAGGAATCCAGAAATTACCCTAGAAACTCTTCTTCTTCATATCCCCAAGTACAAGTCATCTTCAACCTTGATACATATTCACTTCTAATTGTTTCTTCGCTTTATTTCCTTCACCATCACTACACCTTTGTCTAAATATTCATTGGATATAAGTTTTGTGTCCAGTAGCTAACACAATACCTGCCACATTAGTCATGCAGGAAATATTTATAGACGTAATTATTCTTTTGAACATCATGATTGATAATATAAATACCAAGACCCGTCCATCTCTTTTGATTTCATTTAATTGGCCCAAGGAATCATGATACTTGATCTGAGAGTGCCATTCTGGAATGGCAATGTTAAAGGACTTGTTGCAAATTGGAAGAAAGTAGTTCAACTGGTTAAAGGAAGAAAGTGAAGGAGTGGGGAGTTACATAGTTTCTGGCAGAAGTCATCTAATGATGTTTTTGAAAATTCTTCCTTTTCTCTCTTGGAAAAATACTCTCTTTTGCCTCTAACAGGGCACACCAGTGCTTACCTTGGGTCGGGTTACTATGCTTCTATGTACAAAGAGATATTTGTAACAAGGAAAGTTTGGTGCTTATAGAGTTTCTTCTCTGCTCAAAGACACTTGTCTCCTGGATGAGTACAAGTTATATCAGATATATGTCTGTAATTGGTACTATGCTCTGAAAAATAAGCAACGAGTAAAGGAGATTGCCATCTTTGGAAAGCTATCCCTGCTTCACAATTGATGGTGAAAAGAGAGAAGGAATGGGGTGCCTGTGTGGCTCAGTCATTAAGCATCTGCCTTAGGCCTAGTTCATGTTCCCAGGGTCCTAGGATCGAGCCCTGCATTGGGCTCCCTGCTCTGTGGGAAGCCTGCTTCTCCCTCTCCCACTCACCCTGCTTGTGTTCCCAATGTGTGTGTGTGTGTGTGTGTGTGTAATAAATAAATAAAATATTAAAAAAGGAAAAGAGAAGGGAGGAAATGAACATTCGTAATATGTCTAGTATGTGTTAGACTTTTGCATATTCACTACCATATTTAATCTTCCCATTGTCCTGTTGAAGTTAGCACTATTGTATATATTTATAGGTAAGGAAATTTAGTCTCAGAGATATTGAATAACTTTTCTAGCTAGTGTTTGAGCACAGATCAATGACTTTTCTCACTATTCTATGGTGGCTCAGATAAAATAAAAATGATTAAATCAACAACAGTAACTAAAATAACCATAGCAAGCAATACTGTAAGACTTATCATCTATATAATGAGAAGTCACTATGCTGAATATTTTGGATATATTGTCTCACTTGATCTTTACACAACCTATGAGCTGGGTACCATTATAAATTTTATAGATGCATAGATTGAAGCTAAAAGTGGTTCCACAAGTTCACCCAACTATCAGTAGCAAAACTGGGATTCAATTCTGTACAATTTAAGAGCCCTCATGCTTAAACACAATGATATTCTACTTCCTAGTAGTACATTAAACTCATGGCTAAATAAATGAAATAAACTGAGTTGTCTGGCATGGTGCTTTGTCAATGATGGTCAAACAACAACTATTTTTTAATATTTTATTATATTATATTGATTTTTTTCATCATGGTAAGTGTACTCTTTAATCCCTGTCCCCTATCTCCCCCATTCCCTCACAGACCTCCCTTCTCATAACCATAAATTTGTTTTCTATAGTTAAGAGCCTGTTTCTTTGGTTTGTCTCTCTCTCTCTCTCTTTTTTCCTTTGCTCATTTGTTTGTTTCTTATATTCCACATATGAGTGAGACCATATGGTATTTATCTTTCTCTTACTGATATATTTTGCTTACCATTATACTCTCTAGCTCTATCCATGTTGTTGCAAATTGCAATTTTCATTATTTTTTAAATAACTAAAACTTCTTTATCCATCTATCTATTGATGGACACTTGGCCTGCTTCCATAGTAAGCTATTTGTAAATAATCCTGCTATAAAAATAGGAGAGCATGTATCCCTTTGAACTAGTGTTTTTGTTTTTGTTTTTGTTTTTGTTTTTGGGTAAATACCCAATAGTGCAATCCCTTGATCTATAGGGTAGTTCTATTTTTAGCTTTTTGAGGACCCTCCTTACTGTTTTCCACAGTGGCTGCACCAGCTTGTATTCCCACCAATAGTGCAAGAGGATTCTTTTTTCTTCCCATCCAACCCAGCACTTGTCATTTCTTGTGTTTTTTTAATTTTAATCATTCTGATAGGTGTGTGGTAATATCTCATTGTGACTTTGATTTGCATTTCCCTGATGTTGAGTGATGTTGAGCATCTTTTCATGTGTCCATTGTCTGTCTGGATGTCTTCTTTGGGGTAATGCCTGTTCATGTCTTCTGCCCATATTTTAATTGGATTAATTGTTTTTTTGGGTATCGGGTTGTATCAGTTCTTTAATATTTTTGATACTAACCCTTTATCAGATATCTCATTTACAAATATCTTCTCCCTTTCAGTAAATTGCCTTTTAGTTCTGTTAACCAGTTCCTTTGCTGTACAGAAGCTTTTTATTTTAATGTAGTCCCAATAGTTTATTTTTGTGGGGCGCCTGGGTGGCTCAGTGGGTTAAAGCCTCTGCTTTCGGCTCAGGTCATGATCTCAGGGTCCTGGGATCGAGCCCCGCGTCGGGCTCTCTGCTCAGCAGGGAGCCTGCTTCCTCCTCTCTCTCTGCCTGCCTCTCTGCCTACTTGTGATCTCTGTCTGTCAAATAAATAAATAAAATCTTTAAAAAAAAATAGTTTATTTTTGTTTCTATTTCCCTTGCCTCAGGAGACATATCTAGAAAGAAATTGCCATGGCTGATGTCAGAGAGATTACTGACTATGCTCTATTCAAGTATTTTTATAGTTTCAAGTCACATTTATGTCTTTAATCCATTTTGAGTTTATTCATTCCAGAAAAATTCTGGAAAAAATACAAATACATGGAGTTTAAATAACATACTACTAAACAATGAATGAGTTAACCAAGAAAACACAGAAGAATTCAAAATTTACATGAAAACAAATGAAAATGAAAATACAATGGTCCAAAATCTTTGTGATAGCAAATTTCAAAGGGGGAAATTTATAGGCCTACCTCAAGAAGGAAGAAAAATCTCAAATAAACAACCTAAAATTACACCTAAAAGAGCTAGAGAAAAAAGAACAAACAAAAACCAAACAGCAAAAGAAAGGAAATAATAAAGATTAGAGCAGAAATAAATGCTATAGAACCTAAAAAACAAATAAATTAATGAATGAACAAAATAGAACAGATCAATGAAACCAGGAACTGTTTCTTTGAAAATATCAACAAAATTAATCAACCTCTGGCAAGATTAATTAAAAAAGGAGAGAGGACCCTAATAAATAAAATTACTAATGAAAGAGGAGAAATAACAAGCAATGCCACTGAAATACAAACAACTCTAACTGAATATTATGAAAACCTATATGCCAACAAATTGCACGTCTTGGAAGAAATGGACAAATTCCTAGATACATACAATTTACCAAAACTAAAACAGAAAGAAATAGAAAATTTGAACAGACTGATTACCAACAATGAAATTGAATCAATAATAAAAAAAAATTGCAACAAACAAAAGCCCAGGACCCGGAGACTTCATAGGTGAATTCTATGAAATATTTAAAGAAGAGATAATACCCATTCTTCTTAAACCATTACAAAAAATATAAGAGGAAAGAAAACTTCCAAGTTCATTCAATGAGGCCAGAATCACCCAGATATAAAACTAGATAAAGACACCACTAAAAAGAAGAATGACAGGCCAATATGTCCCATGAATATAGATGCAAAAATCCTCAATGAAATTAGAATCCAACAATATATTTTTAAAAAATCATACACCACAATCAAATGAGATTTATTCCTGGGATGCAAGGGTGGTTCAATATTTGCAAAACAATCAAAGTGATATGTCATATCAATAAGAGAGATGATAAAAGCCAAATGAGCATTTCAATAGATGCAGAAAAAGCATTTGACAAAGTACAACATCCATTCATGATTAAAAAAGAAAAACTCTGTAAAACAACTCTAGAGAGAATATATCTCAACATAATAAAGGCCTTATATGAAAAATGCACAGCCAATATCAAACTCAATGGTGAAAAACTGAGAACTTTTCCCCAAGGCCAGGAATAATACAAGGATGTCCACCCTCACCACTTTTATTCAATATAGTGCTAGAAGTCCTAGCCACAGCAATTAGATGACATAAAGAAATAAAGGCATCCAAATTGGTGAGGAAGAAATAAAACTGTCACTATATGCAGATAACATGATCTTATATAGAGAAAAACCCTAAAGTCTCCACCAAAAACTAGAACTGATAAATGAATTCAGCAAAGTCACAAGATATAAAATTAATGTGCAGAAATCTGTTACATTCCTATACCCAATAATGAAGCAGCAGAAAGTGAAGTTAAGAAAACAATCCTTTTTACAATTGCAACAAAGGCAATAAAATATCTAGAAATAAGTCTAACCAAGAGGTAAAAGACCAGTACTCTGAAAACTATAAAATATTTATGAAAGAAATTCAAGACAATAGAAAGACGTTCCATGCTCATGGGTTGGAAGCACAAATGTTGTTAAAATGTCTAGACTATCCAAAGCAATCTACACATTTAATGCAATCTCTATCAAAAATACAGCAGCATTTTTCACAGAACTAGAACAAAAGGCTTTTAAATTTGTATGGAGCCACAAAAAACCTTGAATAGCCAAAACAATCTTGAAAAAGAAAAATAAAACTAGATATCACAATTTCAGATTTCAAGTTATATTACAAAGTGGTAATAATTAAAACATTATTGTACTGGCATAAAAATAGACCCATCAATCAATGGACTAGAACAGAAACCCAGAAATAAACCCACAATCATGTGGTCAACTAATCTTCGACAAAGGAGGAAAAAAACTGTCTCTTCAACAAATGGTGTTGAGAAAACCGGACAACCACATGCAAAAGAATGAAATTGGACCACTTTCTTAAACCATACACAAATTCAATTTGTTACTTGTGTAAAAATAATACCTATTTTAAGACTAAGCAACTAAATTAAACAAATGCATAATTGAAGCAAATATATATAGATATAGATATAGACACACATATATAACATCAAGTGAATAGAATTTATAAAATTTAATACTCTGAATTAACTGACTAATTTCCTTGGCTTTTATAAATTATCAAAAGAAATTCAACTGAGAGATTAGGAGCCTGGGAAGATGGTAGAATAGAAGCATTCTCAGCTTACTTTGTTTCATGGATGCATCTAAATAATAGCTACACTGGTGTAACTATCCCAGAAAATAATCTAAAGACTATCAGAAAAGACTCTTCACAGTTAATTGTAGAGAGGAGGTCACATCAAAAATGAGAGGAAGGATGGAGGCCTGGTCAGGAACCAAAATAACCTGGGAGACTAACTATAAATGGGAGGGACACACAAGTGCAGAGAAGGGAGGGGAATAGACCCTAGAGAAGGCACCTCATGGGGGACCTGAATTGGTGAGGTCCTATTGCATATAGCTTTGAAAACGAGAGGAGCTTAACTTCCTGATTATTTACAATCATTGAGGTTTATCTTTTGGTTTACAATCAGAGGGAACTTTAAAAATCAGTGGGAAACTCAGCTTTGGGAGAGCCTAAGGGCAATAGGAAATAGTCCCTGCCCTTACAGAGTATAACAAACAACATCCCAAGATACAGAATAAAAGCCTCAGTTTGAAGAGATCCTGGGGAATATGGAGGGAGATTTATTTAATAATCTCAGAATGTGTGCTGGACAGGCAGGGATCTTTAGGAGAGTTCTTTTCCCTGACCCACAGCCTAGATAACTGGACACCCGTGGGAACCAGCACAAAGACTTACCACCTAGCTTGTTAACACTGTGTGTCCCACTGCCAAGTTCTCCTGTGGACTTGCCCCATCCATTCTGCCCCATTTAGCAAGAGTCTCCCTCCAAAGTGTCTCTAGGGCTCATTCTGCAAAAAGCCCTGGCAGTGGCGAAACACCATTCCTGGGGACAACTCAGGGAAAGTGCCTTGCAGTTTGATGTGACCACAGTTCTAGCAAATGGGACAAAGGCAGGCATCAGGTCTGGCCCAACTATAAGCTTTAGGTGGCCCTAGACTGGCCCCTTAACAGCACAGAGACCAAACCCTGCTCACAACAGGCAAAGAGGGCCATTGCACCTAACTGGACTAAAGGCAAACATGGCTCAACCACAATAGTAAGGCACACACAATACATATTATAAGTAACCCCTGAAGTGCCAGGTTCAAGTGAACAGGGGACATTGCACTACAGGGTATTATAGGACCTCTTCTTCATAAGGCCACTACATTCAAGATCAAGAAACATAGCTGACTTTCATAATGTATAAAAATAATCACGGAGAGTTAGGCAAAATGAAGAGACAGAGGAATATGCTTCAACAGAAAGAATAGCACAGAATCACAGCAAGAAGCTTAAGGAAACAGAGACAAGCAAAATATCTGGTAAAGAATTCAAAGCAACAGTCATAAAGATACTGGACTTGAGCAGAGTGGAGGATCACAGTGAGAACTTCAACAAAGAAATAGAAAATATAATAAAAAGGAACCAACTAGAGATGAAGAACTCAATAACTGAAATAAAAAATATACTAGAGGGAATAAATAGGAGACTAGAGGAAGCAGAACAGATCAGCAAGCTGGAAGATAGAATAATGGAAAGAAACCAAACTGAACAACAAAAGAAAAAAAATAATAAAAAATGAGACTAAACTAAGGGAACTCAGTGTTTTCATCAAACATAATAATAGTCACATAATAGAGATCCCAGAAGGAGAAGAGAGAAGAAAAGGAAGCAGAAAGTGTATGTGAGGAAATAATAGCTGAAAACTTTCTTATTTGGTGAAGAAAACAGACATCTAGATCCAGGAGACACAGAGAGCCCCCAACAAAATCAATGCAAGGAAGTCTGTACCATGACATATAATAAGTAAAATGACAAAAAAGAGAATTTTAAAAGCACCAACAGAAAGGAAAACACTTGCATACAAGGGAAACCTCATAAGTTTATCAGCTGATTTTTCAACAGAAACTTTACAGACCAGAAGAGAGTGGCATACATCCGAAGTGCTGAAAGGGAGAAAACCTACAAACAAAAATATTCTATCCAGTAAGGGTATTATTCAGAATAGAAGGAGAGATAGAGTTTCCCAGACAAACAAAAGTTGAAAGAATTCATCACCACTAAACCAGCCTTACAAGAAATGCTGAAGGGAGTCCCTTGGGTGGAAAGAAAAGTCCATAATAAGGCACATGAAAATTAGAAAGGAAAAAATTTCACAGGTTCATACAAGTATAATTAAAGCAGTAGATTAACCATTTATAAGGTCAGTACTGAGGTCAAAAGCAGCAAAATAAATTATATCCATAAAACCAATCAAAGAAGTCACAAAAGAAAAGGATATAAAGTATGACATCATATACATAAAACTTGGGGGAGGGCGAGAGTGAAAATTTCATGCTTTTACAATGGGTTCTAACTTAAATGACCATCATTCTTATACAGACTGCTATATGCATAGGATGTTATATATAAATCTAATGGTAACCACAAATCAAAAACCTGTAATAAATATGAAAAAAATAGAAAGAAACCTAAACATATCACTAAAGAAAGCCATCAAACCATAAAGGAAGAAGGAAAGAGAAGAAGATAACAAAGAAGAATCACAAAAACAACCATAAATAAGTAATAAAATGGCAATAAGTGCATTCCTGTCAATAATTACTTTGAATGTAAGTAGACTCAATGCTCCAATTAATCAAAAGACATGGGATGACTGAATGGATATAAAAGCAAAACCCATCTATCTTCAGCCTACAAGAGTAACATTTCAGACCTAAAGATACAAGCAGATTGGAAGTGAAGGGCTAGAGAACATATATCTGCAAATAGAAAGGAAAGAAAGCTGGATTATCCATACATATATCAGACAAAATAGACTTTAAAACAAAGACTATAACAAGAGACAAAGAAGGACATTACCTAATGATAAAGAGAACAATCCAAAAAGAAGATATAAGAATTTGTAAATATGTATGCACCCAACATGGGAGCACCAAAATACATAAAGCAACTATTAACAGACATATAGGAAGAAATCAATAACAATACTGTAGGGGACTTTAACACCCCACTTACATCAATGGATCATCCAAACAGAAATCAACAAGGAAACAGTGATTTTGAATGGCACATTGGACCTGATGGATTTAACAAATATATTCAGAACTTTCCATCCCAAGACAGTGGAATACACATTCTTTTCAAGTGCACATGGAACATTCTCCAGAATAGATCACGTGTTAGGCCACAAAACAAATCTCAACAAATTCGAAAAGATTGAAATCATAACATGCAACTTTTCCAACCACAACAGTATGAAACTAGAAATCAACCACAAGAAAAAATCTGGAAAGATCATAAATACATGAAGTTAAATATCATGTTACTAAACAATGAATGGTCAACCACAAAAATCAAAGAGGAAATTAAAAAATACATGGAGACAAATGAAAATGAAAACCTATTTGGTCCAAAATCTTTGTGATGCAGCAAAATCTGTTCTAAGAGGGAAGATTCTAGCAATATAGTCCTACCTCAAGAACCAGGGAAAATTTCAAATAAACAACTTAACTTTACCCTAGAGGAGCCAGTAAAAGAACAAGTGAAGCCTTAGGCCAGTAGAAGAAAATAAATAATAAAGATTAGAGCAGAAATTGATGAAATAGAGACTAAGAACACAACAGAACAGATCAAAAAGATTAATAATTGATAAAATGTTAACCAGACTTTAGTAGTAGTAGTAGTAGTAGTAATAGTAAAGAAGAGATAGAGAAAGAGAGTAAGAGAGGATTCAAATAAAATTGGAAATGAAAGAGGAGAAATAAGAACCAACACCACAGAAAACAAAGGATTATAAAAGAGTACTATGAAAAGTTACATGCCAACAAATTGGGCAACCCAGAAGAAGTGGACAAATTTCTAGAAACATATTACCTCTCAAAACTGAATCAAGAAGAAATAGAAAGTTCAAACAGACCAATCACTAGCAATGAATCTGAATCAGTAATCAAAAAATTCTCAAGAAACAGAAGTTCAGGACCAGATGGCTTCATAGGTGAATTCTACCAAACATTTGAAGAATTATTTTTCTCAAACTACTCCAAAAAATACAAGAGGAAAGAAAGCTTCCAAATTCATTCTATGAAGCCAGCATTCCCGCAATACCAAAACCAGATAAAGAAGGCAATACCAAATAAGAGAACTATAGGCCAATATCTCTGATGAACATAGATGTAAAAATTCTCAAGATAATACCAACAAACTAATTTCTAATGATACATTTGAAAAATCATTCATTATAATTAAGTGGGATTTACCCCAGGGATGCAAGGGTGATTCAATATTTGTAAATAAATCATTATAATTAAGTGGGATTTATTCCAGGAATGCAAGGGTGATTCAATATTTGTAAATAAATCAGCGTGAGAGAGAGGAATAATTAAAACCATATGATCATTTCGATAGATGCAGAGAAAACATTTGACAAAATACATGCATTCATGATAAAAACTCTTAAAAGAATACTGGAACTGATAAATGAACTCAGTAAAGTCAGAAGATACAAAATTAATATACATAAGTCTGTTGTATTTCTATACACTATTAATGAAGCAGCAGAAAGAGAAATTAAGAAAATATTCCCATTTATAATTGCACCAAAAATAATAGCATATCTAGGAATATAACCAAGGAGGGGAAAGACCTGTCCTCCAAAAACTATAAAACAATGATGAAAGAAATTGAAAATGACACAAACAAATGGAGAAATAGTCCATGCTCATGGACTGGGAGAACCAATATTGTTAAAATTTCCATACCACCCAAAGAAATCTATAAATTTAATGCAATCCCTACCAAAATTTCAATAGAATTTTTTTTACAGAGGTAGAATAAATCATCCTAAAATTCATGGAACCACAAAAATCCTGGATAGCCAAAGCAAATCTTGAAAAAGAACAAAACTGGAAGTATCACAATCTCAGATTTCAAGATATACTACAGGGGCACCTGAATGGCTCAGTCAGTAGAGCATGTGACTCTTGATCTCAGGGTCATGAGTTGGAGCCCCACACTGGGTGTAGAGATTACTTAAAAAGAAGAAGGAGAAGGAGTAGGAGGAGGGGGAGGGGGAGAGCGAGAGGGAGAGGGAGAAGGAGAAATACTATAAAGGTGTTATAAACAAAACAGTGTAGTACTGACACAAAAATAGACCCATAGATCAATAGAACAGAATAGGAAGCCCAGAAATAAACCCACCCTTTTATGGTCAATTCATCTATAACAAAGGAGGTAAGAATATACAATGGGAAAAATAGTTTTTAATAAATGTGCTGGGAAAACTGGACAGGTACATGCAAAAGAATGAAACTGAACCACTTTCTCACACCTTACACAAAAATAAGCTTGAAATGGATTAAATAACTAAATGTGAAATATGAAACCATGTAACTTCTAGAAGAAAACATAGGCAGTAATTTCTTTGACATTGGTTATAGAAATATTTTTCTAAATATGTCTTCTTAGCAAGGGAAATGAAAGTAAAATTAAGCTATTGGGACTACACCAAAGTATATCGTATGTATAGTATATAGTATATATATCTATATCTAATCTATATCTATATAGATAATATAATCTATATCTATATAGATAGATCTATAGGTATCTATATAACAGAATATAAGGATGTATATATATATATAGCTGAAAAGAATTCTCTGTGCTCCCTGTAAAGGTCAGCTCCCACTCTCTGTACATCCAATTCGATCCCTTCTACATATTCAAGGACATTGAGTATTCATTTTTCTTTCTCCTACACTATTTTTTTCCTTATACTTGCTCTATTCTTTCAGTATAATTATTCTTTGATTTCTGCCATCTCAAAGACTTATTTTTCTTGTTCTCAGTTCTTATGAAAGGTAATACATGATTTTTCTCCTTCCCATTTGTGATGGTTAATTTTATATGTCAACTCACATGGGCAGTAGTTTGAGCAGATATTTGGCTAAACATTATTCTGAATTTTTCTTTGAAGTATTATTTTTTTTAAAGATTTTACTTATTTATTTGACACAGAGAGAGAGATCACAAGTAGGCAGAGAGGCAGGCAGAGAGAGGAGGGGAAGCAAGCTCCCTGCTGAGCAGAGAGCCTGATGTGGGGCTCGATCCCAGGACCCTGAGATCATGACCTGAGCCGAAGGCAGAGGCCCAACCCTCTGAGCCACCCAGGCGCCCTGAAGTATTTTTGAAATGAGATTTACATTTAAGTATATAAGCTTTGAGTAAACCAGATTGTCCTCCAATGTGGGTGGGCCTCCTTCAATCAACTAGAAGCCAGAATAGAACAAAAGGCAACCTTGCCTGAGCAAGAGAAAGTTCTACCAGCAAGCTGCTTTAAAACTTCAGCTTCAACATCAGTTCCTCCTGATCTCCAGCCTGAATGCCTATGGACTCTAAGTGCAATGCTTTCTTTTCACACACTCTACTCAGTTTTTCAACGTATCTCTCACTTAAAATTGCTCTTGTCAGTGAATACCTCCACATTGTTAATCCAATGGTCACTGGCCACCCTTTATATTATCTGATCTACAACACCATGGTAGGCTGAATAATGTCCCCACCCTACCCCAGGCCACATCCATGTCTTAGTCCTGGAACCAGTGAATAGTTCCCTTATGTGTCAAAAGTAACCTTGCAAATGTGATTAAACTAAGGATGTTGAGATAAGGTGATTATCCTAGATTATTCAGGTGGACTCAACATAATTGTAGAGCTCCTTATAAGGGAGAGGCAAGAGATTAAGTGTCAAAGAATGAGAGGTGATGACAGAAGCAGTGGAGAGAGGGGGAGATTTCTTTTTTAATTTTTCCATATGGGTGTAGTTGAGACACAATGTCACGTTAGTGTCAGGTATACAACACAGTGACTCAACAACTCTAAACCTTATGCTATGCTCATCACAAGTGTAGCTCTATCCATTTGTGCTGTCACCATATAATGCCATTACAATATCATTGACTATTCCTTATGCTGTGCCTTTTATTCCCATGACTTATTTATTTATTTAAAAATATTTTTAAAAGAATTTTATTTATGTGTTTGACAGAGAGAGAGAGAGAGAACAAAGGGGGAACAGGGGGAGAAGAATAAGCAACCTCCCTGATGTGGGGCTTGATCCCAAGACCTTGGGATCATGACCTGAGCCAAAGGCAGATGCTTAACCAACTGAGCCACCAAGGGGCCACCCATGATTTATTTATTCTTAACTGGAAGCCTGTATCTCCCACTCCCTTTCATCCATTTTGCCCATCACCCTATTCTCCCTCCCTGTTTGTTCTCTGTATTTACAGGTCTGATTCTGCTTTTTGTTTGTTTGTTTATTTATTTATTTTAGACTTCACATATGAATGAAAATCTTATAATATTTGTCTTTCTCATCTGACGTATTTGACTTAGGATAATATCTTTCTATGTTGTGGCAAATGGCACAATCTCATCCCTTTCAAGGCTGTGTAATATTGAATTTACCACCCCAAAAATGAAAACACTAATTTGAAAGGGCATATGCATCCCTATGTTTAAAGCAACATTATTTACAATGGTCAAGATGTGGACAGAGTCCAAGTATCCACTGATAGATGAATGGGTAAGGATGGTGTGGTACATACACACACACACAGGGATATTATTCAGCCATAAAAAAGGAGAGAGGTTTTTAAGAGACTTTGCTGCTGGCTTCATTTGAAAGAAAGGGCACAAACCAAGAAATTATGGCAGTCTCTAGAAGTTAGAAAAGGCGAGAGAATGGGTTGCACCCTGGAGCTTTCAAAAGGAATGCTGTCCTGTCTGCCAAAATGTTCCAACAAACAGGGTCTATAAAATCTTTAACTGACATGATCCTTCATCCTAATGCTCTCTGAAAACAACAAAGGGATTTTTTAAAATTGATGTTCATATAAAAATGTTGAAAGGATTTTGATTAACTTTTTTTGGGTCTTGTGCTCACTTATGGCCTAATTATTGTGTCTAATAAGATGGTATGTTTTGACTGGCCCAGGGGATGTAGGGGTGTGTGATTGGCATCTGTACCAGATGAGAGGTGCCTGTTCCTGAAAGGAAAACTCTAGAGAGGAAAAAACAAAACAAAACACTAAAATGTTTTACTATAGCCCTCAATCTTATAACACAAACTGACAGTGTAGTCTGATTCTTGTAACATTTTTGCCAGTACAGTTGAAATACCAAGGCACACTGAAAAGCAAAACTTTCTTGGAGAAATTCACAAGAATGGTGATAAGACACATGAGAAGATAGGAAACGAATAATGCAGATTTTCTATTAAATATTTAGTTCATTGCCTTCAACTAGTTTAAAATTTTTCAAACATGTTAAAATTATTAATAATAGGGACGCCTGGGTGGCTCAGTTGGTTAAGCAGCTGCCTTCGGCTCAGGTCATGATCCCAGCGTCCTGGGATCGAGTCCCACATCGGGCTCCTTGCTCGGCAGGGAGCCTGCTTCTCCCTCTGCCTGCCACTCTGTCTGCTTGTGCTCACTCTCGCTCCTCTCTCTCTCTCTCTCTGACAAATAAATAAATAAATAAATATTAAAAAAAAATTATTAATAATAATAACAAAAATAATATTGTTCTTATTGATGCCAGTGTATAGGTCACAATGTCAATTTCAGCATCAGAATGTTTAAAAACAATATGTCTGAGCTGTTGTTTGAATCTTTACTCTTTTTAAAGATTTTATTTATTTATTTGTCAGAGAGAGAGAGGGAGAAAGAACACAAGCAGGGAGAGCTGCAGGCAGAGGGAGAAGCAGGCTCCTGGATGAGAAAGGAGCATGATGTAAGACTTGATCCCAGGACCAAAGGCAGATGCTAAACTGACTGAGCCACCCAGGCATCCCTGAATCTTTATTTTAATTTAAGGTTTTGGGTTCTCATTTTATTTGTGCCTATAGTACTTTTGGTAAGATGCTGCTTCTGGTTCTTTTTATAAGTCACATAATCTCACTGACCATGAATAACACAATCTTTCTACTCCTTTATGTAGAGGATAAAACCGTGTTGGAAGACATTTTCCTCAATTTTACACAGACTGGTATGGTGCTAGAATTATGGGCTGCATGGATGCCACTCTTCCCTATTTCTTCTTCTCTTTTGTGCACACTGTGACCTAAGGGTGACAAATTAGGGTCTAAAAATTACAACTCCATGTGGAGAACCATCTACACAATCCTCTAATTGTTTTTTTCTCAGCCACAGCAGCATTTGTGTGTGTAACCTCACTGCGGGACTCAAGGAGGCTGGTAAATGAGGAAGATTCTTTGACATAACTTGGCTGCTTTCCATTCCAGGTGACAAGTCCTGAAATATAGCAGGCACCCTTAATAATTGGCAATTTGACACCCCCCCCCCATAGCTATCTCTGACCACTTCCCATACTTGTCTTCAATGCATTATTATCCTTACGCTGGAGTGAAATTCAGTCAGTCATGCCTTGTTTGCTTATGATTCTTTCCTTTTGTGTTAACATAGGAAGTTTTTCCCCCTACTTTTAAAGGGATAGGAATAGTACTGCAATTGTCAAGCATTTAATATACATAATTGGAATCTATTAAATTGGATTCTTATTGTAGCTAAGGAAAGACAACATGTTTTGTACACTGCCTCACCATCCTCCCCATGTTAAACCTGTCATCAAAGATGGTGGCTGCTACTCTTCTACATTGAGTTACAGCTACAAATCTGCATAAGGAGAGAACCTCCTTTGCTTCTGTAGTCTGTTTATTTATCCCCAGGTTTGGCTGAACTGAGCTGGACTAAAGATAGGGAGGGAGAGAACAGAGAAGTATTGGTCCATAAGTACACACAGTCCTTATACTGCGGCAAGTTAAAGGCTTATCTTCTGCTATCATTTACTCTTTTTTTTAATTTTAGTTTTTTTAATTTAAATTAAATTAGCCAAAGTAAAGTAAGTACATCATTAGTTTTTGATGTAGTGTTCAATGATTCATTAGTTGCGTATAATACCAAGTGCTCATCACGTCACATGCCCTCCTTAATGTCCAGCACCCAGTTTCCCTATTGTCCCACCCACCCCTCTTTCCACAACCCTCAGTTTTTTTCCCAGAGTCAAGAGTTTCTCATGGTTTTTCTCCTTCTCTGATTTCTTCCCATTCGGTTTTCCCTTCCCTCACCATCCTCTGTGCTATTTCTTATAATCCACATAGTATGTTATTTAGTAGTTTACATGTTCTGGGAGGAGGAAGTAATAGAGTATTATTGACTTCTAGAAATATCTATTATTAACCATTAATTGAGACTAGTCCTAAATTTTATGCATACAGGAGAGGAATAGTATGGACAATCCAAAATAATAGATAGATATTGACAAAGTGATAAAATGAGGTTATATTTTATACTGGATAGATAACAAGTGTTGATATTAAAAACTACCTGTTGTGAAAGTTACATGAATAAGTCTTTTGGAATTTTTAGTTTATTCCACATACATGATTTTATCTATACAAATTTATTGTGATATACAGTTTTTCATTAAGTCCAACACAAGCAAATCTTCCAGCAGTGCTGGAGCAGATGATTATTTTTCTCCA
Organism: Martes martes; assembly: GCF_963455335.1. Classification (NCBI taxonomy): domain Eukaryota; kingdom Metazoa; phylum Chordata; class Mammalia; order Carnivora; family Mustelidae; genus Martes; species Martes martes. Next base: position 106,336,266 of record NC_137889.1, read on the forward strand.
TTTGAGCACCAGATACAGTGGTTAGCTAGTGTTCTGGGCCCTGCTCTGGTCTGCTGTGACAATATCTCTGCACAGGAGAAAGCATAGAGGTTCATGTTTTAGTGCAGGGTATGAGCTCACTGAATTATTGAATAGAGTGAAGGGTATGGTAACCTCTGATATTTCAATTATTTTTTTTCTTTCTCACCAAACATGTCTGATTAATTAACACAAATGGAAAGATGTGTATATGCTATATATTGATAAACTTACAATTGTCTATCCACTTGGATATTTATAAAAACATTGAAAGGCAGAGAACATTTTAAAATGTAAGTTTAGTATTTGTATTTGTTGTTCAAGAAGCCACGTTTTTCAAAGAAAACAGTGAATAATATTCCATTGTGTATATACACCACATCTTCCTTATCTATTCTTCAGTCAGTGGATACTTGGGCTCTCCCCATAGTTTGGCTACTGGTGATAATGCTACTAGAAACATTGGGGTGGTATCCCTTCAAATCTGTATTTTTGTAACCTTAGGGTAAATAACTAGTAGTGCAATTGCTGGATCTTAGGGTAGTTCTATTTTTAACATTTTGAGAAACCTCCATGCTGTACTCCAGAGTGGCTACACCAGTTTGCATTCCCACCAACAGTGCAAGAGGGATCCCCTTTCTCTGCACCCTCGCCAACATCTGTTGTTTCTTGTGTTGTTATTTTAGCCATTCTGGCAGGTATAAGATGGTATCTCATCATGGCTTTGATTTGTATTTCCCTGATGATGAGAATGAGTAATGGATATTGTATGTTAAGGGATGAATCTCTGAATTCCACTCCAGAAACCAATACTGACTGCACTCTATGTTAACTACCTAAAACTCAAATAATAATAAAACAAAATAAAACAAAAAATGGTGAAGCCACATTACTCTTCCTGTGGATTCTTTGTTCGCTTTGTTCCTCAGCTGAACTCTTTGATCTCCGTTTTAATATCAATAAATCATTATTTAACAGAGTGACTGTTATCAACTCAAGCCCATTTTATTTCAGGCCACTATAATATAGTGTTAGTATGTGTATGTGTGTGCATGTGCACTTTCAAATGTTTTTCTCTAATAGCTCTTAGGAAATGTAGATAGTTTCTTTTATTATAACAAATGCTGCCCTGCAATGCAGACTTCAAATTTCCTTCCTTGTCTGTAGTCTGCTTATGGAATAAGTTGACAAAGGAGGTGAGAAAGCAGGTAGGAATTGAAAGTCATACAGCTGTCCTATAGGCAATTGACAAAGCTGACCAGAGTTTGACAACGTCCTCATAGTCAATCAACAACATCTACATGTGTTTTCCATATTGTTCTGTGACTCGGTTTGGATCTTTACATGTAAGGTTCCCACAACAGGAAAAGAAGTTTCTGATAGCTCTTTTGCTCTTAACTCTTGCTGTCACAGAACTGCCAATTTGAGACAGCTGGGGATTACATGGACAGATAGTTTAGTTGCATGTGGATTCTTTTCTTTTTCTTCCTTTCTTTTTTTTTTTTTTCTTTCCTTTCCTTCAATTTCATAGTATTGTTTCTTTTGGCTAATCTGGTGGATTCCTGGAAAGTTTATGGGACTAGCGGGAGTGTGCTGCCCTGAAGCAAACCTAGTTCAGCTTCCTTTTTAAGGCACATTGGTCCTGGCCTCTTGTGGAGTGGATCTGTTTTGGCCCCTTGAGGAAGGGAGTATCCTGTCTTTCTTAATAATGAGGCAAAAAGATGACTCCAAAAGAGAATTGGCAGCCACCAAAAGGAATGCTGTCCAGTTCTCCTCCAATACATACACCTCCTCCTGGGCAGATTTGTGAAATCTCTCATCAGTCTTCCATACAGTTAATCACGTGTTTTCTTTACTCTGTTTTGTTTTATAGCAATACTGTGAGCAGTTAACCAAAGTTAAAAGGTTAGTGTAAGTTATATTAATCCTGCAGAACTGATGTGTACCATATACATACATTTATCAACACCATATAATTATCTTTCAAATCATTATGTACTGTCTTATCAAGAAGGTTTGCAAAAGATTCTACGATCAGCAATACATAGTTTTCCCAGGGATCTGGACCTCTAGAGAATGAAACTGTATTAGCTAGAAGGAGAGGTTAAATAGATAAAAAATAATATACAGTCTTCTGATGCTTGTTTTTTTGTATATATCACAGTAATGCATTTTTCTATACTATGTATGGTGAACACATTTATTTCAAAGCTTTCTTCACTGTCTGTTGTGAAAGTCCTGAAGGAAGTTTTTTTCAGGTAATTGCTCTCAAGAACACGATATTGTTATTGACAAATGAAGGAACATTTTATGTTTCAGTACCATTGACTATTCACTCCCTTATTCAACAAATACCTATTTTATGCTTACTTTTTGCTCTGTGCTAGGCATTAAGCACACAAAGATTAATAAAATTGCTCTCCTTTTTTTTTTCCTCAGGTGGCAGGGAAGATTGTATAAATTTGTGGTTTTGCAGAGTATGATGAGAATATATAGAAAGGAGTAGTCACTTCAGTGGGTTTAAAGGGTGTAAGTGGGGATGAAGATGGAGTCATAGAAGGGTTTTTAGGGGGACAGTTGTGTTGAAGGAAGAGTGGATATTATGTGGTCGCAGGACCTGAGTGCGATGTCGAGGCCCAGTTGTGGGACTAGGACTAAGTTCTTAACCTCTTAGAGCTGAGTTTTCTTAGTAATAAAATAAAGACCGTAATTAGGCCAATCACAGAGTGTTTCAAGGGCTAAATGTGATACTGTCTATGAAAAACATTTGTTAAAATGCTATACTGATGTTTAAGTGAGACTTCTTGTCATCATTTGGAAATTATGTAACAAGATTACCTGTGCTTTGGGAACAAGACGAGGACCCATGATGGCACTCTGAAAAGCAGGGACAGTAGAAAGTCTTGGGACAATGGCACATAGCAGAGCATGGTGGATGGGTACATAGATTCTGGAGTCAGACTGGGCAGGTTCCAATCCCACATGTCCCTTTGGCAAGTTGCCTAAACTCACTATGCCTCAGTTTCCTCATCAGTAAAATGGAGATAATAGTACTTAGCATAAGTGGATTTTTATGGTGATTAAATGAGTTAATTGTGTGTAACACTTAGAACAGTTCTTGGGACATCATGAGAATGATTTATTGTTTTGTTGTATAAATACTTGTATTAGTTACCTAGGACTCCTATAACAAAATATAAAACTGAGTGTCTTAAAACAACTGAAATTTATGCTGTCACAGTTGTGGAGGTTAGACGTCTCAGCCAAAGTGTCAGTAGGGTTGGTTCCTTCTGAGCGCCCTGGGGGAGGAACTGTTTCATGCTTTTCAAGTTAACTTTTGGTGTTGCTGGCAATCCTTAGTGTTTCCTGGCTTAAGTATGTATCACTCCAATCTCTGCTTCTATAATCACATGGCATCTCTTGGTGGGGTTCTGCATCTCTTCTTTCTGTAAGAAACAAGGGCCCACCCTTCTCCACTAGGACCTTGTTTTAACTGATTATATCTGTAATGATCCTATTTTTAAATAAGGTCACATTCAGAAGTGCTGGTGATTAGGATATCAACAAGTCTTTTTGGGGGGATACAATTCAACCCAGAATGGTACTTACTTGGAATATAAATAACACAGGCTTATCTAGTCTGTGTAAACTGAATGACTTAATATATCATCGATGTCTTTAATATTATGAGACCTGTGAGTTTCTGTTTTGAATTTCACATCTGCAGCATCTTTTTTTGTCTTAGAGACCAGAAAATGCAGTGGCAGTTGCACCTGATTTAATTAACCTTAGGTCTTCCATGCTTTTAACCAAGGTCAGTGTCCTTTTAACCAAGGTACTCAGGTTATAAGGCTGTTTCTTTATTCTATAACATGCACCCACCCACCTCCCCCCACACAGATCCATGCATGTGACTCCTACTCTTGGTCCCTTGATCCATGCATGTGACTCCTACTCTTGGTCCCTTCCTCATTCAGCTACTGCCACTAGCTCTTTTGCTCTCCAGTCTTTTTTTTTTTTTTTTTTTTTTTGGTTAGTTGTCATTTTTTGAATTCAACAAATCCAAAACTAAAACTCACAGCAGTTTAATAGTGTAATTATGGTGAAATTTGAATCCTTCAGACCTGGGTTTGCATTCCAGCTCTGCCATTTACTGGCTTTGGTATCTTGATCGTGTTGCTTTAACTGTCTGAATTTCAGTTTCCTTATGTATGAAAATAGAAACAGTGATGTTTATATAGGACAATGCGTGCTTTACAATAAACATTTCATAAATGTTTGTGATTGAATAAATATATGAGTCAAGCAATAAATAAATGGAGTTGTTGAGAGGATTAAATGAGATAATGAATGCACAAGGTTTAGAACTGGGAAGTAGTCAATAAATGGGAGCTTTTAATTTTATTCTTTTTTCCTCATTCCAAATTCCCTTTTTTAACTGCCTACATCTGTCATCATTCTAGATTTAAGGTACTATATTGAGCTAACTAACCACCATGTTTTATCAGTTTTCCATTTGAAATCCCTACAGAGGCCAGTCTTTTTGTTGAAGTATGTTGACTTCAGAATCAACCCCTCACAACCTCCTTGTGGCATCAAGTCTAGATGACAGTAGCTTCCATGGGGGTCTTCCTTTCTCTAGTCTTTTCCTCCCATAATCCATCCTGCAATCCTTAATCATATTTTCCATTTTTCCACCATATTTTCCTCCATATTTTCCACTGAGTTGCAGAGACCTACCTCTAAATTTTGGAAATTTAGGTTTTTTTTTTAAGATTTTATTTATTTATTTGGTAGTCAGAGATTACAAGTAGTCAGAGAGGCAGGCAGAGAGAGAGGAGGAAGCAGGTTCCCCGCTGAGCAGAGAGCCCGATGAGGGGCTTGATTCCAGGATCCTGAGATCACGACCTGAGCCAAAGGCAGAGGCTTAACCCACTGAGCCACCCAGGCGCCCTGGCAATTTAGTTTTATTGATAAGAGCTATTTGGGAATACTAACCAGTTTTCTCTCTCTTCTTTTTAAACTGGAAGACAAAAGACTGTGTGGATGCTTAATTATCTATTTCATATTCTGATTCATTTCAAGCCTTTTCTGCACGCCTTGATGTGGTTATGGTGGCAATGTTCAAAAGAGTGATGTATCCCTGGGGTTTTGGCAGTGCTTGTTTAACTCAGAATTTGTTTGGGCTCTTATATTTTTCTAGGGCTTATTTTCAGTGATACTTGCTCCTTGAGTGCCTTAGGTTTTAAAACTGTACATTGCTTTGGTATAACAGGTACTCAGATTCTCCATGGATAGGAATTTGTCCAAACTCAGTTTTGACCTATGTGTCCAAAATTCAGGCTGCAGAAGGACAACAACCCCATCTATGAGGAGAAGGACGGGATCATTGAAGAACAAGTAGTTTCTTATACTAGGAGTCAACCACACCATGCCTCAAAGGCACTCCATACTTTGGGCTAGATAAAAAGGAACATGTTCCATAAGGAAACTCTATCTGCTTTAGATGGTATAATGTAAAAAAAAAACAAGGTTATATTCAGGTGCATGGCCATATGAATAACTTGGAAGTAGTCTATATGTTCAAATATTACTCACTGAAACAGCTGCTTAAAATGAGCTCTTAGTCCTGCTGAAGACTTCCCTATTTAGCCAATGGGATTTTTATCAATCCTAGAGTCATGTCTACTTATCTAGTGTATGATCAAATTAGTCCTTTCTACTCCACAGTAAACCTACACCTCAGTTCTCAGTTTCACTAAAAGTGATGAGTATCTAGAACATGGCAAAAGCCAAATGACATCATTCTCACTGGGATAACTAATAATGAATAAAGATTTAAGCCATGACTCCATAAAATTTCCAAATCCAATAGAAACAAATTGTGATTAGATCTGGTCAGTTAGTCCTCTGCATATGGGCTCTTCCAAAATAAATCAGTGTATTTCCTTATTTTGAATAACAGAACTCATCACCTCTGTTTCCAGTCTACTCCAGATTGAAAATTTTTGGCTCCACCACCAACTGCTGGCATAACCTTGGGAAAGCCACTCACCATGACTGGACTTTAATTTCATCACTGTAAAAGAAAGAATTTAGAGTTCAGTTTAGATCGAGATTTAGTTCAGTTTAGATGAAGATATTTAAAATTCAAATATTTTTGGAATGAAGTGTTGTAACTATCCATAGACTGGCTAACAGTCTTCTTGAAAGATCCCGTTATAAACTATAAATCATATAATGTTACTCTTTTGCTTAAAATCCTTCAATGGATTCCTAGCACATTCAGAGTGAAAATAAAGTCCTGCTAAGGTATAGGCACTCCATAACTTGCCTCCCAGAGAGCTCTCTGGTTTCCTTCTCCATGCCCATAACTCTTCTCTCTGAAGTCCAGCCACACTGCTCTCCTTGGTATTACTAAACATACCACTTATTTCACCCTTCTTGGTGAAGGGTGTTTGGGCCCTTCTTGTTCCCTTTCCTGGTATTCTATCTTCCCAGCTATCCACCTGGCTCAACCCCTTACCTCTTTCACATCTTGACTCAAATGGCACTCTCTCAAAAAATTGTTCCCGGATCTCCTGATCTAAAACTGCAGGCTTCTCCTACACTCCCCTTTCTTAGTCCTTGCTTTATTATTCTCCATAGCATTTATTTAACATGCAACATATATACCATGTAGCATACTATATATTTTGTTGATTGTCTCCACTTCCCAGAATCTAAAGGATTTTTGTCTGTTTTATTAACTGTCCAGTTAAAATTTGTTGAAAAAATGAAGAAAAGAATGAAGAATAGACATGCATTCTATTGGAAGTCATACCAGAGTCTACTGGAGCTTTAGATTATGATTTTAGCTGGTAGCCACTTGTAGACAAAACTTCTGTCCTTCTTGACCACTGAGTAATTATTCACATGAGAAGATAAAACATCTCATGTGGGTTTTGACTCTGGGGACTGGAAATCTTTTATCATTGAGCAAATGAAAGCCAATCATCTGTTATGCAATAACAGCTAATGAGGTATATGTGGATGAAAACCATCCCCAGTTAATTAAAAGTAGCAGTTTGCTTCTCCTCAAAATCATCTCTCTCTCCCTCTCTCTCTCTTTTTCTCCTTCTCTCTCTTTCCCCTTCTCTCTGCTATTGTATTTCAAGCAGATTTCTGCTACAGTGTTTTGGGAAAAATCTTTAATTACTTTGAATCCACTGTCCTAAAAACACTATCTGAAGCAAAGATCTTCAAGAACTTAAGACAATCTTTTTAGTTTAAGCAAATTTAATTATTTAAGGTCCATAGAATATTGCAGCCAGCTTTAGGATAAAATGATGAAGTTATTTCTGACTTCATGTGCATTAACAGATATGATCTGTCTGTCACTGTATGTAACTATATCTAATACAAGTCAATAAAGCAAACAGTCGCTTTGGTGATGTTATACTCTACTGACAATATGGACTGCTTATGAAAAGCCTGTGGGGTCAATAAAAAAAAAAGGCTGGAGTTGTATTTATATGAGACCATGTCAGTCTCATTTTTTTTCCCTTTAAAATGCAAATCTGCTCTAAAAGATGATGAGTCTAATTTGTTGTCCACTGGACTTGCCCCTTTCAAAAAGTTCCTTTGAACAACTGATGTCCAGTCTTCAGGATCCCATCCAGCAAAGGCATGCCAGCTGTGCCGTGTCAACAGGGATGATTTGTGGCCTTCTTAAACAGGCTTCAGAGGAATTGCTGGTTTTAGACATTGGTTGATTAGCTTGATGAAGTGAGCTTCAAAATGTTTGTTCCTTCTGTTCATTTTCATTTTTTAAGGCTTATGTATTCTTGGTATTCTCTTTCTTTCCCTGTGATGTTCAGTTCAAAAATGTTTGAGATCCCAGGGCATGAATTGGTACAGCCTGACTCATTATGTTCTCAGACATGCGTGGAGTTTGACAAATCATTTGGGTTTTTCAGGCAAACTTGGAGATGTCTAGGATTGGTTAGACCCTATTAACAGGTGGTAAGCACATTGTTGAGAAGTGTCTTTTGCTGCACTCAATTAATTACCATCAAACAATGACTGATCCCTGACTACAGATCCAGTCATCAACCTGCTTGCATTTGAGCCAACATATTAATCTACACAATCCACAATGATGTCCCTGCTTGATCCCATCACTAACCTCTTCCCCGTGCATAGCAAGAGTGTGGGAATGATCTGGTTTCTTCAACCTGCAAAATTAAGGGTCACAGTTTGGTTCCCTTCCACATCTGTTCCTCTTATTTTCCATGGACCATTTCTCAGTTGCCACCCAAAGAGATGAAGGCAAAACCCCAGCTCCAAGTGTTTGGACACCAGCACAAAGCTGCCTGGGTCTGTGGTGAGGCCTATGTGGTTTAGGAAACTATACTGCTTGTTTGAGCTTTCCAATACTGTAAAGTAAAAGAATAAAATAGACAAGGATTTCTATTTATTTTCCAGACCCATGGTCATTTTATTTTGTGATTCGTTCATCTAGAAAGTGCTTTAGAAGGAATTTGCCACCTCATATGGTCTGGTGTCATGTATAGTCATTTGAGATGAGGGGCTAGGCTTGAGGTTTATAGATGTAGAGTTATTTATTTCTCTTCAAGGTCTATCTAATTGATATGCAACCAGATGCCATAAGGATCCAGTTATGAACACTGCCTTTTTATCAAGTTAGGCAGCCTTCGGCATAAAGCAGCAAGATATTATTTATGTTGGATTTTCATTCCCATATATGCCTTCTAAACACCTATCTGTTTTTCAAGATTCAAATCAAGTGTTGCTTAATCTCAAGCCTTTCCTTACCAGCATGTTTTTTCAAGGTACAAATGTCTTCTTTGGACTTTGAGTCCCAGAATAGACTAAGACTTTTCTCTTTACACTCAGTTTAATTTGCTTACACTTAAGTCTAATTGGCTTCCCTAATTAGATTCTGAACTCCTTCAGACTTGAAGATGTCAACATTTTTATCATTCATCTTTGAAATGCCATTGCCTGGTACATAGTAGGCTCTTGACAAATGTTAATTGAATAAAAAAAAATTAATGAATGGACTCAGTGTGCTCGGTGTTCACTGGACATGCCATGTTACCTCAGAACTCGAATCTATCTTGTGGGCCAAGTCTTTTACCCATAATGGCCTGTCCTCCCTCTGACTGGCAAATAAATAAATAAATAAATAAATATATTTTTTTAAAGTTTTTAAAATGTATTTGAAAGACAGAGAGCGTGAGAAAAAGGGAGGGATCACGAGTAGGGGGGAGGGGCAGAGGTAGAAGCAGATTCCTCACTGAGCAGAAAGCCCAATACAGGACTCGATTCCGGGTCCCCGGGATCATGACCTAAGCCGAAGGCAAACAACACCAACTGTGTCACCCAGGTGCCCCAAAATTTTCTTGTTCTTTACATTGATACTTAAAAATGAGTTATGTGTAGAATATTCTCTATCTTTCCCAAACACTGTTAATCAATCCTTTCTCTTTGTCCAGAGGCCCATTAGCTCTTACCTTATACTACAGTGTATGTGTTATTCAAGTATTGTTTTTTCCCTTCAGTGGTGATCTCCTGATGGGTCAGGTTCCTGTTTAATTTCAACCCTATCCCAAGTGCTCAGTGCGGGCCTGGCTCAGAGACTCGGAGATTGTACCCAATGAGAATGTACATCAGAGGCCCGCTCCAATCCCTGATATTAATCAGCTGTGGAAATTTGAACACAATCCTTGATCTTGCTTGGCCACGATATTTTATCTGAAAACCAAGAGGCTAAAATAGAACTCCAAGTTCACTTCCAACTTCAGGTCTTTATTCAGCATCTCTTCTTGTTTTTCACAGCAGTGCATTTTGCTCCTGTAATCATTTGGGTCTTTCTTTCTTACAACTATGCTTCTCTTCTCCTTGCCTTATTTACTCATCCAAAATTTTTTTCCCTATGTCACCTAAATGTGTTCAAATAGTCAAATATAATATTATTTGCTGAATTAAAAAGATATTTGTCAGATGTATGATTTGGACAAGTTACTTCATCTCTCTACAACTCTGCTTCCTCATCTATAAAATGAAGATAAAATAATAGTGCATACTCTTCATAGGTTTGTTGTGAGGATTCAGTTATTGACTACTTGTAAAGCTTTAAAAACATTGCCTGGTGCAGGGCACCTGGGTGGCTCAGTTGGTTAAGCATCTGCCTTTGGCTCAGGTCATGATCCCAGAGTCCGGGGATAGAGTCTTGCATGGTGCTCTGTGCTCAGCGGGGAGGCGGCTCCTCACCTCCTCCATGCTCATCCTCAGCTCATCCTCCCTGACTGTGTTCGTGCTCTTTCTCTCACTATCTCTGTTGCTACTTCTGTCTCTCTCAAATTAAAAAAAAAAGTCTTAAAATTTTTTTTTTAAAAATTGCCCTGTGCATATTAAGTGAACCGAGTGCTTTAAATTACTAATGCATCCCCTTCCTCTGTTGTCACAGTCAATCAGGAGTTGACTATATGTATAGGTTCCTATATTATAATACTTTAGATTTGACTGTTACTGTTATCAGCAAATCTTTCAGGAAATTCCACCGTGTTTTTATCACAAAAAATCTAAATTAAATCTTATTACTCATTTATTTTTAATAACACATTCTTATGCTTTCATAAATGCCACTCAGAATTTATTTACAGTGTGGTATCATGCAGTTATTTCCCTAGTAGTCAAAGGTAGAGTATAGATATTATTAAATAGTTATCTAATATGAAGCTTTCATTTTGCAAGTTTCATTATACTTTAAAGTTAGAATGCATACCCACCTGTAATAGCTATTGTGAAATGTATTAGAGTCTAGAAGAGAAGAGGTCTTTAGAGCTGGATTTGGCCAGATTTACACAGTAGTCTAAAATATTGTTTTCCAAATAAGATACAGATTTGCTAAGTAACCTGAGTACAACAGCATCCAAAAGATGTAAGAAATGTTGGTGAAAGATTATTACGTTTCAACAATTTTCAATTTGTGCTAAATTTAGCTCTCCTGGGCACGAGATAGAAATATGTTTAAAAACCAATCCCCCTATTCATGTGCAATATGTCACATTTGGAGAAATTGTGACTGGTGGTCACCACTTGATGAGATTGTGTGTGTTTATGTTTGGGTATGAGGGATACTTTTAGCAAGGGTAAAATCCCTATACAGTGAAAGTCAAGGAGCATTTAATTTTTGTAAACAAGTTTAGCAAGAAATTATGTTTTCTGTTTTCAGGAAATGAGCAGCGTTTTTAAAAACAAGATGGAACATGAAAGGTACTGGGAGAAATAGGAAAATTTACATTCTGGTGTCAGACCCAAGAACTATGTAAGTAGGTAAGTGATTTGACCTCTCTGGGTTGTGCTCTCCACATTTGTTAAAGGTTATGTGACCCATATTGCTGTGTGTTTGGATGAAAGATTGTAAGAGAAGAAGACCTTGAATAAGGAGCTCCTTATTCTTATTCTTATAAGAGATTATGGTAGAAGTCCAGGTGAGATTTCACACTTCAAGCACAATTCATAATTTTATGTTGTTCTTGCACTTGCCTGTTGAATAAGGGCGGATGGTTTTGTCGGTAAGTGGAAGAGGCACTCTAAAAGTACTTTCAGCTCCAGAATTGCTTTCATCGGCTCATCAGTTGCCTAAATTCTTCTTATAAAGATTATGTCTACGGTCCTTTGTGTCTTTTGTGGTATAGGTGAAAGTGTAAATTTAGATGAGTCATCCTCTTAATAAATATCACTCTTCTCTAGCAGAAGGGAATGTAAAATAAATGAACTAAGACGACAAGGAGAGGTGTAGTGGGGCTTGTGGTGAACAAGAGAATGTGAGCCGGTCCCAATTCTCCTTCAGCCCATCATTTACACAAACCAAGCGATCTCTAGACTTTAATAACAAAAGAGGAAACTCTGGATTTTTATGTTTATTTTATGTTTATTTTCCAAGTTTTAAAACACTCATACAAAACATTTGCAGGGCACATCTGGTCAGTGGACCCCTCTTGGTCACCAGCACTCTGTAGGTCATGTCAATCCTTCTGAGATTGAGGAGAATCTTAACCTCCTCAAACTGGTCTTGGTATATGAGCAGAAAGAAATACTTTGAGAACAGCGATTTGCCTAGTTAGAAAAATGTTTCCTGTGTTGGACAGCCAGCCAGGCTGCCATGCCGGCTTAGTCACACAGAATGACATGTTATATAGAGAAGCAAGGGAGCACGTTAATTGTGTTTAGGTGTCTGCCGTAGAACGTGGCCATCCTCAGCTGGGCTTTCAGTCACACTGAGCAACGCCTTCAATTGTTCTTTGCAGGATCTTATTCCATTTCCCTGCAGCAGCTTGTTCAAGTTCTTTAGCTTCCCCTATTTTCATGTCTCTTAAACTGTGGACTTGTTTTCCTCCTGCTGAAAATCTGGGCTCTCAATGGTGAACATCTTCATTTTGCTCTTGCACTGTACAGAGGAAGTGGCATTAGCCTCTGCTGTCACTTCCTTTTCTCCAGTCCCATGAGAACAGAGTTTCCTTTTCCTACTCTTAGCCGGTCCCAGAAATGCTTTGAGCTGGACCCCTTTCATCTCAGTTAGTATCAGCATCAGCCCTTCTCTGACATTTTCAGTTTCTCTCCCTCACCTTCCCCACACGCATTTCCAGTGGTATATCGATAAGCTCTTATCTTTCTTGGGTAACAATACTTTCAAGAGGGCAAAACAAATACCAGCTTCCTGACTCCATGTCCTCTCCTTGCTTCTGCCTTTTCTCTCTGGCCTCTTGCCTTTCCTCATAAGAGCCTGCTCCCACAGAACCCAGTTCCTTGGTCCCACTTACACTGTAACTCTTACAGTCAGGATGCCTCACACAGGATGCCTCCTCTGACCGTACTTTCGCAAAGTAAATTTCTCATCGGTAACGCATATTAAAAACATTTCTCATGTTAGAATGTTATCTAGTATTTGTTTTTAAATATACAACCTAGGAAGAGGAGAGAGATGGACGTAAATAAGGGAGAAATGAGGTTAGCTATCTGTTGATAATTGTTGAAGCTGGGTGATGAACTGTCTAGCAAAACCCCAGATCTTCTAATTCCAAAACCAAATAAATCATTTTTATCTGTCAACTTATGTGACTTCTTATTGGCCTCTGACCTTTGCTACCACCTTCCTGGGACAGTCTTCTCCCTTCGCACTTGAGACTCTCCCACACCACCTCTTTCTGTCTTCTCTCCGTCTTGGTCTCATTGTAGTTTTATTTTCCTATTCCTCTTCCTTAAATGCTGACATTCCCTGGGTTATGCCTTAGGCCTCTTCTCTTTGGTACATGTTCACAGAAGCTGAATGAATGATCTGTCTTGATTACAACTACAATCTAAAGTATATCGACCACTTAATCTATATTTCAGTAGAGCTTGAGCTTCTGATCCTTAGTCCCCTATTTTCAGTTGGATTGCCTCCAGCAGCATTTCCAAACTGAACTCATCATTATCCCTCCACTCTGCCTCACCTACTCCTTATTCTCTAATCTTACCTTAGTGGCTGGGAAATGCTTGCAGTCTTTCAAGATTTATCTTTTCTAGTAAGCACCCCCTCAATAATCATGCCTTCCTCAGTGCCACATAAGAGTGCAGTTCTTCCATGTGAAACATTCTTTATTCCTTAATCCTCTCACTCTATACACTGTTTTCCCCTTCCCGTGCTCTTTCCTCCCACGGGGTGGATAAGACACCAGATTTGTCTTGGTATTCCTACCCTTCCCAGTATAATGCCTGGCATATTATCAGTAAATATTTGTCAAAATAACTAATAATGTGGTCTTGAAATTTAATGTTGAAAGGGAAAACCTGACTCGGATACTCTGAAAGAACAAGGTAATGGTCAAGAGCATCCTATCTAGAACCCCACAACCTGGGTTTGAATCTTGACTCTGGTACTTACTAGCTTTGTGATAGAGGGGAAATCATTAAGTTGTAGTCAAAAGTCACTTAATGCTCTGGTCTTTGAGCTGTAACAAAATTTAGAAAATTTAGAAAAAATTCTAAATGAGCAGAGGAAAATTTAGAAATGTAATTTCTTTAAAAAATATTTTTTATGTTTTTATGATGTCAAGACTTGCATTTATATAGCTGTCTTTTTTTCCTAGAGATAAAAATGTTCTAAGTTTATAAATGGAAATAAGTATAATAAGTAGTATATTATGTATACATACTGTATTTTTTTCTTGGTATTATGCAAGAATCCTACAACTACCAAGAGCCCTACCCTGCAAACAATTTTGAGAACATTTTAATAGAAAAATGAGACGCAAAAAGTTTAAATGGGATGCCCGAGGTCATACTACCTGTAGCAGAGCTGAGATTTGAGTGGGGTTGCCTGAATCCCTGTGCATAATTCTTATCACCAACATATTTAAACACGTTTAAAAACGCCTATCACTATGTCAGTCTGTTGGGTCTTAGAATAGTTTCCTTGCAATGATATTATTTTGATATAAAAGACTGTACACAGAGATGCATGTAAAAAGTTACAAAATTTAACTAACTGAAAGTAAGAAATTAATGGCAAATAAGGGCATTTATGAAAACTATTCATTGAAAAATATTCTGAGACTTGACAGAAAAAAAAAAGTATTCTAACCTCAAAAATACATGGCTACCTGCTTTGATTTGACTTATAATTTAACATCTCTATTCTCCTCAATTCATCCATCTTTTCTACAAGATCTCAAAGTTCACTGTCTTGCCCTAAAATTCTTTTTTGAAATCTGTTTTCAAATCTGTAGTCCTTATATTCTGATTTCATAAATGTCTTTCTTTGTACTTAATAAAGTACTTTTCTTAGCACAGACATCCCAAAACAGCACAAGAAATGCAATCATGTCAATAAGTTATTTCAGATTATTCCTGTAGTTGTGAAGGAAATCTGTGGACTGCATCACTGTGAATCTCTGTGCAGCTTTCTTTGTTGTAGATATACTACTTCAGCATAGCTGAGGCCTGAAGTTCTCAAGCTAATTGCATTTGACCAGCTCCTGAGCCTTATTTCCTTCCTATGAGCATGACTAGTATAAATCATTGCTATTTAGAGAGACTCCATAATGAATTTTGCAGAACAAAGAAATGAGAATGAAGAAAGATGAATGGTTTTAAATATAATGATTTTTCAAAATAATGATCTTTTAACTTCCTATACAAAGACACATTTAAGTAAATGAGCTGTATTACAAGAGGAAATCAATCCTCCATTAATCCATAGAAGTGACCATATAGATGTTTATCCTATAGAGAAGACAGCTAGAGTGTCTACCTTCTTTGAGAAATAAGAAGCATTTTATGCAGCTGTGTGTACCACTATGTTGGCCTGTCAAATTGCTATTTCCTTTACCTTCATGTGGCCTTCCTACTTGGCTCTAATAACAGCCAGTCCAATAACCCACTTAGTATTTGATTTCATGTATTATTGGTCATGTGTTTTATAAATATTTCTGATGTTGATATGATATCTGGAATTTGGTTTTAAACAATGCAATAAGGAAAGAGATGTGTGGGTTAATGGTGGAAGAAGGCTATGCGGTGCTATTACTAAAGCTGGATGATGAGTCACTGAGGATTCATCAGTCCATCCTATATATTTGTATATGCTTGTAATTGTCCATAAAAGAGTAATAATACATACGCTTTTAGATTTATATGTTTAGAGGGGTGTGTGTGTGTGTGTGTGTGTGTGTCTGTCTGTCTGTCTTTAGCTTTTAACTAAAAACTTTTGAACCATAGGGATGGTAAATTTTATTTTCCACTAAGCAATTTGGTGGGGCACAGAAATTATATACATTCATTCCTATAGGAGAAACAAAAAGCATAAAACCTTGATCCCCAAATCCTTACAATCTAGCTGGGAGAAATATAATACACAAACAAAAAATCTTGGAAGTGAAATATTAATACAAAATTTCAATAACATTTTTGAGAATAATGAAAGATTTAGACACCATGAAAAATCTTTAGAAAATTACACTGCTTATAATTTCTGTATTTCAGTTGAAAGGAACATCATTATAATTTAGAGAAGTTTTATTTAGGTAAGTGGATTTAAGCTGACCCTTAAAAATGCAGGCCTTAGCGAGGTAGAGAGGAATGGGAAAACGTTTTAAATTAAAGAAAAGAAAAGAGCAAAAGAAAAAAGGGAAAAATAAATAAATAACCTCTAAAAGTCTAACTTTTTAGGTGAGTAAATGAGTCACTGGAAATAATAGAACTTTAGAGATTTATTTGACTTTGGAAGACTGAATTTTAAGGTTAAAGAATTTAAACTTTATTCTCGGGCAGGAGAGAGCCACCAAAGGTGTTTTGCAAGGAAGTGATTGTTCCCAAAAAAACATAGAGTAAAATGACTATAGTGACAGGAATGACCGACTTAGAAACCTGTGAGAGAAAGAACGAGAAGACTAAACAGGATTGTTGCAATATTGCAATATCTGCAGAGAAAGCAGCAAGGTTCTTTTTCAGAAGGTAGCAAAGTGAAACGAGGATCCATCGTGGAGGGTACTTTTGTCAGGTCTTCAAGATCAATCAGATTTGAGGGTCTAGGAAAATGGCTGCTTCTGCACCCTCCTCTATTTCTAGTGTATCTTAACTTAATAAAATGGATATACTATTTTAAAGTTTTGATTGGCAAACATTGAGCAACTTCCAAAAAAAAAAAAAAGGAGGACAGTGGGAATGATAATCAGGGATGCCAAGTGTCAAAACTAGTAAGTAGGTGTTGCTTTTAGTTCCTTTGTTAATTATGTTATTAATAACATTTGTGAATGTGGGGAAATTTCATGTTGTGCTTAGTACTGGCACCTCTACTTATTTGAAGCATTTAAATTCCACAGGGGCTATTTTATCTGGTTCTATGGAGACTGTATTTGGTATGAGGATAGGAATTTGAGCAACCGCACACCAGATTTATGTGCTTATCCTGAAATATTCATTCCAGAGAAAGGCCTGCTGGGCTAATATAGACTTTTTAGATTTTTCCACAGGTTTTAATGAGCCAACACCAATTCTGGCACTGTAATCTCCACAGTATACAAAATGTGTTATGGGAAACAACTTTTCTAGGTCTGCCAGATTAGTGGGTAAAATGTACTACACATCTGTTGGGTCTAACATTTTCCAAGTTTTGGGGATGTCGACTTGCAATCTAGATGCATACATTGGATAATCAGAACCTGCAGTGGGACAGGGGCAGGGTATGGATTTTGACTTCTAGGTAAATGGATTCAAGGCAACTTATCCCATATACTCCACTTAAAGAGTCTGATAACTTTAACTTAATTTCTTATAGAATTGTGTTTAACTTTGTCCAATATTATAGCAGTCATAAACTTAAAGAGAAGAAAAGCTGTTTTTTCCCACAGGATTTTAAGATTTTCAAAGTGTTAAATAAATATGTGTTGACTGATAAGTATATAACTTCTCATAAGCAAAGAGCATCAGGGTTTGTTTTTGTTTCTTTGGTTTTTTGGGGTTTTTTGCAAGAAACAAAAATTATCATACCAAAATCTCTTTACCAATCCCTGGGATTCTAGGAAAATGAATACATAATCATGGTCATCTGGGTGGCTCAATCAGTTAAGTGTCTGCCTTTAGTTCAGGTCATGATCCCGGAGTCGGGGATCGAACCCCACGTTGGGCTCCTGCTCAGTGAGGAGTCTGCTTTCCCTCTCCCTCTGCTTGTGCTCTCTCTCTCTCTCTCCCACATAAATAAGTGAAATATTTTAAAAATAAAATATATATATAATCTTATTCAGGATCTTGTATATAATTTCATATGTTTGTTTGATAGTTATATTTTATCCAAATTCTAGAATATGACCTGTGGATTCGGTCAAAATTATATAATTTACCTCATTCGTTTTCACATTGTTTAATTCACCATTGTTCTAATGTAGGAGATTATTTGGTAGTTGTTTTCTCTTTTTCATCATTAATTTTCACAGGAATGAGGCAGTTTATGTAATATTATAGAAGTAAATTTCAGTGGATCAGATGAGATTTGATTTGGAAAATTAAAGGGAAAAGTAATGAGTAAATGTTGCAGCTACCAATGTAGTTGTAGCAAGAGCCTTGAATGACTAGTTTCTCCTCTGATAATTCACCCAAACAACTAAGAAAAATCTCTTATTAGTTAAATGTTTCTTTATATTTACTCAGCTTCTGATAAAGTTACTTTATCAGACTAGGTCAGATGTTAGACCCGAATTTGGATTAAACAGATCCTTATTTTCTCCCTAAAATCACACATTACTGGGGCACCTGAGGGGCTCAATCAGTTAAGTGAGGGACTCTTGTTTCAGCTCAGGTCATGATCTCAGTGTTGTGAGATCAAGCCCTGAAATGGGCTCTGCACTCAGCAGGGAGTCTGCTTGAAAATCTCTCTCTCCTTCTGCCCCTCCCCCATCACGCACTCATGTGCTCTATTTTTCTCTTTTGCTAAAATAAATAAATCTTTAAAAAAATATATTACTTTTGTCACTTTTAGTTTTTTTCTGCTGTTTTCTGTTGTAACAAATAGACTCAGTAATGGTAAAATGCATGTTTTTAACGTGATTAGAGGGAGGTTTATTGACGTGATTTGCCAAGTCATCTATAAGAGAAAATGTTATCTGTTTGTCCCACTTTCATGCATCCATCCATTCATCCACTAATATTTGTTAAGTCCCTACTATATAAATGTACAAAAATTTCATGGAGATATATGTGAGCAAAACATAGAACTTTTTTCAAGGAATTTAAAGATTAGCTGAGGAAAAGAAACACATTCAAATTAACTACAATAGAAGATTGAGTAAGGTATAAGTGAAACAACATGCCAGCAATGTGACTATTAAAAGTTTTTGAGGAGAGAGATGTCCTGATCTTATTTATGATTTAGGAAAATAACTTTGGTTGGTGTGACGGATGTATTATTGAGAAATAAAACAGTGGATACACTTCTGTGTATTGCATATCTTGTATGTGTGGGGCTGGCATTCTATCATTATGTCTGGAAGAGAATGGAGATTTGGATCTAGAAGTCAAAATAGAAGCGGACTTGAGAAACGAAAGTAAAAGGAGAGGGAAGAATTGTATAAAGGTAGGAGGAATAGAGCAGATGGATGTATAAAATTAATCTTCAGGCTCTTTCCTTGGTACTTTCCATAACTTATTTAATATATAGCAATATAGATTCACATGGTGGTATTTTAGAAAGTCAAAAGAGTGAGTTGGCTCAGTAGGAGGAGAGAAATTGGCGAGAAGAGGACCAAAGACAAACACATTACAAAGATGACTAGAGAAGAAGAACCTGCAAAGAAGCACGAAAAAACCATTCTGCATAGAAGAGGAATCAAGAAGGGTGGTCAATAGCATTGATTTTATAGCTCAGTGGATGAGGGCAGAGTCTGAGAAAAATCTACTTGTTGGACTAGAAAGAAGTTGGAGATGTTGCGGGAAATGGGGCAAAGCTGGGACAGAATATGAGCTGCAGATGACTAAGGGATAAGTATGTAGTAAGGGAAGTAGAGTAGAAAACTAATTCTATGAAAAGAATTGCTCATAGCTTAATGTTGCAGATGGAAAGGAATGAGTCAATGGAGAGGACTCGATGATATGGGAAATAGGAGTGGGAATAAAATGATGGGAAAAGTGCTAACAGAATTAAAGTCCAGCTGGAGGGTTAGCAGTATAAAGACACTATTAAAAAAGAAAAGTTCAGAGCATTTACACTGCATGAGCGCTATCTTCTGAGAGAAGAGGCAAGAACAACCACTGAGAATGAGATTTACAGTACATCTTGTATTTCTGAAATAAAATTGGCTATGTGTTACATTGCTTGATGAGAGACTGCTGGATTCAATTTGGTAAAAAATTATGTAGAATTTAGCACTTATGTCCATCAGAGATTGGCTCAGGTCAGGTTTCTTTTTTTTAGCATCTTGTTATGTTTTGATGTTACAATAATAGCTAATTTTTAATTAAAGCCAAAATCACAATGAAATACTACTTCATACCCATTAGAATGGCTATTATAAAAAAACAGGAAGTGGGACACCTGGGTGGCTCAGTGGGTTAAAGCCTCTGCCTTTGGCTCAGGTCATGATCTCAGGGTCCTAGGATCAAGCCCCGCATCAGGCTCTCAGCTCAGCAGGGAGTCTGCTTCCCTGCCTCTCTCTCTGCCCGCCTCTCTGCCTACTTGTGATCTCTCTCTGTCAAATAAATAAATAAATAAATAAATAATCTTTTTAAAATAACAGGAAGTAAGGGGTGGATGATGATGTGGAGACATTAGAACACTTGTGGATTGCTGACGAGACTGTAAAATGGCACAGCCACTGTGTAAGGCCATATGACAGTTCCTCAAAAATTTAATGTAGAATTACCATATGATCCTGAAATTCCACTTCTAGGTATGTATACTCAAAAGAAATGAAAACAGAGACCCAAACATATATTTACACACACATGTTCATAGCAACATTATTCACAACAGTCAATAGGAAGAGGCAGCTCAAATGTCTGTCAGTGGATAAATAAAGTGTGGGATATATACATACAATGGAATTATTCATCCTTAAAAAGGAAGAAAGGTCTCACACAAGATGCAATATGTATGAACCTTGAGGACATTATGCTAAGTAAAATAAACCAGTCACAAAAAGACAAATACTGTATGATTCCACTTATATGGGGTTCCAAGAGTAGTCAAATTCATAAGAGACAGAAAGTGGAATGATGGTTGCCAGAAGCTAGAAGGAAAGGGATGTGGGGAGGTGGTATTTAATGGGTACAGAATTTCAGTGGGGGATGATGAGAAAGTGCCAGAGATGAATGGTGGGGATGGTTGCACAGAAATGTAAGTGTACTTAATGCCACAGAATTGTACACTTAAAAATGGTTAAAGTGACAAATTTCGTTATGTGTATTTTACCACAATAAAAAATGGTAAAAAAAAAATTCAGAGGAAAAACAATAATACATTAGTTCAAAAAGGCTGCTGATGTTATAAGTAAAAAAATAAAAATAATAGTTCCCATATTGCATAAAATAGAAAACAAAAACAGCAAAAAGGATTTAAAGACAGAAAGCATAACAATATGACAGAAGTGTGATGGAGAAAGAATATGGTATATCTGGATAATATAATTAAGAAACAGTTTAAAATTCTATCGTACTCTGTACCCTATGGTGTATCACATGAAAGACATATACTCTTTTTTAAGTGATTTTTTTTTTAATATTTCAGGGCATTCTCTAAAGTATTCTTGAATTTCTTATACGAAAACATTTTCATAGAATTGTTTGTTTTCCCTTTGGATTTCAACATGATTCTTGGTAGTTACATGATTTCTTTTTCTCTTAAATGGAGTGGGTGCACAAGTCTGAGTCTTTCAGCCTACTCATACCCTTTGATCTGGACAAGGAGGATTAATGTGCATATCCCACAGCTATGTTTTTAGTAAGCTTTTATGTAATGTAGTCTTCAGAACTGATTCTGGATTTTCCTCTATTTTGACTACTCTAAAATCAGAAGGAAATCAAAGCTATTCTCTAAATGATGTAATATATAAAGAAATATAAAGTCCTAGCATGCCCTGGTCCTACAATTTTTCTGCCTTCACCCTTGACATAGGTATCAAGGTAATACCAGGTGATCAGGTATCCCAGAATGCACCGCATCCTTGCTAGGTACCTATACATTTCTTCCTGAAAAATTTCTTTAAATATATTTAGAGAGTAAAACATGTAGGTACTAAAGGTAGTAAAGACATGTAGGTAGTGTGACTAGTTTCACCTCTGCTTGGCTCAAAACATAATTCAAATGTATTGTTTGACAGCAATTACTTTTTCGGATCGGTACCATTTTTTAGGGACCTTTGCAAGTTGCTCTTATTAAGAGAATGGTGCATGGGGTATGTAGCAGAAGGTTGTATTACTCAACTCAATCCTCTAAGGAGATATAGCATGTTAGGGGGATTACCCTGGGTAGAAAGAATGAGCATCAGGCTTGAATGAGAAAAGGGATCAGTGCACATTTCTATAGTAATTCCTTAGAGTATTATTTATTAGGACTAGACTTTCTTGCCTCACCTAATCACTGGTGCTTCTGCAATCTCATAGCACTTTGTCAAAATCTTTATTATAGTGCTTTTATGGCAACTTATCTGTTTGCTTCTTTTCAATTGATAAGTGTTATCAATTATTATTATTATTTTGTTTCTCTTATAGCAATAAGATTTAGTTGGGAACTCAATAAATGTTTTCTGTCTGAGTAAATTTTTTTTTTCCTTTAAGAGTGGAAATCAAAGAGGAGAAAGAATAATTGTAGAAAAACTTGGCTTTTTTAAATGACTCAACTTACCTATAACAAAGTTAGTTTGATGAAATTAAACCCTGCTTTATTAGTACTGTTGATTTGAAGGAAATAAATTAGATTAACAACTTTCCAACTTTTGTTTGGACACGGAATCATCTAAGGAGCTTTGAAAAATCCCAATGTCCAGGTAGCTACTTAAAGTGTGGCCTATACCCTAGCAGCATCAGAATTATCTGAGAACTTGTTAAGAAGCGGTTCTCAAGTTCTTCCCCAGATCTACTTAATCAGAATTGCCATTTTAACAAGGTCCTTATGTGATTCAGATGCATATTAGAATTTGAGAAGCACTGATTTAGAACATTTGCTAATAAACACTTACCATATTATTTGAATAATTTTATAGCACTGATGTAAATGCTTTAGCATTTGCTGATGATCATTATATTATTTGAATAGTTTAAGCAATATAAAATTTTTTTGCCATTCTTCTCATCTTTCAAAATAAATATAATTTATCAATGTTATAAACACAGCTTAAGAAGGGTCAGTTAGGGGCGCCTGGGTGGCTCAGTGGGTTAAAGCCTCTGCTTTCAGCTCAGGTTATGATCTCAGGGTCCTGAGATCGAGCCACGCATCGGGGGTCTCTGCTCAGCAGGGAGCCTGCTTCCCTTCCTCTCTCTCTCTGCCTGCCTCTCTGCCTACTTGTGATCTCTGTCTGTCAAATAAATAAAATCTTTAAAAAAAAAAAAGAAGGTCAGTTAATAGAATTAGATTTTTTTTTTGTCTCTAGTGACATGATTTCTCTACATTGTTAGGCATCTGTTTAACAATAATATAATCCTTTCATTGTTACATAATGAAGAAATATCTATCTGTATTCTTGACCCTAAGTTTTTTTTGCCCTTGGCAGTTGAGAAAATTATCTCTATTGGTTGGTTCACTTTTGCCTGAACCAGATCACTGATCACATATGGAATTCAGCTTTTCAAGTGTTCAGCATTAGGTCTGCTTTGTTGAATATGGTATGTTGAACTGATCATTAGATTTTCATTTGGTTCTGCTTTTTTCTGAAGCCTAAAATGATATTAAATGATAAAAAATGGCAAAAATTAGGACAATCAGGAAAACATATTTGAAAGTTTAAAAGCAGACTGGTCAGTGGTAACCAACTTAGCACTTGAGAAAGTTAGAACTTGAGACTACTATAGAGAAAGTCCAAAGCATGCCAACTCATAATAGAGAACCCCAAAGTCTCAGAAATTGGCAATACCAATTACCTTTTAAATATAGAGGTAAATATGATGAGTTTTTTGAAAATCAAATTAAGAATGAATGGACCCTCTTATTATGCTTAACGAAATAAGTCAATCAGAGAAAGACAACTCTCATATGATCTCCCTGATAGGAGGAAGTCGAGAAGCAACATGGGGGTTTAGGGGGTAGCAAAAGAATAAATAAAACAAGATGGGATCGGGAGGAAGACAAACCATAAGAGACTCTTAATCTTACAAAACAAACTGAGGGTTGCAGGGGGGAGGGTGGTGGGTAGGGAGAGGGTAGTTGGGTTATGGACATTGGGGCAGGTATGTGCTATGGTGAGTTTTGTGAAGTGTGTAAACCTGGCGATTCACAGACCTACCCCTGGGGCTAATAATACATTACATGTTTATAAAAAAAAATTTAATTTAAAAAAAGGAATGAATGGACCCTCTGATTTCATCTTCTAATCTGTACAATTCTACTCTGTCTCCCCAGAGACAACTGAAGCTTTATTCTTTTTATGAGGAGAACTAATTCCAGCTGGGAGGGGGAACTGTAGTGAAAACGTGGTTTAAGTGAAAGTTTATGTTATAAATATAGAGATTCCCCAGGCTTCTTCATGTATTCCTGTCACAGAATGCTAAGCAGCAGGGGTATTCTTTCTGGGAGGCAGATGTATGGTGCAGCTTCTGGGATTCTGAATAGCACATCAGAAAATATCTAAGGGTAATGGTGCTAAGGTTTTTGGTTTTTTTGGAGTTTTTTTTTAATTAAAATTACACAGGAAGTTGCCTTATAGTCAATAGTTGACGACTCACTGTCATGCATACAGCTTTTCCAGGTTTCATACATAAATAGGAATAAATAACAAAAGAACATTATTAGATATTTAAGGAAGCAGAGGCCAAAGCACACATAACTTGGAGGAAACACATAATGAAGGTAGAAAGTATATATACTCTATCTGCTAAATAATAAAAAGATGTTTTAAAAAAAGAAAACCAACAAAAATATAAAACAAAGAAAGTTTCATGGAAATTATAAATATGACAGCAGAATTTAAAAATTTGTTAGAAGAAATGGAAGATAAAATTCAGGCACCTCCCAAGAAAGCAGAGCAAAATCGTAGCTAGACAGAAAATAGGAAAGAAAAGTAAATTAGATGACTAGTACAGAAAATCCAACATTAAAATCATAGGCATTTGAAAAGGTAAGACAGAATAAAATGGAAGAGGGGAATATAATCAAAGGCATAATTCAATAAAATTTTCTAGAACTGAAGGACATGATTTTCTTTAATGTTAATGTGTGCCAGATATCTTTATCAAGCATTCTGTACAGTGCAAAAAAAATAGCATCATCATATAGTTTCAGAACTGGTAGCACATAGCACAGCCTCAGTTTGTTGTTTGCCTTTCATTGTTTAAAAGAGGTTTTATGTAATCAAACTTATCAATCATTTTTTATGCTTTCTGTCTTTGGTGCTATGTGTAGAAGTACCTATCCCACACAAATATTATTTTAAAAAATGCATCTATGCTTTCTTCCTCCGGGATTTACTGTTGTTTAAGATGTGAAGTAAAATATAGATTTATTTTTCTTTCATTTTAATTTTTGCAAAATAAATAGAAGTATCCACATTATTTACTGATTAATCTATTTCTTACTGATTTTATAGTCTAAATTTACACAAAAACTATGTATATGTAATATAATATAGAAATGATATATATTTGGATTTTGAATATTTCTTCTCTATTTATTGCTCTGTATTTGAAGTAGTTTTCATGGATGGCTGGGCAACTTTTTAACTTATTATTAACTTTTTAACTTTTTAAACTTTAACCATTCTTTTTTAACTTTCTTTTTTGGAAATTCCCTGGCTATGATCAAAGGTATTTTTTCAAAAAAATTCTAGAAATATTTTTTAGTATTAAAATAAATGTACAGAATTCTCATTGGGTTTTGATTATTACACATTAAATTTAAAGTTGAATTTAGACAGAGTTGATGTGTTCACAATGCTGAGTTTTCTCTTTCATTGTCGTAAAATCTCATTTGCTCTTCCAAGATTTCTTAAATATCCCAATTTAGAACTATGAATTCTTTTTTTATACAGTCACTTACATTCTTTTTATAATGCTACATATTTTACGTTCACTTTTTGTTTTTATGCATGGGATTTTTACTAACTATGTTAGCTAATTATTAGGAGAATGCCGGGAAACCCTGTGTAGGTGTGAGCATATACATGTACATTCATGTATTTTTAAAGAATATATCTTATTTTATACTCATATACTCTAAGGTTCTTTATGCATTGTTCTGGGTTTTTCGGGTACATGGTCATATCAGCAATAACAGTTTTGCTGCTTCTTACAACTCCTGGGCTTCGACCATTCTAAATTTGAAGATCTACTAGTAAGTTTCTTTCTCCTTCAGTGGTTGCCACATGCCATTTCTATTTCCTCAAAGTTCTTTCTTCTCTTTTATTTTTTTTAAGATTTTATTTATTTATTTGAGAGAGAGAGAGAGAATGTGGAGTCAGGCAAGGGACAGAGGGAGAAGGAGAAGCAGACTCCCCACTGAATAGGGAGCCCTAGGGGGGTTGGATCCCAGGACCCTGGGATCATGACCTGAGCTGAAGGCAGACATTTAACTAACTGAGCCCCCAAGGCACCTTTCTTCCTCTCTTTTAACTTCTACCAATTCCTTAGTTTATATATTAGCCATCAACCTTCAAGGTTTTTGAAGACATGGTCAGGTGTCTGCCTATATATTCCTATGTGCCCATGCCGGCTGACGTACTTGCAACACTACTGAAATTGTCTATTTACTTGCTTGTCCCTTCTACACCGTAAACTACAGGGACTGTTTTATCCAGTGCTTTGCCAGATTCTTGAAACATAGACTCCGAAGTATTGGGGTTTTGGGATTTTTTTTTTGGTAAATCAATAAAATCTATTGCAAATACAGCTTTAATGAGTACTTTATTATAAAGTAGGCATTATGTGCTAAATCTCTATTGCATATTACATTTCATAGTCAAAACAAAGCAGTAAGCAAGATCCAATATCTTTAATAGATAAGGAAATTGAGCTTCAGGTAGATAAGGTTAGTCAAGGTCACAGCTAATATGGTGAAGGTATGTTTTGAATTCATGTCCAGAAGACAAAGAATGAGAAACCAAACTACAGGATTATCAATAAGATAATAGGATAATAATGTATCAATAAGATAAAAGAATAGATTTGAGAGGGATTCATGAAGTAGAATTGGCAAAAGTTGATGACTAATTGGCTATAGAAATTGCAGGAAAATTAGAAGTCAGGAATGATCAACACATTTCTTATTTTGGAATACTGGGTTTCCAGCAGGAGAGAAGATAGAAGTATCAGAGTTGATACTGAATCAAGGAATTCTGTTTTGATATCTTGAGTTTCAAGTATCTGTGGGATGTCTAACTAGATGTCTCCAGAAGACAGTTAATATGTGATTCTGTAGCTCAGTGGGGAAGATAGGTCAGAGGCTTGGGGTCTACACCAAAAGCAGTTTAAAATGCTCTTAGCACTGGAACAAAGTTGTATAAAGTAATACTTAGGGACCAATAACATACGTTTAATGGTAAAACATCTTAACTCTAAATAGTGTTGAAAAGAAACATTTATTTTAAAAACATAAAGTTATACTATAATCCAATAATTCCCTGAATGCTGGTCAAGGGTTTAAAATTGAGATTGAATAGAACAGTATAATTCTAAAAGAATTAATAGGAGGCAGTTGAAATATCTATAAAACCACTGGATAGAGAAAATACATCTTGGACCATGAGAAGTTATCTACTATAAAGTGATAAAATGTTCACTGACTGGTGAAGTCTTCAAAGCTCAACCCAGAAAATGAGCTGAATAAGACAGGATGCTATGAAGTTAACCCATGACCAGGAGCAAGTCAGTCAGCTATGCTTGTTCTGGGGAATCCTGTGTAAAGCAGAGTTTTTCTATTGCCAGGTTTCCAGATGGGTTTCCTCATGTCTTATTCATGTCTTGTTGCAAATCCTGGGTAGAAATCTGTTTCACCTTTTTACAAGTTTCACGGGCTTGCTCTTTGTACATCCACTTCTCATGCTGTAAAAGTAAATGAAATTGTCCATGGCTGATATCCGTCCACCTCCTTTCCCTAGGAATTTTACCAAACTGAATCACATTTACCTACTAATTCACATAATTCTGAATACCCCCACCCTCTAATTATCTAGCTTCACTTTACAACGGAACTCTAGGGTTTCCTTTTCTAATTTTCATTTCTCAGTTGCTCCACGCCTTAAGAATACATTTCCTTATACTAGGGTAACCATGGTAGATTAATACTTCCTTGAGGTGGTAAACACTTATGCAATACATATTATCACCCTCTAAATAAGCATCTGTATCATAGGTTGGGATTTTATTACTGTGGTGTTTTGTTTTGTTTTTGACAGTGGAGTACAATGATAAGGAAGTCAATAGGTAAGAAGGGGTGGCCAAAAAATAACTTCCCCAGGCTTATGTGTTAGAGACTTACTATCCTTTTGGTTCCCAGGTCTGTGAATTGCCAGGTTTACACCTCACAGCACTCACCATAGCACAAACCTTCCCCAATGTCCATAATCCAACCACCCTCTCCCTACGCCCCTCCCCTGGCAACCCTCACAGTTTGTTTTGTGAGATTAAGAGTCTCTTATGGTTTGTTTCCCTCCTGATCCCATCTTCTTTCATTTTTTTCAGAAGAAAAACAGCAGGAGCACTTATGTAAGGTCCAATACAAAGAGTGATGTAGTTAGAACAATGGGAGGAAATGGTTGCAACCAAGTATTGGACTTCTCTCTTATGATAAATTACATTTTCAGTAGTTCACAAACTCCCCTCACCTCACTGATTATTCTTAGCTGTATCATTCTCCCATCCAAAAATCATTATTATTGTCATTGCTCTTTTAAATATTGAAATATATTTTATTACTAGACCACACCCAAGATATACTTAATGGGATATATTTTTACTTTTTTATGTGTTCCTAGATAATGTTTATAAAAATTTAACTTGGGTTTTTTTTTTCAATGAATTCAGCATATGGCTCTTCTCCTATGCTTTTTTTTTTAAGTTTTTATTTAGATATATTTTTCAAATACCAGATCTACTGAATGATCAAAGTAAAGAATTCTGTATCTTTCACTTTTTTTGGTATATGTGCTGCAAAAGCAAGCACATATATCTTTTACTTTTAAAGACCAGCTCTTCTTTGAGGGAATGTAACATAATATTATAATACTTAATATACAATATGTCACTTAATATATTATAATAACATATACATAATACTGTTATAAAAAAGCAATTTTATGGCAAGACATGGGGATCAAAGAGTTTAAAGCTCCCTCCCAACTCTTACTGGTTATGTGATTTTGGACAAAACATTTAACTTCCATAAGCCTCAACTTCCTCATCTATAACTGGGGTTTATAATATCTCTTAGTAACTTTGTTTATGTAAAGATTAAATGAGATCATGTATATGAGTTATCTTTTGTTAATACAGGATAACTACATTATCGGAAATTTTATTTAATCAAGCCACACTGAAGAAAAAGTACATAGCACCAAATCAGTGCAGTAACGGGAATATTTGTCCGGATCTTGAAGAGTGACTTAACATTAACCTTGATAAAAATATTACAAAGACATAAGTTGCAACAGTTTATTTTCCCCTGTATAAATCTATGAGTAGTGTTTAGCAGAAAAAAAAAAAAACTAAACAATATTCTGCCACAGTAATGCTCTTCTCTTCTATCATTTATGTATGATATTGAAAGATCTTCTGCACCTATAAACTGTTAGCATATTTTGGAGATGTATTTGGAGATTTCCTTCAGATTAAGGTTCTGTGAATAATTACTTCTACAACAGATTTCTGAATGATCATTGGTGCCTTCCTTTGCAAAATGTGCAGATTAAATTATTCTGAAGATCCCTTTGAGTTTATTGATGATTTTCTTCTCATATTGACAATATCTCTTTAAATAGAACTTCGGAGGGACTCCTGGATGGCTAAGTCAGTATCTGCCTTTGGCTCATGTCATGATCTCCACATCCTGGGAAGCCCCACATCCCACATCGGGCTCTCCCTGCTCAGTGGGGAGTTTTCTTCTCCCTCTCCTCCTGGGTCTTACTCTCTCTTGCTATCTCTGTCTTTTCATCTTAAAAAAAAAAAAAAAAAAAAGTAGAACATTGGAATTAGTAGAGAAAGAAGGAAAATGAAGAGTGGGCCTAGTGGTTCCTTTGTCTGGTGTCTGCCCAAAGGGCCCTTTACAAGGATGGCTGTCAAAGATTCCCTTTAGCCATGGTAAAGACTACCCGCTGAATAATGAATGACTCTTGTGATGGGCTTATGCACTAAGAACAGTGAAATACTTTGGCATTCACCAAAGTTAACTAAATGAAACTTATTTCTATTTAAAACTTTTTAATACAGATTCGGTGATTTTCCAAAAGAGAACAAAAATCATCTTCTCAATGAGTCATATTTGTATGATGTTTTCAGTATGTGATGGTGAATAATCCAAAATGCTTAATACTGAAAGAGGAACCAAGGACCCAGGTGGTCAGAATGCATGGTCATTTCTCAAAATTGACAGTTACCAATTCTGAATAATTGTCTTTCTGGTTACCAGCAATCATCTAATACATGCAGCAAGATATTAAAAATAGTAACAGTTCTTGATCCATTCACTCATGTTATTTATTGTTATCTATCTCAATTCTACAGGCCATATTCTTGGAATTTTTGAGTTCATATTTAACTGTTAGAAAATTATTACGTAAAAATAAAATAAGAGGTGTTATTAAATATCTCAGTGACTGTATATGATACTGAAAGTAGTTTTGACACTTTTGAAAAGTCTAGATATTTACATATTTATGTAAGTGTATGGTCAGTTATATCCTATATTTAGAATCTAATATTATTAAAGTTGCCTTGTAAACAGAACTGTTTATAAATACCTTTCAATTTTCTTGTTCAGTAACAGCCAATTTCACATAGGAGGTAAATTAATTAAAAACACATCATATTAAAGTGTTTGATTACTGTTGATTAAGCTCTTTGGATCCCCACACTTTCAATTAATTTGCTTTTTTTTTAATCTTGAAAAACTATACAGTTTAATCAAATGAGTTAGAATACAAAAAAAATAAAATATAAGATTCAGTCTCTCTCTATTTCTTCATCCTGTTTTATCTTTTCAACAATTATCATTTCACATTCATATATATAGTATATATTTTTATATATATTGTGTATGTATATATGCTTTTTTACTTCTTTACTGTCTCTATATGTGAAGATACAGAGAAGAGAGAAGGTAAGAGAGCTTACCTTACACATGAAGGTAAGCTCCATGTGGACAGAATCTGTCCTTTATACCATTAGCCCTGGATTCTAGAACAGTGCCTGGCACCCTATGGGTACTCAATAAATAAACAATGAATGAAATTAAGAGGTGATGACCTGGTTAGCCCATATTCTTTACCTGACTAGTAAGTCAGAAGCTATAGTGCATCTTTATTTTGTTTTCATAATGGAAGAGATGACAAAAATAGACAAATGGGGCTATACCAAACTACAAAGCATCTACACAGCAAAGGAAACGAATGAATGAAAAGGCAACATATAGAATGGGAAAAAATATTTGTAATTCATATATCTGTAAAGAGGTTAATTTCCAAAATATGCAAGGAACTGCTACAACTCAATACCAGAAACACTAATAATCAAATTTAAAAATGGGCTAAAGACTTCAATAGACATTTCACCAAAGAAGACATACCAATGGCCAACAGGTCTCTCAAGAAAATGCTCAATGTCACTAATCCTCAGGGAAATGAATTCAAAACCACAATGAGATGTTACCTCACACCAGATAGGATGGCCATTATTTAAAAAAAAAAAAAAAGACAACTATTGGCAAGGTTGTGGAGACATTGAAGCCCTGTACACTATTGGAAATGGAAAATGGTGCAACTGCTGCAGGAAACAATATGGAGTTTCCTCAAAAATTTAAAAATAGAACTACCATGACCCAGTAATCCCACTTCTGGGTATTCATTGAAAAGAACTGAAATCAGGACCTCAAAGAGATATTAGCACTCCCATGTTCATTGCAACACTGTTCACTATAGCCAAAATGTGGAAACAACCTAAATGTCCATCAACAGATGAATGAAAAAAAATGTGGTATATATACAAAGGGATCTTATTATCCTTAAAAAGGAAGGGAATCCTGCAGTATATGGCAACACGGATGAAACTTGAAGACATTATACTAAAAAAATATGCCAGTCACAGAAGGACAAATACTGCATGATTCTATGCATATATAGTATCTGAAAGAGTCAAACTGAAGGAAGCAAAGAATTGAATTGTGAATGTCAGGGGATGGAGGGAGGGGGCAAGGGAGAGTTGCTAACGATAAGTATAAAGTTTTAGTTAAAGGTGAGCAAATTTCAGAGACCTGCTGTACAGTGCCTGCTGTGTGTAGAGGTATCAATAATATATTATACACTTAAAAATATCTTCAGAGTAGATCTCATGTCAAGTGTTCTTACCACAATAATATTGAAAAAAAAATTGGAGGAGATGACAGGAAGTGGCATACAGGATAAAACTCTAATGGGAGTCTTTGAATTTTGAGCAGAGATAGCTTTGCATAGCAACATGTATTTGAATCTACAATTTAGCACCAAGATGATCATAAGACAATAGCAGTGATGATATAGCTTGAACTAGCTGAATTTCAACCTATGTTCCTGGGTCTTGGTAAATTTTACTGCTGTATAACTGACCTCAAGTTGATTAGTTCAAATAAACATAGAAAAGTTCTATTCTGTTCCGGCTGCTTAGTTTGCACAGGCTCCCATGAGTTTCAGAAAGAATGAAAAGGAGAAAAACAATTAATTTTTCTCTGGAAAAGTAACAGATGTTTCTTATGCTATCAGATGATTGAAGAAGCAAAGTACATCTGGTCATTAAGACCCATAAAATAGTTATATGATTTATTTAGAGGAGAGTTGACACTGTAATGATTTTGGAAGGGATGGGTACTTAGGTTTAACTTTTAGTAACATTTTAGTTGTGATGATAAACCAAAATTAAACTAGCAAGCGTTAGTAGGTGCATTTCTGGAAGTGGAGGTGTCTTTTTGTGTGGGAGGTGGGTGGAGGGGAGTGGAAGAGGGCTTTCCTCTAGTGAAATATGCTGCCTTATGTTTCAGGATTTTAAATATCTTAAATCCATATAGTTTCTTGATTACTATCCATAAATGTATGGTGGAAAAATTTAACCTGAATTAATAAGGAGATCTCTTAATTAAATCTCATAATTAAAATTATAACATTTCAACACCAAAAATAAGCTGATTACCATGTTCATTATCCAGGTTTCCTTCTTTCCAATACAATCATGAATTGAATTTTGACAGGATAGTTGAGTTTAGAGCTTTAGGTATTTGAGTTCCTTATTAGAATAGAAAGCTTGTTATTTTAGAATTACCCCTTTTTTGTTAATTATGTATCCTTAACATTTTTGTATAACATTTTGTAATTTTGTAGTATTAGAATTCATGGTTTTTCCCCCTAGACAGTTTTAAATTTAGAAACAAGAAATGGATTCATCTCATAAAATGTTCTTTTGGAAAACACATTCATTATGTAAATCTGCTCCATCTTTGAAGATTTCTAAACAAGGGGAAATCTGAGTATCTAATTAGAAATGAAAAAGATTCCAGAATTTTTAGTTAGCATTTTTTTCTGAGTCATTAGAGTATTGGAACCTTCCAATTTACGAGAAACTCATTTCTGTTTATTTACTTTTCTTGAGCAGGTACAAAAATAAATGTAGGTGTTAGTTGAACTCACCTATGCCCTTTAATAACTTTCTTCCTGATATCTACTTCTTGAGTGTGATGATATTTTGTGTGATGCAATTTCCCTTGTATCCTAATTTGGAGATTATGCTCCCTGATTTGAAGCCCTCTCCCACATGAATAGTTAGTGTACTTTATTAACCACATCTATTATTAAATGGAAGGGATGATAATAGTGGGACTCATTTCAAGATATAGGCAAAGAGAAAAATTGAACAGTTACATCTTTATCCTTCTTCTTCATTGGCAGCTATCAGATCCTAGCACTGAGGTTGGTTTAGGCCCAGAATGTAATGAGGAACTTAACTAGAACGAGTGAAAGAGTATGAGATGCTATAGTTGTCCAAGCTGAAGAGCCTCATGACTCTAAGAACTCAATTTTATTCATAAGAAACTGTATTCAAACTAATCTTTTTCTTCCAGAAGATACAGCCTGGTTGAGGACACAGATACAAACAATGTATACAGAAAAGATGGCAAGGAATGCTATACTAGGGGTAAAATTGAAGTCTTGAAAGTCAAATTATGATGAACTGTGTTGTGAAGGTCTTATTGAGAAAAGGGCATCTGAATTATGACCTGAAATGTGCCTAGGACTTTTAGGGCAGATATAAGTGGTAGACTGCTTTCAAAAGTATTGGGAGAATATTCTAGTGTCCAGAGTCTTGGTTGCTTCAGAGTTGGGTGATGTGTGGTTCCTAAGTCTACATTTTATCTAGTTAATGGAGTCACCCCTGATCTGTGGTCTAGATGATCCTAGGTTTTGGCTGACTCACCTGATAATGCTAAACATACTCAGAAACCTAAGTACAAGAGGTCTGGTAACACTTAGACTCTGGTGTGTGTGAAACAAAGGTGACATGAGTTTACAGGAGAAAACCAAAATTATTTTCCTAGTTGTGTTTCCCTCTGCCTTTCCACAACTCTCATCTGAGGTTGTGTATGATGTGAGTAGGTAAATTTATTAGTTTGGGGGAAAAGTGTAAGAATTGGGAAGGAACTTAGGAAATTATATAATTATTGGTGCTGTTTAGATTTCTCGTTCAAATAAGGATTTGAGTGGATCATTGTTTGACTTCCCATGGTATGAGTTTTATCAAGTATTAATAAAATCTCCTAAGGTTTTGCCTTTGACTGTGATACAATATTTGCCATAGTTTCCTTTTCTGCACTGAACCACCAGGAGCTTGCTGGAGAAAAGTTGCTAAACTCAAAATCATTCCACTGACTTTATAACAAACTATTTTTCTTAGACCAATTTGGTGAGTGTTTACTCTATCTTCCTTTAGGAATATCTGATTTCTGTAAGGTTTTCCAGTTTCCAAGCAAAGCCTTCAGCTGTCTTACCCTACTAATCTATTTGATGCTTCCGAATGTCTGAAATTTTATCACACTCAATTCAGGCTGACCTCTGGAGCCCCCCCACCCCCATATTTAGTGATTTAAACTATACTCAAAAAAACCCTACTTAATTGACTCCCTCAGGGACCTAGAAAATCAGATAGTTCCTCTGCTTCTAATCCACTGGGGAACACTACATATAGTCACTCACCTACTTGCAGAAAGCTGGAAAATTATTACCATGTGAGTAGAAAGAAGTAATAATTACCTTTATTTGTTATGGCATGGGTGACTAATTTAAATGCTTTCAGGAACCCATGCAGATGACAAAAAAGAAAAATACACATACACACACACTGAAGCTGGCAAGTGAAATTAAATAGGTGGTTGTGGTAGGATGTTTCCTGAACTTCTTACATCTTTTCTAATTGCATTTAAAAAGTTTTTAAGTGTATTGAATGGAACCCCAAAATATTTTTGTGGAACAAATGTGCTTCAAAAGAAGAGGTACTTAACCTTTCTGAAGACAAAAATAATATGAGATCTTTGAGTGAATCTTAAATGAGACTTAAAACAGTGCCTGGCAAAGAGTAAGCACTCTATTATGTTAATTATTATTATGTAAGAATCCTTCCTTTGCTCATTGGAAATATAATCTTTATACGCATTATATTTTTACATGAATATTTCATTAGTATACATCAATTCTTGAATAACTATTCATTCCTTCAAGAGTATTTCTGAGCAGCTACTACATGCCAGACATTGTCCAAGGAATTGAGAGTTCAGTGGTAAACAAGGTAAAATTCTTATACTCAATGGAGTTTAGTCTCATCGTAAAAATAGATATTAACCATAGTTATAATAAGGCATGACAAATGGTACAATATGGAAGCTACCAATTGCTATAGGAATATATTTTGGAGTACTAACCTAACATAGGAGATAAGGAAGGGTTTGTGGAAGTATTTATTTTGGTGGTGATATTTGATGATATATTTTGAGAGCAGTTGTCAATTACCTGTTTCAAGTTAATTATTTTCCATTTTTAACTTGGAAGGAAAACAAAAATTTGCCCTTGTTGGAGTAGAAGTGGGAATGGTTCTTATCACTGTTAAGCCTTTTGATAGATTTACAAATAACTTTGTAACTATTTCTGGTACTCTTGATCTGATAGTTTAGAACTTTAGATATCTAAGAGATTGAGCCCACAAGTTTTTCTATCATTGTATCATCAATAAACTCTAGTTTTCATGTTTTTAAACCACATCTAAAAGGTATCATACCTTCTGTATCCTTAGGTAACATGTTTCTTCAGCTCAACATCACATTTTTTGGTGTTTATCTATATGGGTATAGGTAGCTTTAATAAATTCATTTTAATGGTTGTATAATATTCCATTGTATGAATATACCATAATTTAGCTTTCCACTTTTGATGGACATTTAATCATTTCCAATTTTGTGTCTATACAGTCGATATTATCATGAACGTTCTTGTATATGTCTTTGTATATATAGTTCTCTGCATACCTAGAAGTAGAATTTCTAGGTTTTAGGGGAAGTTTAGCTTTAGCTTTTTTAGTAGTATTAGTAGTTCTTTAATATGGTTGCATACATGTACAACACAAAACAGTATACAAGCCTTAGTACTGTCAGACTTTTCTGATATGTACCAAACTATCTCAGTTCTGTTTTACCTTATACTTTCCTAATTACAAGTGGGATTGGTTATCTAGGTATATATTTATTGGGCATTCAGAGTTTCTTTTTTTCTGAATTGTGTCTTAAAATAGTCCTCTGTTCCCAGATTTAATTTTTCTTTTCTCTTTTTTAAATTAAAATTTTAAAATTGTATTTTTGTCATATAAACTACAACCTTGGTATTTTGCATCTGTAATTCATTTTCAAGGACTTCATGATTTATGAAGAGATTTATGCAAATCAGACTATTCTGATGACTGTTAGGTGTTGTAGTCATCTCCAACACTTTCCTTCTGGTGTCATGCCCTGGACTCTTACTCTATAGTTTTGTTTTTTTTTTTCACTTCTACTGAGATTATGGAGCCTGTTTTAACTATAGTGTCTTTCATGATGACTCTAATCTTGGGGAGACGTCAACAAACTTGACTTTTACAGATACTGATACTACCTGTACAAATGTGTGTCACAACATTTGAACAAAGAAGTTTTTTGTTGTTGTTGTTGTTGTTGTTGTTTTTAACCCTCTTTAAGGACAATGTTAGGGAAAAAATGAGGAGATATTTGTGAATGGTAGCAGCAAAATTCCATTCTTTTCTTATTTCTTAAAGATTGAATTCTGTATGTATTTTCCCAAGGATTTCTGGCATGTCAAATTCCTTTAGAGTGTCAATATTAAGTCCAGGTTTATTCAACGTACTATAAAGTTGAGGAACATATTAGGTGTTTCAGATGACAAGTTATAAATATATTTTCTGGTAAGTACTTCGAATTTAACAAGTTTAGACTAATCTTACTTTAACTTGGCCTTACTTGGTCATGTGCCCTTGAAGTTCAAAATAACAGGTTTTGATGTATAGTCAGCAAATTCTTGCCATTCTTCTGGTTTGTTAGTCTTCTCTACACAAATTTAATCCTACATATGATACCCTGGGGTATTCTGGAGTCTGGTTCTAGTTACTGGTGTAATAATGATGGGCTAAGGCATGTGAGGAATTATTAACTACCTCTTCTAAAAGAGCTTCCCCAGGCAAGGAAATAACAGCTTTTTTTTTTTTTTTTTTTTAAGCCAGTGAGGAAGGGCAACTTCCAAAGAATGGAAAGAACCCCCTTAGGCAGTGGCAGCCAGTGGAGAGTGCTTCATAGGAGAAGAATGGGTGAGTCATTCCTTCCTTTCCATCTTTGTGATCATTGTCTTAGGGCCATAAATGAAAAGCAAACAATGAATTAAGTTGTATATTACTAAACTACAGAATCAGTTGAATTCTTAGTCTTTTATGAGCATCAGTTTACTCTTTAAGGTAGTAATTTGGGGTTTTAAGCTTGGCATTCTTTTGCATTGTCATGGAGATCAGCCACCCTACCATAAGGTGCTTGAATTCCCCATGCCCCCCAAAATGTTTTTTGGCACCAGTGACTTGCTCTCAGTGAGACTTTGTTCCAGGTGATATTAAGTTAATACTTTAATTGGTTATTTTCTGAAAAGCCTCCAGATTTTCCATCCTAGGACACAATATATATGTGTGTGCCTGTATCTATAGCCAAACCTACCTATATACCTACCTCTCTATTTGTATATGTATACATGTGTACATTTGTATAACATTATTTCTCTTCTACCCCATCACAACAGCACAGTCCCACATACCTTATAATTCTCCAAGTGTCTATTATCAGTTCTTTTTCTTATATCATTATTTATACTAATTGGAGTCTTTCTTTGCAAACATATAAAACTGATTTTGACAAACTTAAGCAAGAAGCAGATTTGTTGAAACCATAAGGAAATTTATAGAATGAAACTCTGAGAGTTTATAGACTTGTAGGAAAGGTGGGAGAGCAAAGTGGGAAAATGGATAGAAACCATGGAATTCTGGAGATGGAAGAAGCACAAACTCCATGAAGAGCTTTGTAACAGTATAGACTGGGTGCTGCCACTGAATTGTATGAACTACAGATTTGTCTTCTAGACTTAAATGATTTCGGTATTTAAATCAGAAGATAGTATCCAGTCGTACAAGTGTAAATCATTTACTGAGGAGTAAGGAAGGAAATTGTGGCTCTATTTGAAAGGGGAAATGGATATTGGATGACCCAAACTGGCAAACATGTCCTACACGTGGATGAATTATGAGCCAACATCACTTTTGAAAATAGATGTAATATTTTGTTTTTGTGTTTTGAGCTATTTTGAAATATTTTAATACATGAGCTTTAGCCAATTTAAGATGGTTATAATTTAATATATCTGTTTTACTTTTGTTGCATTATTTTATGCTCTCTGATTTTTTTTCCTTGTACTTCCTTCACTGAAAAGTTTTTAATTTTATAAGTCTATAATTTTAAAAGCTTAGGGAAGTCTGGGTGGCTCAGTCAGTTAAGTGTCCGACTCTTGGTTTCTGCTCAGGTCATGATCTCAGTCAGGGTTGTGAGATAGAGCCCCACATCAAGGTATGGAGCCTGCCTGAGATTTCTCTGTCTTCTTCTCCATCTGCCCCACCCCTCTCCTTCTCTTAAAAAAAGTAAAATAAATAGATAAACAAAAGTATATATATATAATATAAACTCAAGAAAGGGATCTATTCACAGTATATAAGTGTTCTTTATTTTTAACAAACATCATTATGTACTATATACTGTATTTTAAATAATTTATTAAGACCTGCAAACATTTCTCTCAGAAATCAGCTACTGAATAAATTTTTTACAAGAAATACTGTATTTCTTATCTTTTTTTTCTCCACATTAACTATAATCTTAGATATGAAATGATATAAAATGAGTTGTTCCTTTGACTCATTTCAGGAAAAACTGAAAATGTTAAGAATTTGTCTCAACTGACAGGGTGGTGATATACATTTGAGATTGATATACATTTCACATACTGTGAAGGTTTCTGTAATATTAATGTATACTACAATTTTACTGTTATTGAATAGCATCAAATAGGAAATTATGTGTGTGTTTGCATGAATGTGATGTATGTGATCGTTTCATACAAAACCCACATGAAGCAATGTTCTCCATAGAAATTGGTGGATTGCATTTCCCCAAAATACCAACACCTCTGTCTGAATATATTATCTCAGGAGAGACGTGCAGTCACAGATGTGAGCCTGGAAGATGTGAGCTGGGACCAGGAGCGGACTGGCAACATTTAGGTAAGAACAAAGGTCAGAACAGCCTGCTAGAGCTAAATGCCAGGAAACTGGACATCTGAGCTGGAAAGGGGGCTTGAGCCAGACAGTTTATCTGGAGTTGAAGCACGAGCAGAAGGCTGAAACCAAAACCTAGCTGAGAGGAATCAGTAGATTATTGCTGGCAGAGAGAAGAACAATACAGGAAATTAAAGGTCAGTACAAAGTAACGGACAGAACTTGTGCAGCAGGAAATATCTATTTAGGAGAAGCAAGCCACTTTTGCATTTCTCCTTGAGGAACTGGTTCCAGTAAATGATCCTGAGAGGTCAAATTTGTAGAAGAGGGATTGGTTGCTAAAATGGATCCTGAGTGACAAGAAACAAAGATTAAAGACAGGCTGAGAGACAAATGGGAACTAGCAGTGTTTTGAGAAGTCTTTCAACGACAAAAGTCTGTGGAAAGAAACAACATGGGGGTGGGAGGGGTTCCTTTCCCGCAATATAATGTTGCAGGAGAAACTATTTTACATTCCTTCCATTCATTTCATGTAGCTGTTAGGCTTTAAAGAATTCGTAAAGACTGTTTTTAGGCTTTGATCTAAAAATTAGCCAAGTTAATAAAAAAAAAATAAGCAAGCAAATAGGAAAAAAATTATGAAATAAACGCTTTAGTTGCATTTGAGGTTTATATATCTCGCACTGACTTTTAGCTATGAAACTAACTTTTTCTCATTATGGGAGAAGAAAACATTTTTTAACTTTTTATTTTGGAATATTTAAAATCTGCACAAAAGTAGAAAAAGGGACACCATGGACAACCATTTATCCTTCCACAATCACATGTTTCCTCTCGTTTTTTGTTCTGCCTATCACCCCCATTATGTGCTGTTCTTATTTTCATCTATTTTACAGCAAATCCTAGATTCACATTATTCAAGTAGAAATGCTTCATTATGTGTATCTAATAGATTATGAATTTTTCCAAAATATTATAATACCAATAGCACACTTGACAAAATCTATAGTAACTCCTTAAGAACAGCATTTCTTTGCCTATAGGAAATAGAACTTGCACTATCTCTTTCTTAGATCTATGTAACACATAAGGGAATCCATCCTCCTAGTTTATAAAGATACAAGAGACACTTTGAGTCTC
Source organism: Martes martes (assembly GCF_963455335.1). Lineage (NCBI taxonomy): Eukaryota > Metazoa > Chordata > Mammalia > Carnivora > Mustelidae > Martes > Martes martes. The sequence goes on from NC_137889.1 coordinate 106,377,177, forward strand.
ATTTGTAAACAGGCCACATATTACTATTTTCCTAAGAGTGTAAGTATTTCTGAGAATACTGACAATGTCATGTTGTAGACACACTATAAAGTCAGGCAGTTCATCCATTTTATTTCCTAATACTCTGCTTCTGGCTTTGACATTTCAGAGAAAAGAGGTTTGGGATGGTATCATCAACTATCATGGTTGAAAAGTAATATTTCTTTTCAGCATCAGAGGAACTAAACATCTGTCCAACTTTAGATTATCTTTGTAATTACTGTCACAACCCAGACAGAAACCAGGTGTGAGGGAGGTATGTTAACTCTCTCTTAACCAGGAGCTCTGTTATAGGTGCTAATGTGAGAGACATTAGACATAGATTCCTCAGGAAGTTCGAAAAGTCTGGAAAAATAATTTTCTCTACCTGTTTGGTTCTCGAAAAGTCCACAAAGTGTATCTGAGATACCAGAAAGAAATCATCACAGGAACTGCTTACCTGAAGTCTCTGTACATTCAGACCAATTGCAATGGTCTTGCTTACATGGCAAAAGAATACTAGAGAAATAATTTTTCACTTGGAAGAAGATAAACATTATATGATTAGTCTCTATCACTGATTATTTTTTGAGGGCTCATTTGCCCCAGGCTCTACATTTAATGTGAGTTTATTTTATACTCTCAAGGCAATTATGGTTCACGAGTATTGTGAAATAAGGAAATATTTTATGGTTATCCATTAATACTGCAACATACACATTTTAAAATCCTGGAGAAGAAACAGAGACTAATTTGACTAGAGACTGTATGAAATAGTAGAGGGCCAAACGGGAAGCAGGCATCAAATCTAATAAATACTAGGTACAAAGTGAACATCAATTAAATAATATAGTATCTTTTCTCGTTTACATAATTTCTAGTGGGCCATGTGCTTTTTATGAGAATGTAGTTACATTTAGCCAAGACAGATGTCATATAAAGAAAATGCTTAGTACCAGGAAAATGTCGGCATTGGAGTCAGCAGGGCCTAGGTGTCAATAATATTTCTTCCACTTAAATATTTTGTGTGACCTTTGACATCTGTTTTTTAAAATATCAATAGACTTGTTTATATAATAGGGATAAAAATCTTAATACCAATAAAGATTAACAGGGATAAAACATAGAAATGTTTAGCACTCTATAAAGGTTGGTTCCATTTCCTCCATTAACCAGTTTAAAAGAAGAGCTGTGGAATAATTTTGAGATGGATTAGGCAGCAGGACATTGTCACTAAGGTGGCAATAATGAATTTTATAGCAAAACTGTATATTGAGGCTCCTAAATGAGCCCAGATGATTGTGAGATCCTACTGAAAGCATACACTTTATCTTATTCATTTTCTTATTTTACCAGGACCTGGATCAGATTTTGAACAAAGTTGGTGCCCAGCCAACCCGTTGTTTAATGAATATAAAAAGCTATTTTGAAGATTGAAGTTTATATATGTTTTAAAGAATTAGATTAGAAAGAATCTGGGTACATAAGCCTTTAAGAAGATAAGGTTAATAATATCCTGATCTGGTCAGGACAAGAAGAAAAGGAAAATCTTTTTCCCTAAAAAAAAGCATCTCTACTCTACCACCTACACCAAGAATAATCCCTAACCATTTGGATCAATTCAGTCCATTTAAAAAGCATCGAGTGACTATTCTTCTCTCCATGGAATGGGATATTAGCTCTGGTGGGTGCTATGAACTCAAAACTGGATTCTTTAGTTGTTTTGTTTTGTATTAATTAATTAATTTATTTTTTTATTAACATATAATGTATTATTTGCCCCAGGGGTACAGGTTCAAGACTGGATTCTGATGGGAGGCAGGAAAAATAGTTTGGAAGACACGCCATAGGAAATGGCCCTGATAACAGCAAGTGGTGACTTCAGTCAGTACCTGTCAGGAAAGTTAACACAGTCAATATTAGGTAGTTGAAGTTTGGGGTTCCATACAGAATTCACTAATGGAGATGGCCAAGGCATTTCCCCAGAGATGAGGTTAACCTGTGAGATATAAGGCGACATTCCAGCAAAGATTTGAGCATCTTTACCTATGAATAGTTGAGGATAAAAGCAAAATAAAACAAAATAGCTTAGGAAATATGTCCTCTCTAAGGAAACAGATGTATAAATAGCAGCACAGAAAGTTCAAGGCATTTGATCCCAACTGCTGGATGTTGAGCTAAGAGAGTCAGAGGCTGATGAAGGAGAAGAAGAAAATAAGTAGAATAGGACCAGGAGATTGTAGAGCAGCCATACCAAGATCAGTAAGGATGGAGATGAAGGTGATTAATCCCAGACATTACTGGGAGAAGTATGGTCCCACAAAAATATAATGTAAGCGGTATTTGTTCTTTTAAACATTCTAGAAGCCACATTAAAAATGTGAAAAGAAATGAGTGAGTTAAGTTTAATAACATACTTTAATTTAATATGTCCCTGTTATCGTTTCAAAATGTAATCAATATAAAATTTTAATAAGATATTTCATACTATATTTTAGAGTAAGTGTTTGAAAGCTGATGTATATTTTACATGTTAAGTGCTGAATAGCTACATGCTGCTGATCCCTACCCTATTAGAAAATGCAGATCTAGATTGGGAGATACATAATTATTAAACTTGTTTGGGAGATTCAGGAAGAAGTTCTAAGAAATATGTAATTCTGTATAAAGTTCCAGATGAATAAAAGAAATTGCCTTTGGAAAATTAATTAGAAAAGGTGGGGGTAATGAAATGTAAATTCTCAGAATATGAGAATAGGGTCTCTAAGTAGAATGAGCTTAAAGGTTTCCTTGCAAGGGAGGATAGGTAGGAGGGTAAAGAAAGTAAAAACTAATTTTCATTCCTGATATTATCACTCCTATGCTATATGTTGGGGGCAGGAAACCCTCTGGGGAAAAAATGTAAGCAGGATGTTTAAAGGGACATATGCTTAAGGATAAGTACGGACTTTGAGCAACGTAATGTATGAAGAAAGAATAAATCTCCTGAGCAAAGATTAACATAGAAATAGTGAACCATTAAGTGAATTAATAGAAAGAAAGTCTACAGAATTTGGAAAAATAGATGGTAGGTATTTGTTAAATGGCAACATCTGGTACATTTCTAAAAACTTCTAATTTAAGTAATGTTACACTTGCAAAAGAATTACAGAGATAGTACAAAGTATTCTTATGGGCTCTTGCCTCAGCTTCTCCAAATGTTCCATTTTACAGAACCTTGGTATCCTTGGACAAACTGTCATTAATATTGGTGCAATACTGTTAAATTAACTAGAGATTTCATTCAGATTTCTTCTGATAAATTTGTGTGTGTGTGTCCGGGGCTGTGTTTTCTCTTATAAATTTATATGGAGAAATAAAGAGAAAACGGCCCATGGGAATGATGGGGGACTCAGTGGAGGAGTTGGTGAAATACTGTGGAGTTTCTCATGCATCCAGGTAGGAGATGCTGACTTTGAAGGTGAATCCGAAGATGTCAGCTGATTGGCTGATAAGCAGTCACTGAGAATCGGGAGAGAAGTTAACATAACCAAAGGAAGCTGTGGTCAGAAAGGAGCTGAGAAGTGGAGATAAGCGTGCCTAGAACCACGTTTGGGATACAATCCAAAGGCTTAACTGAGCAGTCAGAATACTTGATGTGTGGATTTTGTACCTCTGGGGTCCAACTGAACTGTTTCTCTGAACAAATAGAGGTGAAATAGGCCCTGGTTGTAGCAAGAAAACTACTTTTTCTCTTTATAGAAAGTTAAAGCAGAAAGCAATCCATTAAATTTAATGTTACAGTCCTTTTGATTTGATGATCTCTTTTTACACATTTGTTTGATAGACAGGATTGAGATTGCTTTGAAAATTAGAATATTTATCTTGAAGATCATCACAAAGTGCTCTTTTACTTCTAAAGGCAATACTCTGCAGTGGGTACCAGGTAAAAGACAATTGTTCTGAAACACCCAGGACTCTGTCACATTCTCCTGAATATTCCTGAATAATAAATTCATATTTTTTATTAAAGATCTCAGGCATCAAGCTCTGTAGGTAAATTCTTAGAGATTCCAACCCTCCTCACAAATTTCTTATAAAGTTTCCCTTATAGGTCCATTTATCAAAAAGACTAACACATGGGAAAATTAGACAACCACATGCAGAAGAATGAAACTGGACCATTTCCTTACACCACACACAAAAATAGACTCAAAATGGAAGAAAGACCTCAATGTGAGACAGGAATCCATCAAAATCCTTGAAGAGAACATAGGCAGCAACCTCTTCCTAGAAACATTGCCAAAGGCAAGGGAAGCAAGGGCAAAAATGAACTATCGGGACTCCATCAAGATCAAAAGCTTTTGCACAGCAAAGGAAACAGTCAACAAAACCAAGGACAACTGACAGAATGGGAGAAGATATTTGCAAATGACATATCAGATAAAGGCTAGTATCCACAATCTATAAAGAACTTACCAAACTCAACACCCAAAGAACAAATAATCCAATCAAGAAATGGGCAGAAGACACGAACAGACACTTCTGCAAAGACATCCAAATGGCTAACAGAGTGAAGAAGTGTTCAACATCATTTGGCATAAGGGAACTACAAATCAAAACCACAGTGAGATACCACCTCACACCAGTCAGAATGGCTAAAATTAACAAGTCAGAAAATGACAGATGTTGGCAAGGATGCAGAGAAAAGGAAACCTCCCTGCATTGTTAGTGGGAATGCAAGGTGGTGCAACCACTCTGGAAAACAGTAAGGAGATTCCTCAAAAAGTTGAAAATAGAGCTACCCTACAACCCAGCAATCGCACTACTGAGTATTTACCCCAAAGATACAAACGTAGTGGTCCGAAGGGGCACGTGCACCCGAATGTTTATAGCAGCAATGTCCACAATAGCCAAACTATGGAAAGAACCTAGATGTCCATCAACAGATTAATGACTAAAGAAGATGTCACACACACACACACACACACACACACACACACACACACACACAGGTATACTATGCAGTCATCAAAAAATGAAATCTTGACATTTGCAATGACATGGATAGAACTAGAGGGTATTATGCTAAGCAAAATAAGTCAATTAGAGAAAAACAATAATCACATGATCTCTCTGACATGAAGAATTTGAGCGGCAGTGTGGGGAGGTCATGGAGAGAAGGAAGGGAAAAATGAAACAAGATGGGACGGGGAGGGCGATAAACCTTAAGAGACTCTTAAACTCAGGAAACAAACTGAGGGTTGCTGGATGGGGGTAGGGAAAGGGATAGGGTGGCTGGGTGACAGACATTGGGGAGGGTATGTGCTATGGTGGATGCTATGAATTGGGTAAGATTGATGATGCACAAACCTTTATCCCTGAAAAAACAATACATTATATGTTAATAAAAATAAAATTTAAAAAAAGACTAACACAAAAAAGGGGGAAGTGGATAAGAAGAAAAACTCTTCAGCTTTCACCGTTCTTCTATATCAGAACATCTAATAAAGAGGCTCTTAGAATCAGTTCTGAGAGGTTCCCCTAAAGTCCTTTACATGGCATATCTGATTATTGCTGATGTCAGGATTCATTCCTGTTATTCTTGGAGGCCAGCATCAGATGCTGCATTATAAATGATTCTTTTCAAGTTTAACTTAGATTGTCAGGGAAAAAATATAAACAAAAGTGAAATGTGGGCCAAAGTAAACATTAATTTAAAAACCATAAGCCTAGGTCCAAAATGAAGTAACTTTCTTGGCTAACATCTGCAGTTTACTAAACTGTCTGCACTTGGAGTAAATGAGAAAGAAAAAGGAAGAAAGAGCTGAAGAGAGAAAATATTAGCACTAATAGGCACAAGAGTTTATGAGAGAAAGCAGACTGAGAAGTGAGATGTGTACTCTTCCCAATAACCCTGTGTTAATCTGGTCATGAACATTTCTTCCCCAATCCTGTTTGTTGCAGCATGTGGGAGTCTTGGCTCTTCCCTGGACCATGGCGCTGCTCTCCCCAGGACACCAGTGCAGGCTTTCCTTGAAAAGCCTGCTGTGCCATGCAGCCGCTCACCGCCCTTGAATTAGGTCAAATTTGGTTCTGCATTTTCCCATAGAGTTCTGCTCAGTCTTCTGGAATTGAGCCAGTAGGGAGAGTCCTAGGGGAGAAATTTCATTGCCAAGGAAGATGTCACACTAGCTATTTATTTCTTTATGGACTAAAGGCTTTCTCATGTAATTGAACAGATGCCTTCAAGTCTTAGGCTTAATGCACATCCCAGTTTGCCAAGTGCCTTCCTATTATATGGACACATTTGCCTTCACAGTAATAACCTAACCCTATGGGGAGACAGCAGATATTAGTATTCCTAATTTTATAAAATTAGGAAACTGAGGCTTAAAAAGTTGTATTGATTTGTTAGGTCTCTATATTATATTCCCCTTCCATATTCTTTCTGTTATATTACTCATGATCATTTTCTTTATTTTATAATTATTTTATTAAAAAATATATGCAATATCTTTGGAACAACTTTATAGTGCATGCATTAAAATGATCAGAGAAATAGGGTTATGGACTATCCTCATGCAAATCAAGTGTAGGAAGTGAAAATATATATCTATCCTGAAACTCTGACATAGGAAAACTATAAATTCGGCATTATTTCAATTGTTAGCCTGTCTTCTAGAACTTTCCATAAATTTTTGAAATTTTTTTTTTGAGTCTGCTACAACTGTTTTCAATAAAAGAAACTTTTTTATTTGGCATTTCTTCAGTGGTTTAAAATCTGTTATGAAACATAAATAGACATTAAACATTTAACCTTTGTTAAAGGGCAGACAACAAACATTAGACAGTTGTCAATGTTAAACAAGTTACGGATCACATTTTCAAACTTGGATACCTGTTGAGCTAGAAAAATGTATATAAGTCCCAGTGTTGGGAAACTTGCTGTACTCTGTGGAAACCAGAATCTTGAAGCTGATGCATCTGTGGATGCTCACAAAGATAAATAATAGTAAGTAAAATCTTCATATCACAAAGTTTCTGACCACATAAGAAACAATTTTCAGGTATCTGTTGTTTGCAAATTTGTATTTTGACATAGAATTTGGAATAGTAAAAAGATGTAGTTAAAAAAATCAAGGATGCAAGCAGGACATCCTTGATTTTTCCAAGGCAGTATATGTACAGCATAGGACTAAAATTTAGGAATGAGCCCTTTATCAATTTATAAGATACGTATTCAACCAAAGAAATACCATTGAACGTTTTTCTATTCTACAGTTGGAAACAGCCTTGGTTTCTGTTTCAGTACCATTAATACTGGGTCACCTGGGGTGTAATGGATTCCGTGGATTTAATATGTTACCTATAGTGTGTTTAACTGCAATATATTTTCAATGAATTTTGAGTTCAACAATTTCATTTCAGATATGGAAAATGTCAACAGAACATTTTCAAGAGCCAGAACTTACTGCTGTTATAAAAGAAATATGTTTCAAATACTTTAAAGAAACTAACTGCACATTCTTAACATTTCTGCAGGGTTAAAAACAGAATGAAAACTAATATGGCCTCTGCAACACTTTCAAAAAATACTTAACATGGATTATAAATACAAAATTCTCATAAGGCCCATGGATACTGAATAACAGAATGAAAACATATTGGAAAAATGAACTTGCCAATGTGAATACCTGACATTAACTTGGACACAGTACTCATTGGTAAGGAAGTTGCTTGAAATTAAATCTGAAGTTTTCTGATAGGACAGGTATATTTTGCACACTGCTGCTATCTACCTGGAGAAGTGCTATGAAAAGGTGAACAAGTCAAAGTATTAGAAAATTCCATCACAATTTTTGGAAGAATCTTAGCTCCCTGATAGTTGTTGACTAGTCTTGGGTTTTTTGTTGTTGTTCTTGTTGTTTTAAGATTTTACTTATTTATTTGTCAGTTGAAGAGAGAGCACAAGCAGGGTGAGCAGCAGGCAGAGGGAGAAGCAGACTCCCTGATGAACAAGGAGTCCGATGTAGGGCTTGATCCCAGGACCCTGGGATCATGACGGAAATCAAAGACAGACACTTAACCAACAGAGCCACCCTGGGTCCCATGACTGGTCTTATTGCAAGACTTTGTATACCACCAGCTAGAGGAGTAGTGCATCTTGTAAAGTGACCAAAAAAGTCTTTTAGAAGAGTGACCGCTGTGACCTTTAAAAAAGTGGCATACTGGTTTCTGCATCATAGTGACCCAATAATATTTATTAAATAAAAGGATTCAGCACTTTAAAAGAATATTTTTAAAGGCTTAGATAAGTGTGGACCATCTACCTGACATGACAGTAAAAATGACTTGATTGAAACTTTGTCTAAGCCTACAATAAAATTTACTTTTGCCATAGAGAGAAATCTTTAAAACTAAAGGAACAGTAATTTATATTTGAAAAAATATTCAGTAATCTCAGGTAAATGCAATGTAGCTATTTGATCTTTTTAAAACAAAATTTAGAGATATGAACATTATTCCTGGTTTCTCTTTTTTAAAGAAACAACCTACTTTTATTGGTTTTGGTAATTGGATAGATGTCCTCACTACAGCTGTGTGTCAGAGACATTTATTCCCAGGCACTACGACAGGGTGCCTTTGAATCTTACTTTAGAATGAGTTGTCCCTTATTAATAATTCATTCATTCATTCATTTAGTTTTCAACAGCCCATACCCAATGTGGTGATTTGTTATACAGAGAAATATAATCTTGGATAGGGTTCAGAGTACCACAGTGATATGCCCGTTTTTGTTGTTGTTTTGTTTTCTTCACAGGGATTGAAACTTTATGTGAACTATGCAAAATAGAAGTTCATTGGCATTGACATCTAAATGTTTTTTCTCACCACAGGTACGTTATAGTACGTGCATGTTGAGAGGACCGGTGAGGAATTAGGTAAGAATAGTGCTCTAGACGTCAGGAGCATTGGAATTCCTAATCGGAATTAACAAGCCAACATTGGTTACTAATTTATACTGTCTAGATCTGTTGCCTCAATTGTCTAATGGAAGGTTTGGACTAAGTGAGCTCAAGTTCTATGACTCGCTATGTGTTTTTATTTTGTTTTGTTTTGTTTTGTAATTTCTGATTTTTCAATTTAAGTTGTTTTAAGATCTTTTGTTTCCTTAAGATATATACATTCCATATTTATTGTTCTAAAGTGAGTTATTGGTGACCAAATGTAATCTTGTCACAAAATTTCATTCTGAAAAAAAGTTTACAAGTGACATTAAATTCTGTGTTTCTCCAACGATTACTGTAATTAAGCCATTTGTGCCCAAAAACTAACTTTGGCTCTGATAACTGAAGCAAAGGCTTTGAAAAGTCTGACCCTGGAAATAATTTCACAACATATTACCATACAATTAGAAAAATAACTGTCTTCCTGTCTTTCTCTCTGTCTCTTTTTCTCTCTCACACACAGGCACACACAAAAATGATAAAAAGAAAATAAAAATTTGAACTCTTTTTTTCCTTTTAAAATTTGTACTGCACATTTGATAATAAATAAGTTTTAAGATAGCTCCAAGTCTCAATTTTAGGAGTATGTATACAACTCGCATAGTTGCGTGGAATATTGTAAGAATAAGGTAAAAATAAATGTCTGTGCCAATGCTTTGAAACGGGAAAACCAATTAAGGCAGGCTTCATAACACCATTTTAAATAATTTTTTATTGAAGTGTGATATTTATACAGAAAATACAGTTTCATAAGTGAATAGCTCAGGAATTATCACAAAGTGAAAAAAGACATATAATTAGACTTAAGTTAAAAAAAGAACATTAGGAACTAAGAAGCCCCCTTCATATTTTTCCCCATAATTACCTTCATTCTTCATCCCAAAGTTAATCAATATTCTAATTTCTAATGCCAAAGATTAGTTTTACTTGGTTTTGAGCTCTATAAAAATGAAATCAGCATAAATTATGTATTCTTGTATATCTAGCTTCTTTCATTAATAAGATTTATCTATGTTGATACATGTATAGCATTTGTGAATGACATTACTTTGTTCATTTTCATAGCCATACAATGCCCTATTATATGAATATACCACAATTTATTTATCCATTCTATCACTGATAGACATATGTGTTATTTCCAGTTTTAGACTATTATAATAGTGGATCTATAAACAATTTGCACATGTCTTGGCTACACTTAATACACATTTCTGGTGTTTTATGTTGTAGCATGTTAAGATTCAGTCATGATTGTTTTAACATTTTATTACAGGCTTTGTTTTTGGACACATAATAGAAGTGTACAATTATATTTTTGTCAATAGGTAAGTCAGCATATACAAGGCCTAGACTATTAAAATCACTTTGAAAAAGTTAATCTGAAGGAATTCTTGCTATCAAAGCCCAACCATATTCACACTTAAAAGTGAAATTCTTAGTTATAAGGTACATTTTGGTTCAATTTTAATTGATAGTGCCAACAATTTTTTCAAAGTGATTGTGTTGAGTATATAATATCCTTTTTTCCCCCCATATCCTTGCCAGAACATAGTATTTTATCTCTTTTTAATTTTAACCATTATACTTTGTGTATATGTGTGTGGGGGTGTAATAGTATTTCATAGTGGTTACTATGCATTTCTCAGATAAAGAAACTGAGCTTCTTTTTAGATGTTTATTAATCATTTGATAAACTTTTTATTTGGGTGAAATGACCTTTCAAGATTAGTTTCCATTTTTTCTATTGTTTATTTGCTTTTGCTTTGTGTTTTGTTTTTTTGCTTTTTAAATTTCTTTATTTTTGTTTTTGATACAAAACATTGGCTGGTAAAATGCATGACAAATATGCTTCTTCCAATCCATGGGTCACCAGTTTTCTCTCTTAATGGCCTCTTTTAACAAATAAAAAATTGTTCTCTTTAATGTGGTCATATTTTTGAAAAATTTTTATGGTCATTCTATTTTTATGTCCTATTAAATTTTTAACAACTCCACAGTCCCACAAAGATGTTTTTCTAGAAGCTTTATTGTTTTGTCTTTCAATTCTTAACTGTAAGTTTTCATTGAAAAATTTCAAAAGCATATTCCATAATGCCAAGGTGAAGTCAAAATAAAGAAGTAGAAAAAGAAAAATAAATTTTAAAAAAAGCAGAGAACATTTTCCCTGGCTAAGTATGTGCTTTTATGTGGCTATTAAAATATCTCTGTGTTGGACTGGAGGACTGAGATTAAAGACTGTTTCCTTCTAAATATTAACTTTCTTTTTGGTTTAACAAGCTAATTGCATCAGAGAGATTCCCTAAGTGTTTACAGTTCTGCAGTTTCTTATTGGCCACCGGAACTCATCCAAGAAGCTGTCAAATATCTAATTTTTATTCAATCACAATGAAATAATTATCGTATGTGATATTTTCAGAATTATTTGTTCCTTTTTTCACTGTTTGCTTTTGTTTCCCTTGTGCCAGAATGAGAACTCACTTCAAGATTCTCAGACAAATAAAAGATTCAATGAGTTTATTTCAAGGATTATAAATCAGTCATTCATGATTTATTGCAATATTTACTATGAACATACATAAAGTAAACCAAAAGAAGAAAAATAAATCTGAAAAAAATAACCAAACAAAAACGGAGCAAATCAAAAGAAAAAGAGTGAGGGCTTTACATGAAAATGTTTACTAAGGTCACCTGTGGTTCTCAGGAAAATGGACATGCTCAAATTTCATGTATGTGTATATGTACACATATATACAAATCACACAAACAAATGCACATACATACTTTATACTTTTTTTCCTTAATAGTATTTATCAATCTCCTAAAAAAGGGTGTATTATTTTATATTCAGAAATACACTGTTACTATTATATAATTGTATGTCAGCCGTAAAATATACAAATATCCCCAGAACTACCACATTAGCAAATGGGTGTTTTATTTTTAATGAAACTCTTTCACTTTGGTTTATTTACTTCACCATCATGCAGCCCTTTATAAATTGGTTTTGATGTTGTAGAATCACAAAAAGAATTTAAAAGTCATTGCATCAAACGTGAAACCCAAATTATTACACACTTTCTAAGTTCTTAATTGAGACCTTCCCTATGGAGCTGGGCCATAATTGATCATGACTGTTAAAAAGTTCATGCAGTTAAAAATATCCATGACTATGATATATTTCTTAGTGTGCCAATTTTAGATATATGCATAAAAATGGCTAATGTTTATTTAGGAAAATCATAGTTTCATGGGTGGACCCTATTTCATGCTAAACATAATTTGGTAGTCCCAGGAGAGTCTGGAGTCTTAGCTGAGTGTTAGCACACAATAAAATGCATCTATTATCTATTGATAGTGAATAACATGCTAAAGCTTCCATAGTATTTTTTCTCTCACATCTGTCTACCACCTACTGCTTTTAGGGTATCTGAAACTAGGCCCTTGATTAGAGAAAATAGAATTTATTACATGACTTTGGTAGTTTGAACATGAACAAATTGAAAAAAAAAAAAAGCATGCTAAGGTATTAAAGTTAATAGAGACAACTAAGAGATAGTAGTAGTAGAAGTGAATCAGGAGTTTGTTTGGCTGCAAGCAACTATGACCTGACAACAAAGACTTAAACATGATAGTATTATTTTCTTCATTTTGAGCCAAGTTTTAATTGGTAAGAGGCCTTAATGACATTAGGGCATTTTTCTCATAGCCAACACATGCCTGTTGCAGCACCAGTCACACTTCCAAATTTTAGGCAGGGAAAAGTGTAAAGGAGAAAGCACAGCAGCAGACTTGTAATCTCATTGGAGAGAAAGTTAACATATGTCAAGGCATGGCCACCCAGGAATACTAAGGAGTCTAGGTGAGCAGCTAGTAAGGGTAAAGGAGAGAAATTGATAGGAAATCTATCCTGACCTAGCCAAGCTACAGTGTTTTCCACATTTGGTACAAATCATTGCTAGATTTTAAGCTATATAATTTTCAAGTGAATTATTTTTGAAACAAGTGAAAAATAAGTAAGACATTATTAAAAAATAGTTTTAGATTTACAGAAAGTTTACAAAGATAGTAGTGTGGATTTCCTGTATACTCTGCACCCAATCCCCCCACCCATGTTAATATTTTGCACTAATAGAATATATTCATTACAACTAAGTAATACAACTAACCTTTGCTGATTCTTAGAATTTCACTTGCTCTTCCCTAATGTCTTTTTGTAGTACAGGATCTCATCTAAGATACTATGTTACATTTAGTTGTCATGTCTGCTCAGCCTCTGATATATAATGGTTTCATCAATTTTCCTTGTTTTTGTTAAACTTGATGGTTTTGAGTTCAGATCCAGTATTTTGTAGAATGTCTCTCAATTAGAGTTTTCCCAACTTTTCCTCAAGTTCAGTTAGACTGGGGTTATAAATTTCGGGGAGGAAAAACATACAAGCGAAGTGGCATCCCCATCAAGTTATACTGGGGAACATGCCTCAACTTGACTTATCACTGATAAGGTTAACCTTGGTCACCTGACTGTGGTAGTGTTTATTAGGTTCCTTTACTGAAAGTTACTCTTCCTCCCCCCTTTTCATACCATACTTTTTTTTGGAAATTATGAGGCACACCCCACCTGTCAGGAGAGTTATGCTTCAGCTGCTTAGGGGACAAAAAGTACCTTAAAGTATTTGGAATTCTGCATGGGAGATTTGCTTATTCTTCCCCATTTCTTTCTTTCTTTAATCATTTTTATAACGGTATGGACTCATGGATATGTATTTTATTCTTTGAGTTATAATCCAATATTACTCTATTATTTTGTAACTCAAATTGTCCTAGCTCTGACTTTGGGAGATTTTTTGATTTGGCTTCTTTGTCCCTTTGACTATGTACCACCACGGTTTTTTTTTTTTTTTTTAATGATAAAGGATTATTTTCCAAAAATAATAACTTTGAAATAATAATGATGATTTTTAAAATATGTCCTTTAATTATCCTAAAATATCAATTCAAACTAACAACAACACTAGTTTTTAGGATCAATAAACTTAACAAAATGTAAATATAATGACAGAGGGGAAACCTGGCACAGTGGTTAAGAACATGGTAGAATATGCTTAGGTTTAAGTGTCAGCTTCATCATTTATTAAGTAAGCAACAGTGACCTATTAGTATATCATTTTCGTCTGTAAAAAGGGAGTAGCAAAAATTCCTATTTCATTGGATCATTGTGAAGATTAAATAGGTTAACACATGCAGTATTTGGAACAGAGCTTGGCACAAAAGAAGTGCTCAAAAATACGAACAATTATTATAATATTGCTATGAAGGGCAAAACTCCTGAAGAGGGAAAATTAGCCAAAAAGCATCAGTTGCTCAAGTGTTATTTCACAATTCCACTGAGCTCTTCAGGTTTCAGCAGTCTGAGTACTAACCCTGGCTCAATAGTGATATTTGATGATTTAAAATAGAAAACGAGTGACCTATACTTGCTATTGTGATCACCTAAGTCAAAACAAATATAAATACTCTAAAACGTAATCATTTTAATGAATAATATGTTAACTATGAATGATCAAGATGTTAACTATGAATGATCAAGACTGAGGAAATTGATAAAATAATGGGTGACACAGAACTACTGGGACACCGGGGTGGCTCAGTTAGTTAAATTCAGACTCTTGATTTCTGCTCAGGTCATATCTCAGGTGGGATAGAGCCCTGAACCCTGCAGTAGGTTGGTTGAGCTCTGCACTCAGTGGGGAGTCTGTTTCTCCCTTTGCCCGTCTCCTTGCTCATGCGTGCATGCTTTCTCTCTCTCTTTCTCTTTCTCTCTCTCAACTAAATAAAATCTTTAAAAAAATTGGGTGATGTAGAGCTTTTTGAATTCCTAATAATTAAGAAAACATCATACCAAGTCAGTTACATTTTAGAATGTGGATCATTCTTCACTAAATGGTTAATTTTTTCAAAAAAATACAACTTTTTTAAAAAATAAATAATGAGTAGGGAACACAATGCAGGACTCCATCCCAGGACCGTGGGATCATGACCTAAGCCTAAGGCAGACACTTAACCAATGGAGCCACTAAGGTGTCCCTATGTTTAAATTTTTGAGGAATGTCCATGTTTTCCACAGTGGTTGTAGTATTTTACATTTCCACCAGCAATGTATGAGGATTCTAATTGTTCCACACCCTCAAAAGAAAAAAAAGAAAAGAAAAGAAAAGAAAAGAAAAGACAAGAAAAGAAAAGAAACTCACTGTCATCCATCTCTAATACTAGTCATCCTAATGGGTGTGAAGTGGCATCTAATTGTGATTTTGAGTTGCATTTCCCTGGCGGCTATTGATGTTGGGCATTTTTTTCATATGCTTATTGATTATTTGGATATATTCTTTAGGGAAATATGTCTATTTAAATGCTTTGCCTATTTTTAAAGTAGGTTATTTGTCTTTTTATTGTTGCATTTTGAGAGTTCAGTATTGAATACCAGAGTATTTTAAATTTTTTTTTAAGTTTATTTATTTATTTATTTAGTAATTTCTACACCTAATGTGGGGCTTGAACTCACAAGCTCAGAACTCACAATTCTCTGACTGGCACTCATAAGATATTCTTTTTGTGTTAATTTATAGGTATTTACTCATTTAAATTTTCATTAGTAAGTCAGTTCTATTCATTGCTAATACAGGACTATCATTGTCAATAATTTATATTATTTTTATTGTGCCCAGGCCATTGGGCCAATAAACACATGGGCAATTAACTTATTGATAAAAAGCAAAAAGAAATGGGACAATTTTGATGAAACTCTGGATATGTACCCAAAGCTCTAACTTGTTGAAAAACATTTTTCCCCCCATTAAAGAACAATGTCAGCAGAATGGAGTGGAGAGAGTCAAGATTTAGTGGATAAAAAATACCTTTGAAATCTATCTGTGTAGAAGTATAGCAAAGAAGGGGCACCAAGGTGGGTCAGTCAGTTAAGCATTGATTTTGGCTCAGGTCATGATCTCAGGGTCGAGCTCCATGCTGGGTGGGGAGCCTGCTTAATAGTATTCTCTTTCCTCCTCTTCCTCTGCCCCTTCCCCCTTACTCACCCTCTCTCACTCTTAAGAAAAAAAAAAATGTATAGCAAAGGAAATTTTAGTCATAAGTATCTTGTGACTAAATGTGTTAACGGGACATTCTTCAAATTCAAATTCATTAAGAATGTGTTTTATGCCTGAAAACTTCAAAATATGAAGACATATTGAAAACTTTATTCATAGTATGGTTCTAAGGATTTTGGTGAAAAGTATTTCTTTAGAAGCAGTACTGGAAAGGAGGGATCGATCTGGAGAGCTACCACCGACCCCTTCACCCCCTTTTGACCTTGGAAACCCTACTTAACCTCTCAGTGCTTCATGTATACAACAGGGAATAATAATAGTAAATATTCATAGGATTTTACAGAACTAAAATGTGAATATTTATAAAGCTGAGCATGTAATAACTGCTCATTAAATTTTAACTACTATTACTCATGGGCTTGACAATATATCATGCCAAGTTTAACTGTCTATATAGCTATTTTTATGATCTGTATATATTTCAAAAATCTGTGCATGATGTCTTTCCTCCCTATTTGTCCTCATTCTATTTCTTTTTTTTTTTTTAAGATTTTATTTATTCATTTGACTGAGAGAGACACAGTGACAGAGGGAACACAAGCAGGGGTAGTGGGAGAGGGAGAAGCAGGCTTCCCGCTGAACAGGGAGCCCAATGTGGGGCTTGATCTTAGGACTCTGGGATCATGACCTGAACTGAAGGCAGATGCTTAACAACTGAGCCACCCAGGCGCCCCCTCATTCTATTTCTTTTTTAAACATTTGGTCCTTATAGTCTCTAGTAAATTGTGAACAAAGATTTATGTATTAACAGCATTGTTTCACAATCACATAGATAACTTTATTAAAATAACATTGGCAAATTCTGGAAGAGAGAAATACTAAAGATTTTCTTTGTCAGGCTTTCTTTGCAGTTATTCCTATATCCTAGGTGTGGGCAGGCATTAAAATGATTTTAATGAGTACATTATGTAAAAAATTTGGAAAAGATTGCTTTAACTATTCATAAATAAGTGTACATAATATGTAGAAAAAAATCCTAATAAAGGAAGCAATGGAAGCAATTAAAACATTTGCATAAGCTGAAAATTTTCATATGGTTTTAACAAATCACATTTCCCACAGAGAGACTAAGAAGGGAAATAGTATGGATGAAAATTACAAATTTTTATCAATTGTTGAAAAGTTAATGTTCTGCTTTTTGTCTCTTTCTCACTCTTCAAATGAAAGCCTTTGGGCAAACATGAATGTGTCTGTACCTAAGAATCTATTTATTTTCAGTTGTAATTTCTGGTATGCAATTTTCTCTGGGAATGTTACCAAAACAAAAATTCTTTTCATTGGCTCATGC
This sequence comes from Martes martes, assembly GCF_963455335.1. Lineage (NCBI taxonomy): Eukaryota > Metazoa > Chordata > Mammalia > Carnivora > Mustelidae > Martes > Martes martes. The sequence continues at coordinate 106,394,636 of NC_137889.1, forward strand.
TATTTGAAGAAATCACTTAGTATAGCAAAAATAATGGTAGTTTTTGCATTTATCAATCATCAGTGTTTCCCATACTGGAGCACAGGATGCAAGTGGGAGAAAGGGGAGTTCTAGTAATCAAGCAAGAACGATGTGGAATAAAGGGAGGGTCAGAGGATAGAAAATTACTGATTGAATCTCAGCTGTTGACTTGGGTGAACAATATTAGACACATACACGCACATACCCCATCCAGCCTTGAGTTGTTAATAGGTTATCTATATTTCTGTAAATTCGCTAGCATAGAATATTGCTTCATCCCTTGCATGGCTTTGCCTGCACAGTTGTGACTATGGACACTTCAAGGTTCTGTGAGCTCTCCTACTAGTTTACAATCTTACAAGGGTGTTTTTCTACCAGCAGAACATTGGCCATAAATGTCTATTAGTCAAAATAACTGCGGCAGTTTTATAAGGCCTGTGAGTGCATATTTCCCAGTCCGCTTCTCTTTCAATTACTAAGAATGCAAAAATAACCAATAGTTTGACCTCTTAAATCACAAATTGGATAGACTTACTATTAAAGTATATTGTAAATGTGTTTCCCATTATTTAGCTCATTTAGCATGTTCAGCAGCAAGCATTCAAATATTTTGAGTTTTTTTTCCTTACTTCACAGAAGACATTAGATGATTTTTTTTTCAAGCCATCAAGTGATATTTAAAAGACTAGAGTAAAATTGGAATATTGCTAATAGGTCGTCATTAACCATTTGCATTAAAGATAAAGATAAAGATAAAGATAAAGAGATACAATACACTAAGAAATTATTTGGTTTTGTGCTAATCATTTTGATGGCCTTCATTGTGGACAGTTAGCATTATTGTTCAATTTGGGAAATTATATGACTATGTCTTATAATATATGTATATATATTAAAAAGAAAGAACTAGAATTAAAGTGTATATGTAAAAATTATTACCCTGTAGGTTGAAAAAATGACCAATAATAAAGAGAGAAGTGAAAATGTTTCAAATCCAATGTACAGGTCAAGTTTACCTTTGTTTCACATTAATATTAAAATATTGCATTCTGGGGCACATGGATGGCTCATTCGTTAATTGTCTGCCTTCAGCTCAGGTCATGATACCAGAGTCCTAAGATCAAGCCCCACATTGGGCTCCCTGTTCAGCGAGAAGCCTGCTTCTTCCTCTCCCACTCCCTCTGCTTGTGTTCCCTCTATCGCTGTGTTTCTCTGTTAAATAAATAAGTAAAATCTTAAAAAAAAAAAAATTAGAATATTGCACGCTGATTAGTATAAATGGGTATATCCATTCATAGCCATGTTTCTTCCCTAAAGCAAGTTGATGACTTTTATCTATCTTCAATTTCATTTATCTGAAAAAAATCTGGAAAACCTAAGGAAATATGTACATTTAAAAAGAAATCTTTGGTGTTAATTTCAATGCATGCTTTGGATTTTCTCTGCTGTAGCTGAAAATACTAAAATGTTATAAAAAGTATAGAATAAAGTACCTGGTGTCTGACTTTCAAAATCTGGTCATCAAGTAGTGATGTTATGTCAGATATCTTTGACAAGATCACAAAATTAAAGTGAGCTGTCACAATTAATTACTGTCAACCAGGGTGTAAAAATATATTGACTAGCTGCAAGGATGAACAGGTGGAACAACATCCATTCAAATATCCTTGTCACACACAGCTGGGATCTGGTCTACATTCAGGTATTTCATTCAATATATTACAGTGTGA
>NC_137889.1:106396586-106638674 GCF_963455335.1 Martes martes
CCACTGAACCACCCAGGTGCCCCTACTTACTGTCTGATTTTAAGCAGCCGACTTAACTTTCCATCACTTCAATTTCCTCATTTGTAAAATAGGCACCATTATAATTCACTGTTACAGCATTGTTGTGTAAGATAAACACAATGTGTGTAAAATGCTTAGTACAACACCTGCAATGAATAGATCTTTATAAATAATGGCCATTTTAATTTTTATTATACATTGAGTGTTAATTAACAGTGTTATTTAGACTCTTAATTCATGGAGCATGTCAGTTAAAAGAAACATAAAACCATGTCCGTCCTCAATTGCCATTTTGCACAACCTAACAAATACAACCCTACAACTTTTTAAGACGTTTTCATGATAAACTTTGGTAAATTTTATTATATGTTCTTTCATATTTATAGGAAGTTACAAGTAACTCAAATACGGCCTTTGTTCAGATTTACCAGTTGGTTAGATTGGTTAACCTCGTATGTTTTATTATATTCTCTCTCACCATGCACATGCACTTATGCACACACACCTATTTTCTGTTTATTCTAAAACATTTAAAAGTAAGTTGGTGAGAATATGTATTTTATCCTAAATATTTCAGTATATGTCTAAAAATATGGCCATTCCCTTACATAACCTCCGTTTTTCCTCAAAATATGTATTTTATCCTAAATATTTCAGTGTATATGTCCTAAAAATATGGCCATTCCCTTACATAACCTCCGTTTTTCCTCAAAATCATTCCCTTACATAACCTCCGTTTTTCCTCAAAATCAAAAAGCATTGACACAATCCCCTTATCCAATCCACAGTTAATATTCTAATTTGATTTATTGTTTCAGGTATACCTTTATAGCTATTTTTTTCCCAGTCTAGGATCATGTATTATCGTTTGTTTTCATGTCCCTTTAATCTCTTTTAACCTGGAACAGTTCCTCAGCTTTTTATGTTTTGTTTTGTTTTTAATCTTTCTTGTCATGATATCTTTGAAGAGTACAGGCTAGTTGTTTTATAGAATGCCCCACAGCTCATTTCTTTTTTCATTTTCCTGATTTCTCATGATTAGATTTAGCTTATGGATATTTTGACAGGAATGCTGCTGAAGCAATATTACCTCCTTCTCAGTGCGTCTTATTAAGAGCCACATGATAATCAGTTTATTGTAGTTTTGCTGATGTTAGGTTATTGATGACGATGAAGTTGGTTAAAAATGAGAATTCCAAGTTTCTTAATTGTGACTGATGGGAAGATACTTTGATACTAGAAGGAAATAATTGCTGTGAATATTCCAAATTTGATGAAAATTATATAACTCCATAGAAAAAAGGATCTCAACACATTTAAAGTTGGCTTAATACATAGAAATAATACCAAGGCAAATTATAATCAAATCTCTGAAAATGATCTTTGAAAAAAGAATCTTAAAAATGGAAAAGAAAAATGACATGTGATGCACAGAGGAGAAAAAAAAAGAAGTAAGACTGACTCTAGGATTTTCATCAGAAATTATCCAACCAGAAATTGTCAACCAGGAATTCCCAGTGAAAATAGCTGGGGAATACCAAGTGAATATAACCTGCACAAATGAAGGCAAGCTATTTTTCATAAATATAGTAGTTGAGAGGATTTGTTGTCAGCTGACCTGCACAAAAGGAAATACAAAAAAGTTCTTCAAGCTAAAGGAAAATGATACCAGGTAGAGACTTAGAGCCACATAAATGAAAAAAGAATGCTGGAAATCATTAGAAAATTTGGTAAATATAAATTGCCTTTTATTTCTCATTTTAAAATTTCTCAAAAGGCAGTTAACTGTTTAAGAAAGTGTCTGGGAGTTAATAAGTTATAGAAGTGTAAAGTACGAAAACAGAAGCAATAAGAGGGAAGGAATGCAATGCCCTTTTGTAAGTTTCTTGCATTATATGTGACAAAGCATAATATAATTTCAAGATAGAGGGTGGTAAGTTAAATATGCATACTATAACCCCTACAGAAACCACTGAAAGTTTAAGAAGGTCTAATTAATACTAGAAAAGAGTGGAATAATGAAATATACTCACATTAATCCCAAGTAAATCATATAAAGGAAGTATGGGAAATATGGGAAAAACAGGCTAGAAATAGCAAGATAATAGATGGAAAGTCAGTTTATATTGGTAATTACATTAAATGTAAGTAGCAAACACTCCAATAAAAAGTCAGTGGGTCAAACTGGATAAAAGTAAGATCTAACCACATGGTGTCTATGAGAGACCCACTTTAACCCTAGAGGTAAATATGTTAAAAGCTTGGAAAAATGTATACCATAAAAATGTTAATCATAAGAAAGCCAAAAGACCATAATACTACCATGTTTCAGAACAAGAAACAGTACCAAAGGTAAAGAAAAATATTTCATAAAAATAAGTATATCAATTAAACAAGAAGACATACCAATCCTAGGTGTCTATGCTTATGTTTCATAATATATGAATCAAAAACTTACAGAGATCTGAGAGGAGAAAGAGAAAAAAATATGTTATTATGTTCATATTACTTTTTCAATAATTTGTAGAGTGAGTTGATAGTAAGTGAATAAGGATAAGAACTTTGGAGGTGCCTGGGTGGCTCAGTTGTTTAAGTGGTCAGTTCTTGATCTTGGCTCAGGTCATGGGATCAAGCCCCATGTCCAGCTCCACACTCAGCAGGGAGTCTGCTAGAGATTCTCTCTCCTCTCCTTCTGCCCCTCCCCCTGCTTGTGTGCTTGCTCTCTCTCTCTCTCTCTCTCTCTGTGTCTTAAATAAATAAATAAATATATATATATATATATATATTTTTAAAGGCTAAGAGCTTTGAACAAATTATATACAAATTTGATCTAATTGATAGTAATAGAACATTCACTCAACAACAGTGGAATGCACATTTTCTCAAGTGCCCATGAACATTCACCAAATATGCTACAAGTTAAGCCATATGATGGTTTCAATAAATTGAGAAGAAAGAAAACACAGAGTATATTCTCTGGCCACAAGGGAATTAAATTAAAAATTAAGAAAAGAAAGATAGGAAAGATAGGAAAGAAAAGATAGGAATTACCAAATATTAGGAACTTACATGATGTGTTGCTAAATAATTCATGAATTAAAGAAGACATTATATCTCAAAGAAGCAATAAGAGGGAAGGAATGGAATTCACTTTTATAAGTTTCTTGCATTAATATGTGACAATGAAAACACAAGAAAGTGTATCAAAATATGTGAAATATAACTGAAACAATGCTTATATGAAAATATTTAACTTCAAATGCTCATATTAGAAAGACTAAATTACCTAATACCTGTGATCCAAACTTCTAATTTAAGAAACTAAAAATAGAATAAATTAAAGCCAGAGTAATTAGAAGAACAGAAATAATTAAATAAGGTCAGAAATTAATTCAGTGGAAAATGGACAAAGATCACAGAAAATCAACTACCAGTAAAATTGTTAACCTGTAGCTGGGCTGGTGAAGAAAAAGGGGACAAACACAAATCTTCAATACCAGAGATGAAAGAGGAGACACCACAAAAATCCTACATCAAAAAGGAAGGTAAAATATTATTATTAGATAAAATGAACAAATTCCTTGAAAGATTGGAAAAATTGACTCAAGAAAAACTTTCTGAATAGTCCTATATCTACTACAGAAGTTTAAAATTAATGTCCTTCCCACAAAACAAGTCCAAGGCCCAAATGACATTATTGGTGAAGTCTAGTAAGCATTGAAATAATACCAAACTTACCCAAAGGAAAGGGAACACTTGCCAGTCTATTCATGAGACTAGCACAAACCTGATACCAAATTAAGAAAAGAAAACTAAAACTACAGACTGATATTCTTCATGAATAGAAATGGCAAAGACATCATTGAAAAAATATTAACAACTCAATTCATGACCAAATGATGTTTATTCCCAGGAGGCAAGTTTGGTTTAACAGTTGAAAACCAATCTATACATTTTAACAAATCAATAGAGTAAGTAGGAAAATCCATATGATCTCAGTAGATGGAAAAAAAAAAGCACTGGACATAATTCAACACCCATTCATTATAAAAACTAAGAATAGAGGGATTTTAATTTGAAAGAAGGCATTTGTAAAACATCTACAGCTAGTAATAAGTGGCTTTGATTTCCTCAAAGGATGTTGCCATATTAAAAGATCAGCGTTAGAATCTTTTGCTGGTAGGTTAGACACTGCTCAGTGACAATAGCTAAATCCCTTGATGAGGAGGAGCGCATGCTTTTGAACCCATTGAAATCATCCATCTCTGCTAGTACAGTTACGCTATGATCCCACTGCTAGAGCAGCGGGGTGGTTAAGGATAGAGTCTGGCTGACATCTACTGGTAGAGTCATTCTGTAGACTAGATAGTTTCATTCACTTCTACAGTGGATGGTCCCTAGTGGTTTTCAACTGCCGTACAAAGATCCCCCTATTTTGTTCCTTTGCTCCTAGACTCAGCTTCATGCTTCTTTCTCAAGCATCTTCATCCCCGATTTCCTAGTCTTTCTCTTTGTCCCTTTCATGACCAGCCATCCGGTCCATTTGCCATTGCCTATTTGTCCTTGTAAAGACAGTGCTTACTTGCGTGGTATCCTAACAAAAATGTAAGCTGAAGTGATGCAGTGTCATCCGAATAATCAGTAAGAAATACTATGACTGCTCAGTCACTTTGGAAAATACTTAAAAGATAGTAAAAATTATCTTACTGCCGGTTAAAATTATATAAGAAAGAAAGAAAAAAGTAAAGCTAATATTTATTTAGTACACTGTAATTTAAAACATTGGAAATATTGAGAATTCTTGGAGGTATTTTTACATTTAATTTTACTAGCTTTTCTGAGGTATACTTAACAAGTAAAATTATATATATTTAAAGTGTACCATGTAAGGATTTGATATACATATAACATTGTGAAATACTTACCGAAATCAAGTTAATTAACACAACTATTATCTTACATATTTACCTTTTGTGTATGCATGTCATAGAAGTGCTTACAATCTACTCAGAAAATTTCACATATACAGTGCAGTATAATCAACTATAGTCACTATGTCACATTAAATCCTCAGAATTTATTTACCTTATAACTGTGCTTTTTTGGGTGAAAATTATTAGGAGTAGTTTGAAGATTGCTGGCCTTCTTCTTTAAAGATTTTTTTTTTAATTTATTTATTTGACAGACAGAGATCACAAGTAGTCAGAGAGGCAGACAGAGAGAGAGAGGAGGAAGCAGGCTCCCCGCTGAGCAGAGAACCTGATGTGGGGCTCAATCCCAGGACCCTGGGATCATGACCTGAGCCGAAAGCAGAGGCTTTAACCCACTGAGCCACCCAGGCGCCCCTGCTTGCCTTCTTCTTATTATATAACTTAAAATATGGAGCAAGAAATTTTTCTATGCCTCAGCTTCCAACACTTTGTTCTTTGATGTCATGAAATGTTTTCAGGGGTTCCTTTAATGGCAATTTTGTTTTGTTTTGTTTTGTTTTTTATTGGGATTGCTTCTTCAAGGACGTCTTCATCTTTTTCATCACAATTGCTTTCCTCATATACAATCAAAAATTTACCTTCAGCGAGTTTCTATAGCTGCATATCTACAATCTGCCAATGGTCTAACTATTTCCAGGGCTAACTGTTCCATCTCTAACTCAATATAAATTTGATTTGAAAAAAGAAATAAATGAAATAGATTTGACTTGAATCCTGCAGAGTGATTTCTAAGCGAAGTATGAGTTTCTACCATATTACACACAAAGTAATGGAGAAATAAATGCCCTCTTTCAACCATAAGGGTCTTTCTGTTGCGGACGAAACTTAAAATGAAAGACATTGAAAGAACTTAATCTTATTTGGTTATATTGGTTTGACTTTTTCTATATGGTTCATATTGTAGTTTCATTCAGATTTATGTCTCAGTCTATCTTCCCTTCACTATTGCCATTCTTTTTTTTTAATATTTTATTTATTTATTTGACAGAGATCACAAGTAGGCAGAGAGGCAGGCAGAGAGAGAGGAGGAAGCAGGCTCCCTGCTGAGCAGAGAGCCCCATGTGGGGCTTGATCTCAGGACCCTGGGATCATGACCTGAGCTGAAGGCAGAGCCTTTAACCCACTGAGCCACCCAGGTGCCCCACTATTGCCATTCTTAAGCCTTCTAATCACATCCAGTTTCATGAGTGTTAGCACATCTCATTCCTTCACGGCACTTTCATCTTGTTTGTGATGCCCTTTTTCAATGATCCAATTCAGTAAAATGTTGTATGGGTTTATCACTGGGAGACAAGGTGATAATACAACTGCCTCTTTGCTATCTGTGCGTGAACTGAATAACAGATGGCAGTGAACAGTCATAGTCATATTTTGAAAGAAGTCATGTGTTTGGTCGCTGATCACAATGCACATCCATTATTTACAGGTGACCTATGGTCTGGGGAGTTAGCAGCAAAGTTGGTACTTTATGGAATCACTCACAGTTAATCACCATGGCAACTAGGATTTGAGCCATGTTGTTAGAGCACTGGTGTTATTTAGCCAAACCATGGTAACTGAAATCTACATGCATTTGGAACCTGTGCACAGTGAGAACAGCCTGCATGTTTCTACATCAGGGTGCTTCTCTCTCCTTAAAATGAGGATGATCAAGTGCACTTACCAAAGTTCTGCCGCTGGGAGGATTTCATTTCTACATGATATTTCAGATCTTTCTGGGAGTGGGGCTACAATGCTACAGCGGCTCATTTGCAGCTTGCCACTGCGTAACAAATGGACTCATCCATGAAAGAGGCTTGGGCTTTTTCCTCCTCCAGCTGGTCATCAGGAACCTCATAAAGCCATTGGTGTGAGATGAAGAAGTGTGAATACAAACTTATTGAAGGACATAGAGCTCTGGGTCACTTGCTCCAGTTTGAGCCTACTCCCTAAAATAACTCTTGATTCAGAGCCCTCAATTTAGAAATAGGCAAAGCTCATTGACACAATTTACAGAAAAGGAAACACAAATGTAAAATACAAATGAACCTATGAAAAACTGAAAGGCAGTAAATCACGTAGTTTTAGAGTACAGAGTTTAAAGCCTATCCTTACTGACTTCTTAACCCAGATTCTCCTATGTACTAGCTTTGTGACCTCTAACAAGATCCACTCCTTTATTTGTAAATGGAGTTAAAATGTTGTACTCTAATATCCCTTAGCCCTTTCTTCCATAGTAAGTGAATTTTTAGTTGGGCAAAGAACTGATACAGACGGTTTTTCCAGTATTGGTGATAGGACATATCCACCAGCTTCCTGAGAAAAGTCCGTGGGCTATAAATGCTTAGAGATTTAGTGAAATAAAAATACTTGTTTTTATCAGCAGATTTAACTTGTAGTCTAAAAGACTAGAATTCCAGGTTGGAAACTATTTATCATGAGAATTTTGAAAGCATTTCTGCCTTTCTCCAGTGCAACTATTGAGATGTCTGATGCCATTTTCCTTAGTAGATCACTTTCTTTTTCCTTCTGGAAACTTTTAGAATTTTCCTTTTATCCTCATTTATTTTTTTAACTCTTTATTTCTTTTGCTGGGCACTCACTGGATCCATTCAGTCTAGAAACAGCGTTCTCTAGTTGAAGAAAAACTTTCTTGTGTATTTTCAACAATAATCTACTTCTTTCCATTTGCTCCTAATCTTTCCTTAAAGACCTCCTGTTGGATATTGGACCTGTGGATTAATTAACATATATATATACGTACATATATATATATGTACGTATATATGTTAATTAATTAATAATTAATAATAATTAATTATTATATATTATATATAATAATATATATTATATATAATAATAATTAATTAATATATATAATATATATGTATAATATAATATATAATATATTATATATGTATAATATAATATATAATATATTATATATATATGTACATATATATATATTCATTCTTGACCTCTTTGTCTTTTTGTTCTAATTTCCAGGAATTTTCTTTAACTTTATTATTCAGCCCTGTTATAGTTATCTACTATTGTATAATTAACCATCCTAAACTTAGTGCCTTATAGTAACTATTTTATTACATTTCATGACTTTGTGGACCAAGAATTTAAGTAGCACTTCATTGTTCCAAGTAATGTTGATAGTTATTTGGTGATATTCAGCTGGTAGATGGACTGGTCTCAATGGTCTAAAATAGTTTTACTAACATTTCTGGAGCAGTGGCAGGAAGCCAACTGTTGACAAGTATGCCTACGTGTAGCCCCTTCAACATGGCAGTATCAGTTAGTCAAATATTTTACATGGCAACTGTGGATGCCCAAAGAGTATATGCCAAGAATCTTCAGTGAAAGCTGAAGGAATTGACCCTCATGACCTAAGTGTAGGAGTCCCAAATGTCACTTCTACATCATTTTATTGGTCCAGCAGGGCCAGCCCCTATTCTTCTCAATGAAGGAAAAACAAGGAATTTATAGGCATTTTTAATGTACCATGCCTTTGAATATATATATACACACATGCCCACACATATACATTTAATATCTAAAAATTCTTTCCTGTTCTCTGATCTGATATTTTTTGAAAAAATCTTTTCAGGCAAATAGTACCTTATTTCCCCATCTATGAGTATTTAACTTTTAAAAAATTTTATTTCCCTTTGTCTTGTTTTCCTTCTGTATTTGTCTAAAGTCTTCCTCTATATTTGATTGCTTTACTCTTTTATTTTCACATGGAGGATTTCCTAATATGCTTGGAGATCTTGGATGCCCCTTGATGTTTAAGAAGGAGGCCTTAAAAGGCTCACTAGAAACTATCTGTGGGTGGAAGAGTTTTGGTCGATTGGTTCACTTCATGTAGGATGATAGAGCCAAGTCCATCTGTTTGTGAGCTGTTCCAAAAATGTCAGTCCTCTCTCTTCAGCCAGTCAGTTTCTCCTGTGGATAATTCTACCTGGCAATGAGCACTGCTGCCTGAACTTGGGACCAAAAATAGGGAAAGGAGCTGTGTGTTGACTTTCCCATACTGGTATATAGGATTTCCCCAGGTGGTCTCCCTATTTCTCAGCCCAGTAGGCTAGTATGTTCAATATGGTCATTTACCTCTGCACACTGAAGCCCTTTTGTAGGCTTTCTCCAGGGAGCGAATCTCATTTTCCTGCTGCAGTTACAGAAGGTTATGGGGGCGTTATGAAGGCATTACAGGGTTATGGATGGTGAAAGGGCATCTGGGATGCAACTGCTCCTCTACAGGCTTTTAACTCATTCTTCTGTCACTTCTGTGTCCTCATTGTTACCTCTCTGACATCATAGTTTCCACAATCTTGAAACTTGCTTCTTGATATTTCCCTCTGTGTACATTTAGATTTTGCCTTTCTGTACTCTGCCATTAGTTACCATTCTTAAATCCACGTTGCAGCTTCCAAAAATCTGGTGATTGTTTTCTCCAGTGTTTCTTCTCCATGCTCTTGTGGATTTATACCTTGAATATGTATTTTCTGTAATTTTAATGTTGTTTTCAGAGGTATTGAAGATAAACATATATGTTTAATCTGCCATGCTTGGTAGGAAGTCTCAGATATTATTTCAAACTTCTTTCTTTTTTTGTGCTAGAGCTGCTATTAAGAAGAAAATTTAACTGGTTTCTTATACTTCAGAATGACCAAAAAGAGGAAAAGACATTTTGATTTTCAATTTTAAACATCTTTAGCGTTGGGGTGCATGGGTGGCTCAGTGGATTAAGCCTCTGCCTTCGGCTCAGGTCATGATCTCAGGGTCCTGGGACCAAGCCCTGCATTGGGTTCTCTGCTCGGCAGAGAGCACGTCTCCTCCTCTCTCTCTGCCTGCCTCTCTGCCTACTTGTGATCTCTCTCTCTCTGTTAAATAAATAACTAAAATCTTTTTAAAAAACATGTTTAGTGTAGATATTACCATTAAAAATAGAGGACAGAGGATCTTAGGTAATCATCACCCAAATATGCTTGGAATAATTATAGAGAATTAAACTCTTCCAGAAGTTTTTCTACTTGTTAACCTTATTTTTTCTTGGAAAACATTCAAGTGAATTTGTGTTGTAAAACTGTACAAGTACATTTTCCAGATTTTTCCAGCTACCTTGGTAGGAAGAACAACACTGATGTTTCTGGATCAACGCTGGGTAAAAATGAAATAGATTGTAGCTACAACTGAAAAAACCAGTTTTTCCCCCACTTAGAACTCTTTTCTTGTCTTTTTCTTTCAAAACATTTGCCAGTGCATGAATTTGTAGCCATTTGCTTAGACTCCATTTCTATTCTTCTATTCCTTTCACCATCCCTACAATTCTTATTTTGCTGAATTCTAGAAGGGCTATTTCAGGTCCTTCCCAAAAGATATGAGTAATGAGTTCCATTGCTTTTCAGCAAATGCATCTTAATCACCCCAAATGTGTCTAGGCAAGCCACTTTAGACATATATGCAAGCACTTAAAGGGTAGTTAGAGGCAATGCAGGTTAAGGAAAAGCACTGGAGAAGAGCACTTAGGAAAATCATCCTTAGGACTCAAAGTAAGTGAATAGGAGTTGGGTGGTTAGATTGTTGAGAGGTGACAGGGGACAGACAGTAGGTGGGGGGAGAGAGGTATATGGGCCTCGGGCCAAACAAACCTTGAATTTTAACTGACAATGTTGTTGTTGTTGTTGTTTCTATTTTAATAATGTGATTAGTTAATCTGCAACTTAACTGAGTGGAAACAGTTCAATTTCAGCTCAGTAAAAGCTCATTCTGTAATCCTATTTAACTCCAGATCTATACCTGAATATAGATCTTTATCTATATAGATATAAATCTATATCTATATATTTTGGTTGAAGAAGTTTGCAAGTACTTCTTGCAAGACATAAATACCATTTATTTACTCTCCTTTAATAAGAAATTTCCGATTTTATTCAAGGTGGCCATGTGCCTAGCTAAAGGTTGCATTTCTCAGGGTCCCTGGGTGGCTCAGTCATTAAGCATCTGCCTTCAGCTCAAGTTATGATCCCAGCATCCTGGGATGGAGCCTCGCATTGGGCTTCTTACTGAACAGGAAGCCAGATTCTCCCTTTCTCTCTCTCCCCCTGAATGTATTCCCTCTCTCACTGTCTCTCTGTGTCAAATAAATAAAGTCTTAAAAGATAATAAATATATATATATATATATATATATATATATATAAATATATAAAAAAATAAAAAATTGCATTTCTCTTCCTCCCTCCACACACAGGTCAGGCCATATGATTATGCCCTGGCAGTTAAATGGAATTGTTTTATGTTTTACATTCCACTTGTTAGCAAAGAAACCTTATGTCATAGCTGGAGTCCCATGGAGGCAGGACATTATCCAAGGGATATGGGGTGCAAATATGGAGGTAGATGGGTTCCTGACAGTCTCTGAGCCCCTGAGTCCTAGCTCTCAGTATGCCTACTTCTTGGCTTACTTTGTGTGAGGAAGATCCTTTATTTAAACCATTCTCTTCTGAATGATTAAACCCACTGAAGCCTAATTCTAATGGATACAAAAGAGAACTCAATAGCATTCTTTGAAATCTTGACTAAGGGTTCAGAATCTTAAAACATTTGTTTATACTCTATGAACTGTCATCTAAACTAAGATATAATTTTCTGCTGGAAAAAAAATTTAATAAGAACATTTTTAGCTTCTGTCTCGAATCAGAGAACCTAGCATAGAGTTGTCATTGCTTAAATATTTAAGTGAGTGATCATATATTTTTAAAATTAACTCTTGAAACAAATTAATTCTTGAGGGCTTATGTATACCTGTTCAGTACAAGTGTACAGAGGTAAATAAATACTGTCTCTAGCTCAATGAAGTTTCTAATCTTATAAGAGTGATATAAACAACTAGCATTTATATACTACATGGAAGGAATTAAGTCTCATAACAGAGACACATGCAGTGTATTGAATTGTGGAAGAAAAGTGACAAGATTCATAATAGTGGGGTTTATAGATCTTGACTGAAACAGAGTGATAAAGCAAGGAAAGTATATTGGCAAGATTGTAAAACCATGTTTAAGAATTTTGATTTGATTGTCTAGTTAACTGAGAGACAGTCAGTTTATTTTTAGGATGATATTCTGATGGTCATGTGAAAAACTGATGGGCGAAGCAGAGACGGAAGGCCAGAACGAAGTCTAGCTGGAAGCCAGTCTCTGATTTTCCCATTCTCAGCAGGGGAGGGAGAAAACTATTCTCACCTCTGTGAGTCCCATGGAACCAAAGTCAAGGCAAGAGGAAAGATTTTCAAAAAGATTAAGAGAGACAAAGTACTGAAAAAGGAAATATGGCTAGACACAGGAAGGTAGAGGAAACATTGTTATGGACTGAATTGTGCCCAGCACTCCCCCGTTCAGGTACTGAAGCCATAAGTCCCAGTGGAACTGTATTTGGAGATGGGGCCTTTAAAGAGATAATTAAGGTTAAATGAGGCCATCAAGGTAGTTCCTAATGTGATAGGACCTTATAAGAAGCGGATGAGATACCAAGGACCTTTCTCTCTCTCTCTCTAAGCAAAGAGAAAAAAGGGCATGTGTGGACACAGTGAGAAGGCTACAAGCCAGGAAGAGAACATCGCCCAAAATCAACCCTAAATCTTTTGTTTCTAGCCTCCAGAATTATGATAAAATAAATTTCTTTTGTTTAAGCCATTCAGCCTGTGGTATGCCGTGATGGCCAACTGCGCAGATTAATACAGCCATATGGGTTAACCAAACAGAATAGGACCTGAGGGAGATACCTGCATTAATTCGAAGGGAAGCGTGAATGCTTCTATCTGTGCCTTCTACTGGCCTCCTCACTCCTCTGTAGCAAGGAGATGCTGGTCAGACTGAGCACAATGATTGGGCCACGGTTATTAATTTTTTTCATCTATAAAACAGCAATAATAGCACTGACTTCAAAATTTTGTTACAAGAGGTAAACAAGTTAACAGTGAAACAACAAAAAATTGCTTAATAATGTTAACTATTTTTATTTTTACAAACCATTTATACCAGTCCCCAATTTATAGTCTTCGTTTTGCCAAATGAAAGGCCTGAATCTATAACTCATAGAAAGAAATTTTGGAATTATTAATATGGTAGGTACGTGTATAGGCATAAAACGGTGTTCTGCTCAATTCTGTACCGTAATAGACTAAATTACGGCACGACTGAAGATGTTCAAAGCCAAAACACCCACACCATTTGCCACCACTGTGTCCTTTTCTTCCCACAGTGAGTCGCCTCAAAAGGTGGAATTGTGAAAACCGACTCACATGAATCATAGGTCTTGCCAAACACTGAACTACTAATGATTCAAAAGATACAAGCAAGAAGCAGGCACACATGTAGTACTCCTTTCCCGAGGGGTCTGAGACTTCAAAACCAGCTTCCTAATTGTCCCTTTTCCCACACTGAGGGTAACAAACAAGCACTAACAATGTGTGGTATGCATGTGAACTCAGCCACTTAGATTTAGAGCTTCTTGGTTTTTATATGTTTAGTCACTCAGGGGCAAAGATGTTACAGGACTAATTTAATTCTCCAACCAGCTATATCCCATAACTATATAAATTCCAGATTTATTTATAGTAATCAGTATAAACAGACAGGCACGTCCTGCTCAAATCATTTCTTACATAGAAACTCCACAGAATCTACCATTAGCATGTTTACAAGGATGTGTGGTAGAGAGAAATCAAGATTTTCTCCAGTCTGCTATTAACTCTTCTCAGTCCCATGTAGTCTCCTGCTGGAAAGTGGGGCAGGATTGGGTAGTGTTTAAGAGCTTGGACCCATACACCTCACCTGGATTCAAATCCTGGCTTTGTTGCATTAGCAAGTTACTTAATCAATCATTGCCTTATTTTTCGATCTGTACAATAGACTTGATAATAATAGAATTGTCATCAATAAAATTGCTGTGAGAATTTAATGAGCTGATAAATGCAAAGTCCTTAGAGATACCGTGACTTCTCAATATTATAAGCTATCAAATCGAACTGTTACTATGATTCCTGAAAGAGGCTCTGTGAATTAGACCTGTTTTTGTTGTATCTGCCATCACTTACTTTCTCTTCTGCTCATAAATATGCTTTAATCTGTTCATCTTAAAGGGCACCTCCTTGACTTTTTACAGGTCCCACTCAATGTTTCTCTTAACAGGATGAGGAGAGGAAATATTCTGAAATAAAGCAGGATATCACTTGACTGGTTGAATAGATAATAGTTACATGTCCTTAGGGATTGGTCATTTCTCTGGTTTACTTCACAAAACCAGGCACAATACTCAAAGAATTCTAGGATGAGTTGCACAAAACTCTTAACAAGCTCAAGGTCACAGAGAGACAAAGTTGTGTGCTTGGTTGAAGCTTGCTGAAATGTTTCTTTCATGATGTTAATGTCTTTTATTCAGTTGTATTTTCATCATCTGCACTGGTCCAAGTTTAATTAAGGCTCTCGTCTATTCAATATTTAAAATTGCCTCTTAATTAGATTCTCTGTCTCACATTTTACTGTTTCTGTTCTTCCACACCATTAACTTGCTCCCCAGATCCCTCAAGATTAGCCAACTAAATTAATCTTCTGTTGAAGACACTCTCCTGCCTAAAAATGTCTCTGGCTCCAAATTTCTTAAGAGATAAAGTCAAATTCTTTTACATGCATTCAGAGCTTATTGAAATGTGATCTTGAACTCACCCTCCAGTGCTGTCTTTCTCCATTCCCTGTGGCCTGATCAGTTCCAGCGAACCTCAAATGTGGGATCATGCCCTGATTCCTGAAGACCTCACATGGTCTTTTGTGTGTTTTGTTCTTCATTTCTTATCTCTGTGACTTGATCTCTCTCTTCCCTCTACTCAGGTTGGTCCTCCCACTCTTTATCCCACCCCTCTTGCCTCTACTCAGATTGAACTCTTCTCTTTTAATTTATGGTTTAGGAAACTCCCCTGATCCTCCTAAGTAGTTTCTTTCTCTACAACTTCACTTGGCCCAGCAAAATATGGACGGGGTTGAAAATTTCTGGAGGGATTTCTTCAAAGTATACAACATTCCCAGCCTTCACTTCTCCCTGAGAATTAGTGATCAAGTCTTTTGAATGGCACACTTCTTTACACCATTGTTATTTATCCATGAGCTTATTTCCCATTATAGACAGCTTCTCAAGGAAAGGAGCTGTGTCTTAGTCAACCACACTTCCCCATACATAATATAGTTGTGATTAAAAAAAATTATTATTTATTTGAGAGAGAGAAAGAGCATAGAGAAAGAGTGAGAGGGAGAAAGAGACTCCTGGCTGAGCAGGGAGCCAACATGGGGCTTGATCCCAGGACCGTGAGATTATGACCTTAGAACTGAAGGCAGATGCTTAACCAACTGAGCCACCCAGGCGCCCAGTGATAAAAATGTTTTTTTAAGTATAAACTCAGTTTATCAATTTTCAGATGAAGGCTCTGTTTCCAAATCGTAGTTGGAAAAAGTTCTTCCATCATGATAGAGATTAATACCTGGTAACCGTACATTGAAGTTATTCTGGAGATTGTGCTCTCTAAATTTTAAAAGAACATGTTTCATTTCCCTCTTGTTCAAATCATAATAGGTCACAAATCTCTTTTCACACAGAATTTTATAAAGATATGTGGGAGACACTGTATGTGCATATAAAATATGCTTTATTTGCACACCAATCATAATAAGTTTATTTTTAATGTACTATTCAGGAAGCCTCTCTATATATACCCAGAAAATACATTTCATTTACTCAAAAGTATATGAACTATAGTCTACTAAGATATAATTTCTATTTTTCTGAAAAGAAAAATAAAAGAAAAATGAGAGCCCTCTGGTGGGCAACATTTTAAGTTCCAAATATCAGAGGTAGTATTTTCCTGATATGATTTTCTAAAGATTAAGCAAACATTATATGTGTAAATAGATCAGTAACAAACAGTAAGATGCTATTTCAGCTCATTAAGTATAGTTTAAGTACATTAATTTTCCACAGAAAATGTCTCAGTCTAAATAACTCCTCTACTAAAATAAAAATATTCAAATGCATAGGAAAGCTCACAAAACAGGCAAGTGAGGATAAAAAATTAAAATAAACTTTTCTCTTTATCCTCTCACACTGAGTTTTTTATTTTTTCTTTTAAGATTTTATTTATTTATTTGACAAAGAGACAAGGAGAGAGGGAACACAAGCAGGGGAAGCAGGCTTCCCACAGAGCAGGGATTTGGATGCAGGGCTCAATCCTAGAACCCTGGGATCATGACCTGAGTGGAAGGCAGACGCTTAACAACTGAGCCACCTAGGTGCCCCTCACACTGAGTTTAAATAAAATAGATTCACCAAATTAAAAACCAGGAAAATTATAAAATTAAAAGTTTGGAAGTGTGAGTTATGCATGGAAAATGCCTTTTTTTTTTCATTTATTCCTACTTGAGGTGAAATTCTCAAATCATAAAATTAAGCATTTTAAAGTAAAAAAATTCATTGGCATTTACCATTCAAAATGTACCACCACTTCTGTCTTCTTCCAAATATTTTTGTTACCCCCAAATAACAACCCAGACCATTAAGCAGTTATTCCTCCATCCTTCTTTTCCCCAGTGCCTGGCAACCCCAATCTGTCTGGTTTCTGTGGACTTACATATTCTGAATATTTCGTATAAATGGAATCATACAACATGTGGCCTTTTGCGCCTGGCTTCTTTCACTTAGCATAATGCTTTTGAGATTCACTCACATTGTAGCACATATCATCACTTCATTCCTTTTTATGACTGAAAAGTGTTCCATTTTATGTATTTATCAACTTTTTGTTCATTCCTCTGTTGATGGACGTTTGGCTTTTTGCTGCTATGAACATCCACATATGAATATTTGAGTACCTGTTTTCAATTTTCTTAGGCACATAAATAGGATAAGAATTGTTGGGTCATAAGGTAATGTTTTGTTTTGTGTTTGTTTAAAGACTTTATTTATTTATTTTTGTGAGAGAGAGAGCACACAAGCAGGGGGAGGGTCAGAGAGAGAAGCAGGCTCCCTACTGAGTAAGGAGCCCGACGAGGGACTAGATCCCATGAGATCGTGACCTAAGCTTAAGGCAGATGCTTAACCAACTGAGCCACGAAGGCACCCTGGTAATTCTATGTTTAACCTTCTGAGAAACCACCGAAGTTTTCTACTGCAGTGGAACCATTTTCACATTCCTACCAGCAATGGATGAGGAATCTGATTTGTCCACATCCTAGTACTTGTTGTTATCTGTTTTTTGGGTTATAAGCATCCCAGTGGGTGTTAAGTGATAGCTCATTGTGGTTTTGATTTACTTTTTCTTGATAGCTAACGATACTGAGCGTTCTTTTATGCTTACTTGCCATTTGTATACTTTCTTTGAAGAAATGTATATTCAAGGGCTTTGGTTATCTTTTGTTGTTGAGTTGCAAGGATCTTTACATGTGCTGGAAACCAGACTTTCATCAGATATATAATTTGCAAATACTTTCTCCCATTCTATAAGTTGTATTTCACTTTCTTTATTATGTATTTTTTTGTGCATAAGTTTTAA
Organism: Martes martes; assembly: GCF_963455335.1. Taxonomy (NCBI): domain Eukaryota; kingdom Metazoa; phylum Chordata; class Mammalia; order Carnivora; family Mustelidae; genus Martes; species Martes martes. The sequence continues at coordinate 106,414,187 of NC_137889.1, forward strand.
ATTTTAGGGGCACCTGGGTGGCTCAGTGGGTTAAAACCTCTGCCTTCTGCTCGGGTCATGATCCTGGGGTCCTGGGATCAAGCCCCGCATTGGGCTCTCTGCTCAGCAGGGAGCTTGCTTCCCCCTCTCTCTCTCTCTCTCTCTGCCTGCCTCTCAGCCTACTTGTGATTTCTATCTGTCAAACAAACAAATAAAATCTTTAAAAAAGTTTTTAATTTTAAGTAAGCCCAATTTATTTTTTTTTCTTTTGTTGTTCATGCTTTTGGTGTCATATCTAAGAATTAAAGGTCATAAAAATTTGCCCCTGTTTTTTTCTGAGAGTTTTATTGTTTTAGCTCTTATATTTAGATCTTTGCTTCATTTTGAGGTACACTTTGTATGTAGCATAAGGTAGAGATCCAATTTTATTCTTTTACATGTGGTAATACGGTTGTCTCAGCACCATTGGTTGAACAGACTATTCTCTCCCTTTGGATGGTCTTGACATTCTCATAAAAAGCAATTGACTATTTAAACAACAACAACAACAACAATGCACTATAGACATCTGGGCTTATTTTGGACTCTCAGTTCTAATTCCATTTGCATATATATTTATCCTTATACCAGTACCACACTATAGTTTTGTAGTAAGTTTTGAAATTAGGAAGTATGAACACTTTTGAGTTTGTTTTTTCAAAATTGTTTTGCCAATTCATGGTCATCTGCACTCCATATGAATCTGAGAAACAGGTTCTCTATTTTGACAAATAAGGTCATTGGAATTTTGATAGAATCTATTGATCACTTTAGGCAGTATTGCCATCTTTCCATTTATTGAAGTCTTTCTTAATTTCTTCATAGTGTTAGGGATGTTTCATAGTTTTCAAGGTATAGCTTTTTCACCTCCTTGGTTAAATTTATTTTTAGATATTTTGTTTTTTGGATTCTAATGAAAATAGAATTGTTTTCCTAATTTCCTTTTTGGGTTATTTATTGCTGGTGTATAGAAACAAAACTGACTTTGGTATGTTAATTATATACCTTGCAAATTTACTGCGTGTTTGAGCTTAATTTTTCTTTTTTTAATAAATAATTTAATTTGTGCATAAATGTTCTAAAATCTTTAAGGAAAAGTGGTATATAATTCTGGACATTTAACATTATATTTACTTCCCCATGAAGCAACATATTTCACATAATCATTCATTACTGTTATAATTAGAAAAAAATATACAGTTCTGTGATAGTAACATTAACATCTCAGAAATCAGCTCTAATATGCAACTTGATATATTTCTTTTTGGAAAAGATAATTCACATTCACCATGAAGTCCCTCTGACAAAAACAAATTTCAGACTCAAGACAGATGTTTTATTTCATCTATCTGGTTATTTATAAAAATATCAATATGTGCTATTTTCTTACCCTGCCTGAGAATTATGATTAATCAAGCTATTTCATTGCCTATAATGGATTTTAGCATCATGGTATCTGTTGTCCAGAACCTTGGTCATTGGCAACCTTAGTTATTTTTTACCTGTTTTATGCTTGCTTTGTTTGTACGTCAGTAGCCATGCCCACAATTTTTTTCTGAGAGACAATCTTCTATCTCTTTACTTTATTACCAGTTTAAGATTATCAGTCTTACCTGGGAGAATCAAACTCCTACTTTCTTTAACTTGTGCCATCTTGTCCAACTGAGAGGATTTACTCAGTACTGCTTAAAAGATTCAAAGGTTTTAATAAACGTGTTGTCATCTTGGGCTGCTATAATAAACTTGGTACTTAATCAATAACAGAAATTTACAGGCATACCTTGGACATATTGTGAGTTCAATTTCAGACCACTGCAATAAAGCAAATATTACAATAAAGTGAACCAAATAATCTTTTTTTGGTTTCCCAGGGCATATAAAAGTTATATTTGCATTTTATTGTAGTGTATTAAGTGTGCAATAGCATTATGTCTAAAAATACAACATACACACCTTAATTAAAAAGTACCTTATTGGGCACCTGGGTGGCTCAGTGGGTTAAGCCTCTGCCTTCAGCTCAAGTCATGGTCTCAGGGTCCTGGGATGAAGTCCCGCATCGGGCCCTTTGCCCTCTTTGTCAGCAGGGAGCCTGCTTCCTCCTCTCTCTCTCTCTCTCTGCTTGCCTCTCTGCCTACTTGTGATCTCTCTCTGTCAAATAAATAAATAAAATCTTTTTTAAAAAAAGTACCTTATTGCTAAAATATGCTAACAATCATCTGAGCTTTCAGTGAGTTTCAGTATTTTTGCTGGTGGAGGGTCTGACCTTAATGTTGATGCCTGATGGCTGATTAGGGTGGTGGTTGCTAAAGGTTGTGGGGGCTGCTACAATTTCTTACAATAAGACCATAACGAAGTTTGGCACACTGATTGACTCTCTTTCATGAGATATTTCCCTGTAGTATGTAATGCTGTTTGATAGCATTTTACTCACAAGAGAACTTCTTTCAAAATTGGAGTCAATCTTCTCAAGCCCTGATGCTTTTATCAACCGACTTTATGTGATAATCAAACTCCTTTGTTGTCATTTTAGCGATCTTCACAGCATCTTCACCAGGAGTAGATTCCATCTCAAGAAATCACTTTATTTATTCATCCATAAGAAGCAACTTATCTGTTAAAGTTTTATTATGAGATTTCAGCATTTAGTTACTCTTTCAAGCCCCACTTTTAATTTTTAGTTCTCTTGCTATTTCTACCACATATGAAGCTACCTTCTCCACTGAAGTCTTGAACCCCTCAAAGTCATCCATAAAGGTTGAAAGCAATTTCTTCCAAACTTCTGTTTGTGTCAATATTTTGGTCTGTTCCCATGAATCACAAATGTTCTTAATGGCATCTAGAATGGTGAATTCTTTTCAGAAGTTTTTCAATTTACTTTGCGCAGATCCATCAGAGAAATCACAATAGCCTTACAAAATGTATTTCTTAAAAAATAAAACTTAAAAGTTGAAATTATTCCTTGATCCATGGGTTGCAGAATGGATGTCATGTTAGCAGGTGTGAAAACATTAATTTCATTGTTCATCTCCATCAGAGTTTTTGGGTGACCTGGTACTTTGCCAATGAGCACTAACATTTTGAGAATAAAGCTATTTTGATCAACTTTAAGATTTTTTTAAAATTTGACACAGAGAGAGAGAGAGAGAGAGATCACAAGTAGGCAGAAAGGCAGGCAGAGGGGGAGGGGGAAGCAGGCTCCCTGCTGAGCAGAGAGCCTAATGCAGGGCTGATCCCAGGACCCTGGGATCATGACCTGAGCTGAAGGCAGAGGCTTAACCCACTCAGTCACCTAGGCTCCCAGCATTAACATTTTGAAAGGAGCTTTTTTTTTTTTTTTCCCCCTGAGCAGTAGGTCTTAACAGTCAGATTAAAATATTCAGAAAACCATATTGTAAACAGATGTGCTGTCATCCAGGCTTTGTTCCATTTATAGAGCACAGGCAGGCAGAGTAGAGTTGGCATAATTCTGAAGAGCCCTAAGATTTTCAGAGTGGTAAGTGAGCATTGGCTCCAACTGAAAGTCACCAGCTATGTTAGCCCCTAACAAGAGAGTCAGCCTGTCCTTTGACGCTTTGAAGCCAGGCTTTGACTTCTCCTCTCTAGCTATGAAAGTCCTAGATGGTATCTTCTTTTAATTGAAGACTGTTTCATATACATTAAAAATCTATTGCTTAGTGTAGCCACCTTTATTAGTTATCTTAGCTAGATCTTCTGGAGAACCTGCTGCAGCTTCTACATCAGCACTTGGCTGCTTCCCTTGCACTTTGATGTTATGGAGATGACTTCTTTCCTTAAACTTCATGACCCAATCTCTCCTCGCTTCCAACAATTTTTTTCTCCAACCTCCTCACCTCTCTCAGCCTTCACAGAATTGAAGAGACTTAGGTCTTACTCTGGATCAGGCTTCGGCTTAAGAAAGTGTATGTCTGGTTTGATCTTCTATTTAGACTGCTAAAACATTTTCCACATCAGCCTTAAATCTGTTTTGCTTTCTTATCTTTCACTGGAGTAGCACTTTTAACGTCCTTCAAGAATTTTTCCTTTTTTCTTTTTATCAAAGATAAAAAGCTGATATCCCTTACTCCAGTAAATATTGGACTATTTCAAGGATCTGATTTCCTTTAATTCCTGAAGACTGGCCAGTTCCTTTCTTCACTCATATCTTTCTTGTATCACTTATTTGTGTGCAATAAAGACACACTAATAATATTGCTTCCTAATCTCTTTATCTACAACCATAAACTGGGGGGGCTGGCTGGTTTAATCGATAGAGCATGTGACTCTAGATTTTGAAGTCAAGATCTTGATCTTGATCTTGAGTCAGGAGTTCATGCCCCACATTGGGCCTATACAGCTTACTTAAAACACACACACACACACACACACACACACACACACAATAAATACATTACATTCCTTCCAGGTTGTTAGAAGTAACACCTTTACCTAATGTTTTGCATAGAATAATATGGATTGTCATCTTTCCAGATGCTTATAGAAATGTCCTTGGTATCTAATGCTAGGTACCAAATTGACGACGTATTAATATTAGTATTAACTTAACATTTTTTATTGGAACACTATTTCTGACACCAATTTCTTTATCAGTCAGTATAGCTGTTATGCTGTGATAACAAAGGATCCAAATATCTTAGTGATCTACTAAAAAATTTGTTTCTTGACATGTTACATATTTATTTTGGGTCAACTGCACAGACTCTTCACTTCAGGACTCAAGCTGATAGAATCGACTCATTTCTGGGACATGCTGATCTCACAACAGAAAAATAAAAGAGAAGATAATGGACAAGACTACAGATCTTACAACTTCAGTTTAGAGGTATCACAGGTCACTTCCATTCATGTTCAACAGACCAATGCAAGTCATCTGGTGAAAACTTATGCCTTTGGGGCAAGAATGTACTATCTTCTTATTGAAGAGTTTTTTATGGGATGGACTCTGTAGTTAGCAAAAAGTGTCAGAAGGTAGCATGATATTCCACATGATTTTTTTTTTAATAATGAAAACATCAGGATGCCTGGGTGGTTCAGTCAGTTAAGCATCTAACTCTTGGTTTCAGCTCAGTTCATGATCTCAGAGTCATGAGATCGAACCCCAAGTTGGGCTTCATGCTGGGCATGGGGCCTGCTTAGGATTCTCTCTCTTATTCCTTCTATCTCTTCCCCCTCTGCACCACCACACTCACACATGTGCTCTCTCTAAAATAAATACAAAATAAAAATAATGATAATACCTAACATTTGTTTAGCATTTACTATGTGCTAAGCATGTTCTGAGCACCTTATCTGCATTAAGTCAATCAACTTTTATAATGACACCATGTAGGAAACAGTGCTATCCCCATTTAACAGAAGGAGCAATTGAGGCACAGAGAGTTGAAAGGTTATTTATGTGAAAAGTCACATGACTTGCTACACTCATATTGGAACTAGAATATCTAGTCGTAGAGTCTGGTATCAAACATAGGATGTTTGTCCTCATTAAGCTCTTCATATAAGTCATACACACACATTTGTAGATCTATTTTAATATAATTTTATAATAAAGATGTAATTTTCCAAATTTTTCATCAAGCATAGTTTCCCTTATGAGTCTTCATATTTTACTTGTAGGTTAAAAGTGACTTATCGGACCATAGAAATTATTTAGAAAAAGTTTACCAAATTATCATATCATTCACAAATAAATATGGCCCACTGATCTGTCAGTAGAGAATTCCAGAATTGTGTTGTAAACCTGAATTCAGTTTTGTTTTATATTTTTTGCCATCATAGATGAGGAACTTGATATGAGTGAGAAGACAAAGAGGTTTCAAATACCTATTAAATCCCAGAACAATGTGTTCATGCCCAATTTCTAATGTATAGTTTCTCAGGAGACATTATGCTGTTATCTTATGATCTTTAAACATCAGGTTCTCTGCATGATGTGAAAGGAGAATAATTAAGATAACTCTCAATAGCTGCATTTGTGAGATATGTAGAAGAGTTTATAGTAGAGAATGCAGATATAGTTTATTTTAACATCATCATTGAATAGGTTAGGGAAATTCTGTTTAAATTTTTTACTAAGTGACTTCATTAAGTCCAAATCTCTTAACAACTAATTCCTTCTAAGAGATCCAACTAATCAAACCCTTGCAACCCATAATACTGTACATTATTACATATGTTTCTAGACAGCTGAATACATTTACACGGAATGGTGTGTGTGTGTGTGTGTCTCTGCGTGTGTAGAAGGAACGTTGCTTATTTATTCAGCAAAGTGCAAGTCTTCTTATTCAAAACAGACATGGATTGAATAGCTGCCAGTTAGACATTGTATTAGTTTCTCATTTGTGAATTACGGTTTAATGGAATCACAGGAATGGAATAAACTGAAGGGTTTATTTGGATATAATTAAATCATATTTTATGAAGATATTCACATATTCTAAAATTTATACAGCTGTTTATGTGTACAAACCTCAGGATATATGTGAAATATGCACCTGTTTTAAAGTGACTGTTTCAAGAGGCATTAATTGAGCTGAAATAAACTATGGCCACCAAGAAAACACATTATGCTAAAAATTTTTGAGATGAGTATACCTAATCTATCCAATCTAGAATTACATCTAAATTTATGTCAATATGGCTACATTTTATATAGTAATGAGAATAATAATATTCTATATTTCCTTAGGAAGTTTCTCATCACAAAAACCTAGCTTCCTCATGATTTATACATAGAAGATTTGTTAATGATTTTAGACACTTTATTTTACAGAAAAATGCTCTACAATTCTCTATAGTGATACATAGTATGCCTTTTTATTTTTTTCTCTCTCCATAGCAAAATCATTTTACTACTTTCCTGTTACATTTTCTCTTAATTTATAGTTATTTTTTGCATTTTATCTATGTTTTCAAATGAGATCTTATTTACTTTAATGGAATATAGAAAATATCAAAAGATTGATGATTAAAGGCAAGAAATATGGATAATAGATCATAATTCAAACCACCTCATAGTGTTCTTTTAACACTTATGAGCATTGGAAAACACAAGTGTTTATGAGTCATAATCAAGATGCAAGTCTACCTATGAGGCATATAATTTTTGACAAGATAACTTCTACAGCTTTCTACATTAACTTGGAAGGAAGAATAAGTAGGAAAAAATATATTGAATATATATTACTTTATGTCCAGAGCATATTAAGTTTATAATAATAAACGTTAATTTTATTTCTTAAATTGGCTTGTCTAATTTTGCAGTTTAAAAAACAAAACAAAAACGAAAACAAAAAAGCTGTTTTTGAAAATAAATGAAAACTTATGTGAACTCCTACATACAAAACAGATATCAGCACATGTGGTATGATCAAAGTGTCAGCAGAAGCAAAGAACCCTATCAGCTCACTGATCATTGCCCCTTCCTACTTTTATCTCCCTGGATTAAATACACACTAGCATGAGATAAATTAATCAATTTGCATAACATTTAAGTACGTATCAAACCAGTAGAATTGTAGAGGCATTGAGATTTTACTTTATCCAACAAATATTCTTTTATATCCCACAGGATATATCACTAGCTTGGTGATTTCATTCAGTTTTGTGACTTTAAAACTATCTGGTAACCACTTAGGAATTTATATCTTCAGTTGAAGCCATCCTTCTAAATTCTTGTCTCATTATGTAACTGCCTTTTTAATATCTATGTTTAGATGCCCATATATATCTCAAAATTATCCGAAACTGCCCTTCTTTATCTGAAATAATGACAGGAAACTTAATTTATATTTCCCCAAAAGCAAAACTTGACACGAGGATAAAGCAAAGGAATTACATTTGAGAGGTAATCATAGAGGAAGGAGAGAGGGAGTGAGAAGATTGAGTTAGGACAAGAAGAAAAGTCAATATAAATGTGTATTATTGAGATCACTTGTGAACAATAGGGTTCAATTCTATGAGGATCTTCAGGGAAGCAATCACAATGCCTTCATTAGTATGTCTCCTTTGAAGAAATGTCTGTTCATGTCTTCTGCCCATTTCTTGACTGGATTTTTTTTTTTTTTTTTTTTTTTTTTGTGGGGTGGTAATATTGAGTTTGGTAAGTTCTTTATAGATTTTGAATACTATGTCTTTAACTGATAAGATATTTGTAAATACCTTCTCCCATTATGTAGGTTGCCTTCTAGCTTTGTTGACTTTTTCCTTTGCTGTGCAAAAGGTTTTTTGGGGTTTTTTTGTTTGTTTGTTTGTTTTTATCTTGATGAAGTCCCAATAGTTCATTTTTGCTTTTGTTTCTCTTGCCTTTGGAGACATGTCTAGCAAGAAGTTGCTGTGGCTGAGGTCACAGAGGTTGCTACCTGAATTCTCCTCTAGGATTTCGATCGATTCCTATCTCACATTTAGGTCTTTCATCTATTCTGAGTTTATCTTGGTGTATGGTGTAAGAAACTAATCCAGTTTCATTCTTCTGCATGTTGCTGTCCAGTTTTCCTAACACCATTTGCTGAAGAGACTGTCTCTTTTCCATTGAATATTCTTTCCTGCTTTGTCAAAGATAAGTTGACCATAGAGTTGGGGGCGCATTGGGTCCATTTCTGGGTTCTCTATTCTATTCCACTGATTTCACTGATCTGTGTGTCAGTTTTTGTGCCAGCACCACACTGTATTGATGATTACAATGTTGTAATATAGCTTAAGTCCAGAATTGTGATGCCTCCAACTATGGTTTCCTTTTTCAACATTCCTTTGTCTATTCAGTGTCTTTTCTGTTTCCACACAAATTTTAGGATAGTTTGTTCCAGCTCTGTGAAAAATGTTGTTGGTATTTTGATAGGATTATAGTGAAGACATACAAGAGGCCAATAGACACATGAAAAAATGCTCAACATCACTTGACGTCAGGGAATCTATAACAAAACCACAATGAGATACCAGCTCACCTCAGCCAGAATGGCCAAAATTAACAACTCAGGAAACAACAGATGTTGGCAAGAATGTGGAGAAAGGGGAACCCTCTTACACTTTTGTCGGGAAAGCAAACTGGTGCAGCATCTCTGGAAATCAGTATGGAGGTTCCTCAAAAAGTTTAAAATATAGCTACCCTATGACCCAGTAACTGCACTATTAGGCATTTATCCAAAGGATACAAACATAGTGATTCGAACGGACACCTGCACCCCAATATTTATACCAGCAGTGTCCACAGTAACCAAAATATGGAAAGAGCCCAGATGTCCATCAACAGATGAATAGATAAAGAAGAAGTTATATATATATATGGAATACTACTCAGTCATCAAAAAAATGAAATCTTGCCATTTGCATGGCTGGAAATAGAATGTATTTTTAAAATTTTTTAATTTTTTTATAAACATATAATGTATTTTTATCCCCAGGGGTACAGGTCTGTGAATCACCAGATTTACACACTTCACAGCACTCACCATAGCACATACCCTCCCCAATGTCCATAACCCTACCACCCTCTCCCTACCCCCCTCCCCCCAGCAACCCTCAGTTTGTTTTGTGAGATTAAGAGTCTCTTATGGTTTGTCTCCCTCCCGATCCCATCTTGTTTCATTTATTCTTTTCCTACCCCTCAAACCCCCCACGTTGCATCTCCACTTCCTCATACCAGAGAGATCATATGATGGTTGTCTTTCTCTGATTGACTTATTTCGCTAAGCATAATATCTTCTTGGAACTAGAATGTATTATGCTAAGCAAAGTAAGACAGTCAGAGAAAGACAAACACCATATGATTTCACTCATATGTGGAATTTAAGAAAGAAAACAGATGAACATAAAGGAAGGGGAGGAAAAATAAAATAAGGAAAACAGAGGGAGGCAAACCATAAGAGACTCTTAACTATAGGAAACAAACTGAGGGTGGCTGAAGGGGAGGTGGGTGGTGGGATGGGGTAACTGGGTGATGGGTATTAGGGAAGGCACTTGATGTAGTGAGCACTGGGTGTTGTATGTGACTGATGATCACTGAATTCTATCTCTGAAACTAATAATACAGTATATATAATTTAAATTGAATTTAAATAATTTTTTTAAAGAAAAGAAAGCTTCCAAGCACTGGGTGTGGTGCATAAACAATGAATCTTGGAACACTGAAAATATAAACTTTTTAAAAAATGCTTCGAGCAATTTTCCATCTGAAGAATGGGATGATGAGAAGGATTTATATACTGGCTCCTTCCTCCCATTATGTAGGGTCATTCCAAAGGTATTAACTCCTCCACCCTTTCTGCATTTACAAACAGGTTTGGGCTCTTGTGGTTTCAGAGAAGACCTTAGGACAGAAACAGAAAGGTACACTGTGAACTGTTGAGGTAGAAAAGGTCACTTGTATGATACTGTCAACCACATATGTGGCTAAATCAGAGACTGGCCAAGGAGCTGCAATATGGGATATTAGAAGCATTTGGAACATTCCACCTTGTTCTGCTCAGATCCATGTGTATCTGCGTTAAATCCACCCTGCCACTGCATTGTCAAGGTGGTGGCCAGCATAACCTCTATGTACCCCCAGCCCTGAAGACAGATAACAAATGACTGAAATCCCCCAGAGAGTCATCCCACCCATCTAGTTTTTGAGTGCTAACTCTGTGGTGCATATTCTCTGGTGGTCATGGACATAAGACACAAATATCCACATGCTTTCTATCCCAATTAGTCAAAGTAAGGGAAAAAGTCTGATGGATTTACAAATCAGTCAGAGGAAGGGTACTAGAAGAAGGTTTTATGTAGGAAGTGATACTTAGAATGGGTCTATTAAATAGGTTTAGAGGAAAGAAAATAGATTTTGAGGACATATGTTGAGTTTTCAAAAGAATGAAAGGTTTGAAATTGGCAGAATGTATTTGAGGCAGAGTAAGGAGACTTATCTTGACTAAAGAAGAAGGAAATCAACTTTGGCAATACCCCAGTCATAGAATTATACACAAATACCTAAAATTGGTTTTGTTCTTCTTATTTTAATCTTCTGCAGAGTAGTCTTTTCAAATATTTTAAATATATCAAATTTTCCCCCCCACATGTGTCCCCAATCTGCCTGGTACTTCTGCCTTTATGGGTAACCATATCTTAGTTTCTGGTCTATTCCTCCAGAATTTTTTCATGTAAATAAAAAAGCACAAAAAGCTGTTCTTATTTTCTCTCCCTTTACACAAAAGATGAACACTAAACATAGTTTTGCACCTACCCATTTTTTTACTTAATAGTATCTTGAAGAACTTTTATATCCCTTCTTTCTCTACCCCTTGTTTGTGTATATATAGAGAGTCAATAGTGTTTTCTTTTTTACCTCTGTTGTATCATATGTGTTTATATTTCTACATGATTGAACAACTTTAAATGATAGCTTTTGATTCTCAGAAATTCAACTACCACCTTTTTCTCCCCTTTCCCAGTTTTTTTTTTTAATTTTTTGTTAACTTTTGGGTGGTGTACTGCATAAACATTCATAATCTGTTCTGTTACACTAACCTCTTGGGTCTTGGTTCTATGGTTAAATACATTAAATTCTCATCCCAGTCCCTTGCATTATTTTTGCAATTATTTCTTGGTTAGCTGAAATTCATCCTCTAGAATTTTCCTCAATAAGATACCAGGAAAAATATTTTCTGCTTTCTTCCATTTTCAAAACTGTTTGTAATCTTCTCCCTTGAAAATGAGCATGGCTATATATAAAATCCTTAGATCATAACTTCTTTATTTCCATATTGTGAAGGTATGATACTCTAATGTAACCTCTAATGTAACCTCCATTTTTCCCCACAGCCTGATATTTTTGTCTGGCTGCCCAATATTTTTTATTATTATTTTTATTGCTATATTTGTCTATTTCCTCTGGTGCAAAATATGCCTTTTCAGAATTCAAGTTCTTTTATGTCAGTGAAGTTTTCAAATTTGAACCTTCAAATGTGTCTTGTTCAGGGAATGGGGTAATGTATATTCTTAATCTCCTTTGCTTGTTTTCTATGTTTGCTATTTCCCATGTAGTCTTTTGTAAATCTTTGTTTTCATTTTTTTAAATTAATTTCTCAAGGCACCTGGGTGGCTCAGTCAGGTAAACATCTGACTCTGATTTCAGCTCAGGTCTTGATCTCAGGGTTGTGAGTCCAAGCCCAGTGTTGCACTCCAGGTTGGGTGTGAAACCTACTTTAAAAAAAGAAAGAAAGAAAGAAATTCATTTCTCTCATTCCCGTAATTTCTGCCCTTTACAGTTTTTTTTCTTTATTTTTTAAAGATTCATTTATTTGTTTGAAAGAGAGAGAAAGGAGTGTGAGTTGGGGGAGGGGCAGAAGGAGAGAATCCTCAAGCAGACTCCCCACTGAGTGTGAAGCCTGACTTGGGGACTCGATCTCACCGCCCTGAGATCATGACCTAGCTGAAACCAAGAGTTGGACACTTAACTTACTAAGTCACCCAGATCCCCTCCTTTACAGTGTTTTCAACTATGTATTCTAATTCATTCTCCTTCACATATCACCACTATTTTTACAATTATTGTATTTCTTCTACTTCTTTCTTGAGTTCTACCTGTTTGCATCCTTTTTCTGACTGGTCCTCTTGACTGCTTATCGCTTCCTTGAGCTCTTCCAATTTTAGCTTTCCTTTTAGAGGAAGTTGAGTCATTTTGATTTTGAGTCTGAAAATGTAACATTTTCATCTCTTCTAATAGCAACATTTTTCTGTAAATGCTCTTCATCTGTTGGTAACTTCTGGAATATACTGAACCTCTCGGAGATTCTTCTCCATACCTCCTTTTGCATATTTTTGCCTGACCTCAGCTGTTTTGGCAGCCCTCCACAGAAAATAATGTGTGTGCATGTGTATACACGTACATACATACATACATACATACAAACATATATATACCTATACAGTTAGTTTTGTTGAAAATGTAATTTGCAGATTTTCTTTCATTTTCTTGTTGATTTATTATCCATTCCAGGAGTAGAAAAAGAAACTGCCTTAGGCTGCCATGTTCTTTTTTTTTTTTTTTTTAATTAACATATAATGTATTATTTGCTTCAAGGGTACAGGTCTGTGATTCATCAGTCTTATTCAATTCAAGTACTCACCATAGCATGTACCCTCCCCAATGTCAATCTCCCAGCCACCCCATCCCCCCGCCCCCCTCCACTCCAGCAACCCTCAGTTTGTTTCCTGAGATTAAGAGTCTCTTATGGTTTGTCTCCCTTTCTGGTTTCATCAGGCTTCCATGTTCTTGCTGCATGTATCAAATTTTGATTTCTTTTGTATTATCTCTGAATTCTGATATGAAAACATGACTGTCCCAATGAATTCAACTGAATGGTGATTAAATCATAAGAATACATAGAAACATAATGAAAAACTACTGTTCTGAGTGATCTGTCCATTATGGTAGGCAATCTTAGAGTAGGAAACTTAATATATAGGACATTTTAAATGCTATTTTTCATATTTTAAGTAGTTAGCTATGCTGAGCACTAACGGAACAATGTACATATCGTAGAAGTTCAAATTTTTAGTACATTTTTCTTAATGAGAATGGTAGAAATGATTAATTACTTGTTCTGATTCACAGAGAAGCCTAGAGGACCAAAATAGCCAATTTCCTTATTTCAATGATTGTTTACACTGATGAAGCCTCTGTGTGAATCCCAGTTGTTGACCATATGTGCATGATTTTTATAAACAAAATACTTTTCTTCACAACTACTTAAAAATATGTACAACATATGTTGCCAAGACTTTTTCTGTCAGTGTGAGAGGCTATCAACACCAGTTATGTTTAGTGTTTTTCTAAAAAAAAAAAAAAAAAAAAAAAAATCAGATTATAACATTAAGTAGAGGGGGAGGCAAAAGCCATGAGATTTGCTATACCATGGAACTCTCAACTTGTTTGTGCACAATAGTCATTTGCCACATGATTGGAATACCAGCCAACCACAAACATTATTTTTTAATTAACAGGCGATCCAACTACTGGAGTTGGAAAAATATTTGGTGGAGTCAAGTATAAGATTGTTCAAAGTTCAATGAGAAAGAGAAAGGGACTCGATAATTTCCTATAATTTCCTCTTGATTTTGTGCTGTCTTATATCTGCCTTAATGTTGTATCCTTCTTACACATGGTTTTAGTTTACATTTAAATGAATTAACCAAAGTAGCCAAGATATTACACTCTTTTGTTTCCTTAGCCTCTCTCTGTTTAGTGAAAAAATAGTTAGGTGCAAAGAGGATGGTTAAAAAGAACTTTTGACCAAAAGGGTAGTAGACATCATACATTTTCTAAAGCTATACAATTTTTTCAATTGACTTCAATAAATTAATTTAACTTTCCCAAGAGAAAATCTGCTAAATATCCTGAAATCAAGTAGAAACATGTGAGAAAGAGGTAAATTACATTAAATGACATGGGAAAAGAGAGTGGAATGTTCTCATTCAAAAACCTGGGAGATAATTTAAAGAATTGGAAAATTTTTTGCAAATCATTAAATATAAATTATTGTAAAAAATGCATGTTTATGAAGGAGGTTTTCCTGGAGAAAGAAATAGGTGTTTTTTTTTTCTAAGATTTTATTTATTTTTTTGAGAGAGAGCAAACACAAGCAGGGAGAGTAGCAGACAGAGGGAGAAGTAGAATTGGGCTTCCCACTGACCAGGGAGCCTAATGCAAGGCTGGATCCCAGTACCCCACCATCATGACCTGAGCTCATGGCAGACGCTTAACCGACTGAACCACCCAGGGGTCCTGAAAGTATTAGTCTGAATCATAGGAGACATGACTATGCTAGTTTGTGGCTATTTTTCCTTATATATTTAATGTTGTATGAAGTTGCATATAGCATATCTATATTCTTCAGCCAGCATTGTTTGTTTTATTACTGTTAAATTTTGAGGAATAAGCACAAAAGGGTGAACTTTTCTTCTTCTCAGTATAACAAATACATCATAGATAAACATCTGATCATTACATGTTTGTGATAAAGAGAAATGGTAGTGAACAAGGCACCGAAGGAAGAAAAATATTTATTTTATATGAAAGGCATGAAAGTAGACTTTGCATATAGTATCTCATTACATGAACAATATATAAAGTTTAAAATAGTATCTGCTGTGTAGCCTCAGATGTATTATCACTCACTTCCCTGTAAAATACCTATGAAGTCACAAGGAAAAAGATAAAAGTTTGCTGAGTGAAATAAGCCAGACACAGTAAGATATTGTATGATCTGGAATCTAAAAAAGTCAAATTCATAAAGGAGAAGAGGGTTGAATGGGGTTGCCAAGAGTAGGGGCATGCGTGAAATAGGGATATATTAGTCGAAGTATATAAAGTTGTAATTATGTAGGATGAATAAATTCTGGAAATCTAATGCATAACATAGTTACTATAGTAAATAATATTATATAGTATATAGAAATTTGTTAAGAGAGTAAGTCCCAGGTACTTTCACCACAAAACAAAAACAAACTAATAAACACCAAGATGTTGAATGCCAGGAACTGGTTAACATATCCATTAATTATCAGGCAGATAGAACCAGGATAATAACAATGCATCCTGATCTCATGCACATCTGGATGTTTCCTCATGCAGTAGAGACTCACAGAAGAAAGAGAGACTCCATATTTCTAACACAGCCTTCCCCCAGCAGAATAAAACACTTAAGGGACCCCTATTATAATGAGGTAGATGCTAGTTGTTGAGGAGACAAGAATCTGCCTTTAATCTGTATCTCCAGATTCTTCTATTTGTTTTCACATTCATACAGGAATGGCAACTCCAAGCAAGTAATTGGATGGAAAGGAGAAGAAATATCAATGGCATAGTATAAACTTGATGGTCTTATAGTGAGAACATAAGAAAGATATTGGTTGCCAAATAATATTATTTTCTCACTTTTTTTTTTTCCCAAAAATTCAGAGTACCAGAGAGCCTGATAGGGGGAGAGAAGGAAATAGTATGTCTGTATGGCAGATTCTCTGGTGAAAAAAAAACTATGACAGTAATCTGCTCTTTTGTTAATGTGAGGTCACCTTTCAACTAAGTCAAAATTGCTACCATTTCTATAGTGCTTAGTATATGCAAGATATTGTTCTAAATCCCTTATGTAGGGTGCCCGGGTGGCTCAGTGGGTTAAAGTCTCTGCCTTCAGCTCAGGTCATGATCTCAGGGTCCTGGGGTGGGGCTTTGTCTGCATCAGGCTCCCTGCTCAGTGGGGAGTCTGCTTCTCCCTCTCTCTCTGCCTGCTTGTATGCGCGCTCTCTCTCTCTCTCTCAAATAAATAAATCTTAAATAAAGTCTTAAAAAAATAAATCCTTTAGGCATATTAACTTATTTAATTTTCCTAGGAACCTTATGAGGGAGATAGTATATTACTTAAACTTTACAGATGAGAATTTGAAACACAGAAAAATAAAGTTCATGAAACTTTCATAAGGTTCATGAAAGTAAGTGGTGAAATCTGGATTTAAACCTAGGCAATCTGGATCTCGTGTCTGGACTCCCAATCTTGCAATACAGCAAAAGGGTCCTGTACCAGACCTACCTCAGAGATCTACCACTTCAAAATTTGTAAAGAAATAAAATGTCATTGAAATCAATAAGAAATATGTGACAGAATATGAAAAAAGAAATATCCTGGTGACCAGATGAATAGCTATCTCAGAAAATTAACTCCTGTGAAACCCAGATGAAAATGTTAAGAAATTATATGGAGTCTTTAATATTGAGTCTGAAGAGAGAAGAAAACTTAAAATCAATAAGTGAGGACAAAAAAGAGAAAACACAAGAAGACGGGGTGACAAGGGCGGTGGGAGATTAAAAAGTATTTCAAGAAAATCTACACTATATGGCATACTGATACTATACATAATTTAATCAATAATTAATAGGATAAATTTGAAGGTTTTGCAAAAGACACCAACTGAAAATTGGTGCTTCTGGAGAAATATTAGGCCACATAAAAAAGAAGCAATAATCAGATACATGTTAGAGATGAGGGGAAATAAAAAAATACTTGATGAATAATGAAATTGTTCTTCATGTCTTACGCAAAAAAAAAATGTTATTTCTAGATTCTTAAAATAAATGTAAAATACATCTGCCTTTTCTATGAGCTGAAAGGGAAGCACTAAAAAGAATTATCAATTTTTCATCAGTTAAAACCCATTCCTAAAATCACATGGGTCTGGACCCAGGGCCAAGGTGATCATAGCTCTTTGACAATATTTTCCATTTATTTTATGTTTTGGGTAGCCTGTTTTTCCTTGCTCAACATTGGTCATTTATATAATCTAGATAAATATAATGACAATCTAAATTTTCAAAGTTTACAGCTGAGTTACAATACATTTTAATATATTTTTATAATACATTATTCATATTTGTGGTCATGTACCCTTACTCGTCCCTAAAGTTATACTGGAGTTGTCTTTTCATCTGCTAGTTATTCCAGAGAATTGTTTATGTCACAGGTCTTTTCAAACAACTAGTTTTATTTTATTTTTTTTTTAAGATTTTATTTATTTTTTGACTGAGAGACAGAGAGAGAGAGAACACAAGTAAGGGGGAGTGGGAGAGGGAGAAGCAGACTTCCCGCTGAGCAGGGAGTCCTATGCAGGGCTTGATCCCAGGACCCTGGGATCATGACCTGAGCTGAAGGCAGATGCTTAACTGACTGAGCGACCCCGGGGCCCCATAACTAGCTTTTAAATACAATTAGCAATTCCACTGTATTTCTGTTTTCTTGTCTTTTAGCTTCTGCTCTTATTTTTATTACTTCCTCATGGGTTTCATGAGCATGGCTTTGTGGGGTGGAGTGCTTTTCCTAATTTCTTGAGTTGAATGTTGAATTTGTTTTCATTCTTTCTTGATTAATATGAAGAGCATTTAAGGCTACATTTTTAATTCTCTTGGGCTGAATCTCATTACTTGTAGTAGAGTTACGATATTTAACAAGTGTGCAATTGCAATTTTTATTTTGTCTAGGACACAGGACTTACAAAAGAGAGTGCTACTAAATTTGCAAATAGATAAATACTCTGGATGCTTCTTTTCCTTTTAATTCTTTCTATATTTTCCTAATTTTATTTCACTGTGGATAGAGAATGTAACTTGTACAATTTATTGAAAGATACCCTTTCTGACCTAATATATAAAAAAATTTAAAGTGTTCATGGGAGTTAAAAAGGTGTGTTCTTTGTAGGAGTCAAAACACAACATATAAAGCATTATAATGGTTTTATTTATTATCCTATTAATCTTCTATACGTTCTGTGTAATGGATATCTCTTCTTATAGTTGAGCAAAATTAGCTTCTAATTTTCTGTTTTCTAATTCCTAGTATCTTTCCCACACCACTCGAGGCTGATCAGGTAACTACTCCAGATATGAACATTCAAAAATCAAAATCCACCTACACGGTTTCCTCTATTGTTAATATCTTGCACAGGTGTGGTGTATTTGGTATAACTGATTAATGAATACTGATACATGATTAATTAAAGTCCATAGTTTACACTAGGGTTCACTTTTTGTTTTGTACAGTTACTGATTTTGATAAATGCGTAGTCACATATTGAACATTATCATACGGAGTCATTTCAGTGTGTTAAAATTCTCTCTGCTCCACTTGTTCATTCCCTCACTTGCCACCAACCCCTGGCAACTACTGACCTTTTTACTGTCTTAATAGTTTTGCCCTTTCCCAAAGGTTCTGTAGTTGGGATCACACAGTATCTAGCCTTTCCAGGCTGGCTTCTTTGATGTAACAATATGCATTTTAGGTTCCTCCGTGTCTTTCTATAGCTTGATAACTCATTTCTTTTTAGCAGTGAATAATATTCCATTACATGGATGTACCACAGTTCATTTACCCATTCACTTAGTTGACAGTTTGTTTATCCATTCACACATTCCAAGTTTTGATAATTATACATAAAGCTTTGGTAAACATCTGTGTACAGGTTTTTGCATGAATAAATTTCCAACTTCTTTGAGTTTTAATTTTCAATTCCTTGATGACATATGATGTCGAGCATCTTTGTATATGCTTATTTTCCATCTCTGTAGCTTATCTTCTTTGGTGAGGTATGTGTTCAGGTCTTTTGACTATTTTTAAATGGTTTTTAATTTTCTAACTTAAAACAAGTCGCTTAATCCTCCTAACCTGTTTCCTGGTCCCTAAAGTTAGGATAAAACTAATATATATTGGTGTAGTTATAAACACTAACTTGTCTAAAACATAGGAAATACATTTAAAATAATTCCTATCACAAGGCAAATACCTCAAAATAGCAGGTATCAATCTGTAAGGGAGGTAGTATTTCCTTCAGTCTGTCAAGTAGCTACAATGTAAGGAAGGTTTTGCAGTTCTAATGTTCAAACAAGCATACTTGACCTTTTGATAGTTACATATTTTTTTAAGATTTTACTTATTTATTTGTCAGAGAGAGAGAGCCCAAGCAGTGGAAACAGCAGGCAAAGGGAGAAACAGGCTCCCTGCTGAGCAAGGAGCCCAGTGAAGGACCCCATCCCAGGACCCTAGGATCATGACCTGAGCTGAAGGCAGATGCTTGACTAACTCAGTCACTCAGGCATCCCAACATTTTGGTAATTTCAAGATCTTTAAAAAAAAAAAAGTAGACAAATGCTGTCTGATTGCATTGATTTTTTTTCTATTGAAACATATATGGCATAACTTTTATGAAAAGTGATTTATCTATGTGTTATACAGATGTGTATTTTTATTGCTAATACAGCCATATCTTACATGCAATTAAATTTGACTGAATAGATTTAAAAATATACTTTAAAATAATGTATATGGAACTTTATGGTTTAGTTATGCTGGTTTTGAATCCATTATCTGTACTTTATACAAAAATATACTTCAGTAAGTATGATATCATCGCTTTCCAGATGAGAAACATGAGGCATAGAAAAGTTAATGGCTTACCAAAAAACGCAGAATTTGACTCTGATGGTGTTGTAAATTGAACCCAACTCTTTGATTCCAAAGCCCCTTATCTTTCCACTGTATTGTTCATATCTCACATACAAATATAAACTTTGTGTAAGAAGTTTATGTTCATGGAAGCAAAATGTGCTTTCGCTAGAAAAACTCCATTATGTAAAAATTTGCCAGGTTAAGGAAAATCTCCAATACGTCTCTCAGTCATTTGGCATCTTGCCTGTCTGTTTCATTGCCATTGTTGTGAAATCAAACTGATTATTGGGAAATTTGAAATATAAAATAAAATTGGATCAATATGCTGTGAAAAAAAACTATCTTTTTCAACTGCTCCAACTTTATTTAATAATTGATTCATTTAAAGAATATATTGGTTGTGTACACTATGGCATTCAGCATTCTTTGTACTGTAGTGACAAATATAAAGAGGATACTGCCCTTCCATACTTCCAATGTTTTCTGTATCTATATCCTACATATATTCTTTTGGAAGTTAAGTCAAAATCCATTTTGTTTGGAGACTTTTGCCATTCCTCTTGAGATAATCAGCAATTCTTTGGCGGAGGTAAATAAGTGGTGTTGACAGGAGCAGGGATTACAAAATTTAAAAAAAGAGATTTAGCTACTTTGTAAATATTATGATTGCTTATTTCCCCTTATTTTCCAAAAGCTTTTTTTTTAAATTTTTTTAAATAAACATATAATGTATTATTAGCCCCAGGGGTACAGGTCTGTGAATCGCCAGGTTTACACACTTCCCAGCACTCACCATAGCACATACCCTCCCCAATGTCCATAACCCCACCACCCTCTCCCTACCCCCCTACCCCCATCATCCTCAGTTTATTTTGTGACAGTAAGAGTCTCTTATGGTTTGTCTCCCTCCCCATCCCATCTTGTTCCAAAAGCTTTTTTTAGGACTTTTCTATTGTCACTGATTAGGAAACGGTAATCTAAGATATTCATTTGTTGTTGATTTTTTTTTTAATGAATGGAAGAATTGTCATTTACTGACTTTATATTTCTATGTCTTGTTGTTTCAGGAAAGCTCACTTTCAAAGTGTACTTTTGAAGAGATTATTAGTTCTCTGACAATCAGATTCCTAAGGCTTCTTCCTCTTTTTTCCTTTCTTGCTTTTGTCCAAGAATGCAGCAGTTGAGTGAAATGCCAGAGGGATATGGCCCTTTCTGGGAGAAATATGGCATAGCATTCCTTCATTTTCAGAACTATAGATGCAGAGTTTTTTTAGTCCTATCTGTCCAAATCTGAACTCCTACTTCATTATGGCATTTGATCTATTACCAGGAACCAGGGGCCAGGTTCGAAAACTTAAAAGGATTTCATTTTAACTCTGGAACATGATATTTTAAAAGCTGAAAATGCCATAGACTTTAAAGTAATTTCTCAATGCTTCTAATTCCTGGTATAAAGCTTAATTTACAGAGAATGCTGACTTGCCAGATGAGTCTAAAACTATCTTGGTATTCATTCAATTCTTAGTCCTTAAAATCCAGCAACAAGGCATATGTGAAAGGAATCCCTCCAAACTATTCATTTCTAAGAAGAAAGATAATTTAGAGAATGTATGCCAAAAGTAATTTACCTCTCTAAGGAAATTTGATCAACAAATTAGAGGAGAATTAAAGCCTTTTGAAAAGTAAGATGACTACAGTGATGTTATCAGAAAGTGACACTAAACACAGCATGTCTTCCTTTGAATGGATCATAATGGAAAAAGATACCTGGGGAAGTAAATAAGACTCAAGAAGCAGCTAGGGAACAGACTAACGTTGGTCCCACAAACATGGCCTGCCCAAGGTTTTTAGTGACCTTAAAGCAACAGAGATCTATGTTGGTATGCTGGGGAGCAAGAACAGCCCCCACAGGTTGCTGCAGAATGGGCTTGCTCAGCTCTTTCACTCAGTAGGGCAGCCAAATAGTCCTACAGTCACATGTGGGTGGAAGTTCTCCACCAATAGTACTCAAAACTACTGCATACCCTCTTACGCTTGTTGCCAAGTGGTTTGTTGAGTTAAAAAAACAAAAGTGTATAAGCTTGCCTTTAAGTCTTGGTTTATATGCTTAGTCAATGTGTCATTCTTGGTGAGTCACATAAGCTCTCTAAGGTCCAATTTCCTGATCTATAAAGTGGGCATTAACACTTTCCCACTTAGGTTTTTATGATGACTATGGGAGTCCATACATTTTTGGAGGATAGGGCCTTGTGCTTCTGTTTGCAGCTCTATCTCTAACACCTCATCCAGAGCTTGTCACAGAGTAGATGCTCAGTGAATATTTGCTGAATGAGCGAAATGAAAAGATAGTAAACAAAACAAAGTATTTGAGCTGACTAAAAGAATTTAAAATCCTATACAAATGCTAATTATCATAAAAATTCTTCAAAATGAACACACAAAATCATATCATTATCCTTTTACCATGTTTAAACTGATTTGCTGTAATTTCATATATGAAAGTGTTCTTTCGAAAAGTGGTGAAATATTTTCATTAAATTCCAGTCATCAGTCTACAAAAGAAGAAATATGATGGCTGTCAATGCTCCTGATTTGAATGATGGTGTTGGTCAGTTGGGGGCAGGGAGACATTTTCTCTCATGACTTATTATATAATTAAATGTACTACAATGACTATCTGGTTTCCTCAGAAGGATATGACATTGGACTGACTCCAAATACTGAATAAACATTGTACACCAAATCTTGCAGGGCTAGAAATCTTCTCTGTTAATGACAGTCTTTGTTCTCAAAGCAGCATCACAGTGGAAGTTGTCTAAAGAGATCATCTGCTGGTCACAAAAATATTTTTATTTTTGTTTCTTCTTTAAAGAGACAATTACCGGAGGAGACAAGATGGCGGGGAAGTAGGAGGAGGCGCCTTTTCAACCTGCACCCTAAAGTGAGCTGATTACCTACCAAAGAACTCCGATCACCCATGAAATCAGCCTGAAATCAGAATTATACACGTCTGGATCTCTACGGGGGCCAGAAGACGCCAGTGGGCAGGTAAAGTGGAGTGGGAACGTCGGACTGATATCGGAAGATAAACAAAAGGGGGAGGGAGCCACCAGAGGCGACCGACTGGAAAATAATACCCCAATACGAGAGTGCCCGGCATCTGGGGACCAGCATTAACTTGGAGTCTTGTTGAAAGCACTCAAAAGAGCAAAGACTCGAGCGGGGAAATTGTGGGAATCGGGGCGGATAGGGATAGGGGCTTAAGTCCCCAGACCCAGGGCAGCCTCCCCTGGCGCTGAGCCAGAGAGTGCGGCGGAGAAACCTGGTCTTTGTCCCGGAGCCGCCAGTGCGCCCGAGAACGGGTGGAGTCCAGCTCCCGTGAGGGGCTGGGAGCCACACCAGACGGCAGAACGCGCACCTTACTGGAGATGCGCGCGTGCCTCAACCTCCGCTGAGAGAGGTGCACGCCCAGCCTGGTGTTCTGGGACCCACGCGGCGATAGACCCACGCGGCGATAGAGCCGATAGAGCTGGAGGCGCCGCGCCCCAAACCATCCCCTGGGAGAGGTGCGCGCAAGACCTGAGCTCTTAGCCCCAGCCAGCGGGAAAATCTCAGTGTGCGATTGCTGCTTGGAACCTCTCTGGCGGTCTGGAGCTGCCCAGACAGCCACAGCTGCCTTGGTTTTGCGTACAAGCAGGAGATCCTGCGTCCCCAGGGACCGTGACTCAGAACCTGCTCTGCCAGCGGCCCAGCGGCTGCAGCACCTGCAGGGGAGCAGACTGAGGCTTCTCTCTGAGAGGGAGGTTGGGGTGCAGTTTTCTTTCCTCTAAACCTCCAAAAACCATCAAAAGCTGTCAAGGCGAGAGAAAAGAAGTGAACAAACATAAAAACCTCCAGAGAACAAAAACCTGAAAAAAAACGTTTTTCTCAGAGCCCACCCCCTTGAGGGGGTCGGGAGGACTTAACTCAGGGAACATCATTGACTGAAAACCCACGTGGCAGCCCCCTCCCCCAGAAAACAAATCAGGAGAAAAAAAAAAAAAAAAAGACTACAAGAGAACAACCACCACTACTTCATAGATACAACTTTTATTTTTAATTCTTTCCCACTATTCTGGTTCATTTTTTTTCTTTTTTTATATAGATAATTTTTTAACCTATTTACCATCACAGTGAGATGTCCAGTACATCAAATTCCATGATAAACTTCTAACCTGAATTTTTTGGATACATACACATGTGTTTTTCTTTTGCTTTTCTATTTTCTTAATTTTTAAAAAAATTTTTAATTTAGTTTAGTCCAGTTTATTCCTTTTTTATTTTTATTTTCTAATATTCATATAGAGTTAAACTTCAAGGTAATCCCCTTTCTCCAAGCAATGCTACCCCTATAGGTGAACCAATTTTTAATCTCCCTTTTTCTTAGGAAAGTTGAGTCCTTTAACAAAGATATCAAGATACATCCAGGAAGAATCAAAATAACCTTCCTCGCCCACACCGAGAATCTATAACCATACTCCCATCTTTTTCTTCTGCCAGTGTCTCTGTGTATTTATGTTTGTCCGGATAGTATATAAATCTTATACTTGGGGTTCTTCTTGACGAGGCTCCTCCTTTTTTTTGCTTATATATATAT
Source organism: Martes martes (assembly GCF_963455335.1). Lineage (NCBI taxonomy): Eukaryota > Metazoa > Chordata > Mammalia > Carnivora > Mustelidae > Martes > Martes martes. The sequence goes on from NC_137889.1 coordinate 106,438,820, forward strand.
ATATATTTTCTCTCGTCATATACTTTTATCAGTCTTTTTGTTTGTCTGTTTTTGTTTGTATACGTCATAAACCTTACCCTGGGGCCCATTTGGGCTGAACCTTCACTTTTATCTTCCCTTTTTTTCCTGTCTCTCTCTCTCCCTCTTTTTTCTTTTTCTTTTCTTTTTTCTCTCATTTGGGTGGGGAATCCTGAGTGCTCAGAAGCGTTCCAGGGTGCACCTTGACTGCACCACGGTCAATACATCCAGCTACATCTGTCCAGTCATCTCTCACCAAAATGACTAGGAGGAGGAATCCCCAACAGAAGAAAAATACAGAGGATGGGCCTTCTGCAACAGAGCTAACGGCTATCAACATAGACAATATGTCAGAAAGAGAATTCAGGCTAACAATTATCCAGGCAATAGCTAGGTTGGAGAAAGCCATGGATGACCAAACAGAATTGACTAGGGCAGAATTGAAAGCGACCAGAGAGGAGGTTCATAATGTTAGGGCAGAGCTGAAGGCCACCAGGGATGAGGTTCACAACGCTCTCAATGAGTTCCAATCGAATCTAAATTCTCTAAAAGCTAGGGTAACTGAGACAGAAGATAGAATTAGTGATCTGGAGGACAAACAAATAGAGAGAAAGGATCAGGAGGAAGCCTGGAACAAACAGCTTAGAAGCCACGAAAACAGAATCAGGGAAATAAATGATGCCATGAAACGTTCCAACGTCAGAATTATTGGAATCCCTGAAGGGGAGGAGAAAGAAAGAAGTCTAGAAGATATAGTGGAACAAGTTTTTCATGAAAATTTTCCCAATCTTGCGAATGGAACAAGTGTTCATGTACTAGAAGTAGAAAGGTCCCCCCCCAAGATTATAAATTCAAAAAAAACATCCAGGCACCTCATAGTAAAATTGAGGAATCATAATTGTAGATACAATCTCTTGAAAGCCGCTAGGACAAAGAAGCTCCTTACATACAGAGGAAAGCCCATCAGAATAACGTCAGACCTGTCCACAGAGATCTGGCAAGCCAGAAAGGGCTGGCAAGATATATTCAGGGCACTAAATTAGAAGAACATGCAGCCAAGAATACTTTATCCAGCAAGACTGACATTCAAAATGGATGGAGAGATAAAGAGTTTCCAAGACTGGCAAGGCTTGAAAGACTATGCAACCACCAAGCCGACACTGCAGGAAATATTAAGGGGGGTTCTATAAAAGAGGAAAAATCCTAAGAATAGTATTGAACAGAAATATAGAGACAATCGACAGAAAGAAAGACTTCAAAGATAACACAATGTCAATAAAAACGTATCTCTCAATAATCACTCTGAATGTGAATGGCCTAAATGCACCCATAAAACGACACAGGGTTGCAGATTGGATAAAACGACAGGACCCATCCATATGTTGTCTACAAGAGACCCATTTTGAACCTAAAGATACACCCAGACTGAAAGTGAAGGGATGGAGAAGCATCTTTCACGCCAATGGGCCTCAAAAGAAGGCCGGGGTAGCGATTCTCATCTCAGATAAATTAGATTTTAAACTAAAGACGGTAGTCAGGGATACAGAAGGACACTACATCATTCTTAAAGGGACTATCCACCAAGATGATCTAACAATTGTAAATATCTATGCCCCCAATATGGGAGCAGCCAATTACATAAGAAAACTATTAATCAAGATAAAGAGTCATATTGATATGAATACATTAATAGTAGGAGATCTTAACACGCCTCTCTCAGAAATAGATCATCGAAGCAGAAAATCAATAAAGAAATAAGAGCATTGAATGATACATTGGACCAGATGGACCTCATAGATATATACAGAACATTCCACCCTAAAACAACAGAATACTCATTCTTCTCAAGTGCACATGGAACCTTCTCCAGAATAGACCACATACTGGGTCACAAATCAGGGCTCAACCGATACCAAAAGACTGAGATGATTCCCTGCATATTCTCAGATCACAATGCTTTGAAACTGGAGCTCAATCACAAGGAAAAGTTCAGAAGGAACTCAAATACCTGGAAGCTAAAGACCACCTTGCTTAAGAATGCTTGGATCAACCAGGAGATCAAAGAAGAACTTAAACAATTTATGGAAACCAATGAGAACGAAGACACTTCACTCCAAAACCTATGGGATACAGCAAAGGCGGTCCTAAGGGGGAAATTCATAGCCATCCAAGCCTCCCTCAAAAAAATTGAAAAATCCAGAATACACCAGCTGTCTCTACACCTTAAAGAACTGGAGAATCAACAACAAATCAAACCAACTCCACACGTAAGAAGGGAAATAATCAAGATTAGAGCAGAGATCAACGAGGTAGAAACCAGAGATACAGTAGAACGTATCAACGAAACTAGAAGCTGGTTTTTTGAAAGAATCAATAAGATCGATAAACCATTGGCCACACTAATCCAAAAGAAAAGAGAGAAAGCCCAAATTAATAAAATTAAGAATGAAAAGGGAGAGATCACAACTAACACCAAGGAAGTAGAAACAATCATCAGAAGCTATTATCAACAGTTATATGCCAATAAGCTAAGCAACCTAGATGAAATGGATGCATTCCTGGAAAACTATAAACTCCCAAAATTGAACCAGGAAGAAATTAACAACCTGAATAGACCGATATCTAGTAACGAGATTGAAGCAGTGATCAAAAACCTCCCAAAAAACAAGAGCCCAGGACCTGACGGATTCCCTGGGGAATTCTATCAAACTTTCAAAGAAGAAATAATACCTATTCTCCTGAAGCTGTTTCAAAAAATTGAAGCAGAAGGAAAACTTCCAGACTCTTTTTATGAAGCCAGCATTACCCTGATCCCCAAACCAGGCAAAGACCCTACCAAAAAGGAGAATTTCAGACCGATATCACTGATGAATATGGATGTTAAGATTCTCAACAAGATCCTAGCAAACAGGATCCAACAGCACATTAAAAAGATTATCCACCATGACCAGGTAGGATTCATCCCTGGGTTACAAGGATGGTTCAACATTCACAAATCAATCAATGTGATAGAACAAATCAATAAGAGAAGAGAGAAGAACCACATGATCCTCTCCATTGATGCAGAAAAAGCTTTTGACAAAATCCAGCATCCGTTCCTGATTAAAACGCTTCAAAGTATAGGGATAGAGGGAACATTCCTGAACTTCATCAAATCTATCTATGAAAAACCCACAGCAAATATCATCCTCAATGGGAAAAAGCTTGCAGCCTTCCCATTGAGATCAGGAACACGACAAGGATGCCCACTCTCACCACTCTTGTTCAACATAGTATTAGAAGTTCTAGCAACAGCAATCAGACAACAAAGAGAAATAAAAGGTATCCAAATTGGCAAGGAAGAAGTCAAACTCTCTCTCTTCGCAGATGACATGATTCTTTATATGGAAAACCCGAAAGACTCCACCTCCAAACTACTAGAACTCATACAGCAATTCAGTAATGTAGCAGGATACAAAGTCAATGTCCAGAAATCAGTGGCTTTCTTATACACTAACAATGAAAATACAGAAAGGCAAATTAGAGAATCGATTCCATTTACTATAGCACCAAAAACCATAAGGTACCTCGGAATAAACCTAACCAAAGAGGTTAAAGATCTGTACTCGAGGAACTACAGAACACTCCTAAAAGAAATTGAAGAAGACACAAAAAGATGGAAGACCATTCCATGCTCTTGGATGGGAAGAATAAACATCGTTAAAATGTCTATACTGCCCAGAGCAATCTATACTTTTAATGCCATTCCAATCAAAATTCCACCAGTATTTTTCAAAGAGCTGGAGCAAATAATACTAAAATTTGTATGGAATCAGAAGAGACCCCGAATTGCTAAGGAAATGTTGAAAAACAAAAATAAAACTGGTGGCATCACGTTACCTGATTTCAAGCTTTACTACAAAGCTGTGATCACCAAGACAGCATGGTACTGGCATAAAAACAGACACATGGACCAGTGGAACAGAGTAGAGAGCCCAGATATGGACCCTCAACTCTATGGTCAAATAATCTTTGACAAAACAGGAAAAAATATCCAGTGGAAAAAAGACAGTCTCTTCAATAAATGGTGCTGGGAAAACTGGACAGCTATATGTAGAAGAATGAAACTTGACCATTCTCTTACACCGTACACAAAGATAAACTCGAAATGGATAAAAGACCTCAACGTGAGACAGGAATCCATCAGAATCCTCGAGGAGAACATAGGGAGTAACCTCTTTGATATCAGCCACAGCAACTTCTTTCAAGATATGTCTCCAAAGGCGAAGGAAACAAAGGCAAAGATGAACTTCTGGGACTTCATCAAGATAAAAAGCTTCTGCACAGCAAAAGAAACAGTCATCAAAACAAAGAGGCAACCCACGGAATGGGAGAAGATATTTGCAAATGACAGTACAGATAAAAGGTTGATATCCAGGATCTATAAAGAACTCCTCAAACTCAACACACACAAAACAGATAATCATATTAAAAAATGGGCAGAAGATATGAACAGACACTTCTCCAAGGAAGACATACAAATGGCTACCAGACACATGAAAAAATGTTCATCATCACTAGCCATCAGGGAGATTCAAATCAAAACCACATTGAGATACCACCTTACACCAGTTAGAATGGCCAAAATTAGCAAGACAGGAAACAACGTGTGTTGGAGAGGATGTGGAGAAAGGGGAACCCTCTTACACTGTTGGTGGGAATGTAAACTGGTGCAGCCACTTTGGAGAACAGTGTGGAGATTCCTCAGGAAATTAAAAATAGATCTTCCCTATGACCCTGCAATTGCACTGCTGGGTATTTACCCCAAAGATACAGATGTAGTGAAAAGAAGGGCCATCTGTACCCCAATGTTTATAGCAGCAATGGCCACGGTCGCCAAACTGTGGAAAGAACCAAGATGCCCTTCAACGGATGAATGGATAAGGAAGATGTGGTCCATATACACTATGGAGTATTATGCCTCCATCAGAAAGGACGAATACCCAACTTTTGTAGCAACATGGACAGGACTGGAAGAGATTATGCTGAGTGAAATAAGTCAAACAGAGAAAGTCAAGTATCATATGGTTTCACTTATTGGTGGAGCATAACAAATAATATAGAGGACAAGGGTAGATGGAGAGGAGAAGGGAGTTGAGGGAAATTGGAAGGGGAGGTGAACCATGAGAGACTATGGACTCTGAAAAACAACCTGAGGGTTTTGAAGGGGCGGGGTGGGAGGGTGGGGGAACCAGGTGGTGGGTATTAGGGAGGGCACAGATTGCATGGAGCACTGGGTGTGGTGAAAAAACAATGAATACTGTTACGCTGAAAATAAATAAAAAATTAAAAAAAAAAAATAAAGAGACAATTACCAGAAGTTCCTTTTCCTTTATTAAAAATCAAGGCTAAGAAAATCTCAGGTCTTTCATAGACGAGGTAAATTATTTTTTAAAAATTTAGTGATAATCTTGTTTTCTACTTTTCAATTTCGTTTAGGAATCCTATATAGCCAAAGTCTTTTTAGCTTGAAATTAATACTTATGCTGGAAAAATTTGCAACATTTTAATGTTTTCCTCCAATTTAATGTTTTTCATACCCTATGCATTCCTTTTCCATTCATTCAACAATGTGGGTATCATCTGGTGGCCCAAATCAATGTTTTCAAGTTCCTACATTTTAACATGATATTTCATCTTGTGTCTTTGCTTATTTTGTAAGACTTCAGATACTCATTTTTATTTACAAAAACTTCATATTATTTAATTTTTACTTGTACCTTGCAAACTGTTCACATACTTTCATTTACATTAACATAGTATTTTTTAGGAAGACTTTTACAGGAACTGTAAGATAGATTTAAAAAGACGTATAAAAAGAAAATAACTAGATCTTGCTTTTTGTCATCTCTAAAACTATTTCTGCTCTAAGAAAATAAATTCAACAAATTCTTTTGGCCAACAGAAAGTAATTCAAATATGAAATCAAAAAGTTAATACCTCTTCTAATATGTATACGTACATGATTGTATGTCTGATGTCCTCTTTTTTGTGTACAATGAGTTCTGTACCAGTAGGAGTCTTTGTTGTTGTTTTTCTTTCAATACAATCAGAACAGTGCTTTATAACCTATGGGTACATAGGGAAAATTTAATTTATTCTATTTTTTAAAAAAGATTTTATTTATTTATTTGACAGAGAGAAAGAGATCACAAGCAGGCAGAGCAGCAGGCAGAGAGAGAGGGGGAGGCAGGCTCTCCACTGAGCAGAGAGCCTGATGCAAAGCCGGGCTCGATCTGAGGACCCTGAGATCATGACCTGAGCCAAAGGCAGAGGCTTAAGCCACTGGGCCACCCAGGCATCCCTTAATTTATTCTACTTTAATTAATCCCTAATTTTTAGTGTTTATTCTGTTTATTCAGTGGTACATGAATTCTAAAGTGTCTTCTTTTTTCTTGGCAAAATATGTAGAATGTAATATTTGTCATCTGTTTTTTTTTTTTTAAGATTTTATTTAATTTGACAGACAGAGATCACAGGTAGGCAGAGAGGCAGGCAGAGAGAGAGGAAGGGAAGCAGGCTCGCGGCTAAGCAGAGAGCCCGATGTGGGGCTCGATCCCAGGACCCTGGGATCGTGACCTGAGCTGAAGCCAGAGGCTTTAACCCACTGAGCCACCCAGGCGCCCTATTTGTCATCTGTTTATCCAAAAATTTTATACTAGCATATTTTCTGATTAAATTTCTATGATCAAATACATCATACATATGGTACCTAATTAATAATTTGGACTTAAGAGAAAACTGCACTTTCTTTGTCAGCCCACATTTTTTTCACTAACTATAAGTAACAGAATTTTTATATAAAGTCAGCAATTTCATATCCAATTTTCAATTATTACTTGAATTTTAATTATTTCTATGTAGTTCATAAAAGGCTCTATTTCTCTCATGACAGACTGTGGAAAGAAAGATAGATTTTATTTCACTTCAGCCAAGATGATAGTCAGACTAGTTATTTTCTGCATCTCATGCAAATATTTTCCTAGTCTAAATATAATATTTAAAAATAACTCTGTGTACTTATAGGCAATGGCTGCTTTGTTTTAATTTTTTATTCTTCTGGAAATCTAAGAAGTAAATAGAGGCCTACTTCATGGATTTGAGATATATACCTAAGATATATACTAATCAGGGGACAGATTTTTCTAGTGTGGGAACAACATAGTTAGTTATCAAGAAAAAATAAACTGCCTTTGATCTTTTTCTTTAAGTTTCTGTAATATTCTTGAAGTGTAAACCAAAAGGAAAGAGAAAAGAAATTTTGATATATGAGAACTACATGTTTATGCAAAATAGGAGCAGTCTTCTGGGAAAGTCTTCCAAAGAAAGGAAAGGAAAAAAAAAAAGTGGGTGTCAAGAAGGAAAACAGCAAGAGTAGAATTAAGTAATCACAGAACAGTTAAGACAAGGTGAAGGAAAGAGCAATCAAGTGATCAAAGGAATGACCCAGAAGTTAAGAGTAAGAAAAAGAGAAACGCTACGGAGTGGAGGAGAACGTAGAAACAATACCAGAAATCAAGAGGCTCTCAATCCAATCTTGGCACAAATTATTCCTGGCTAAAACCCTTATTCATTTATAGATTCAGCCTGTATTCTGATACCCCTAGAAACTGGGAGTTGAGTGAGATCAAGATTATCTTTGCCCAGAGAAAAAGACCTTGAGACCACAGAAGCTGAAGAGAAAAGGACTTTGTAGGGCCTGGGCTTCTACGAGGAGCCTCATATCATGCAGATGAGCTTAATATTTGAGCTCCTCAGAAATGAAGACCTTGTATTTACAATGATGCAGCTGGAGACGCGAATGCCTGGGGACTGAGCGGGTTTCAGGAATGGAAGCTTTCCCTGACAAGTTGGCTTGGAACTGCACTAACCTTACAGCTAACCCAGACTGCCATGGACCTATCCTTTCAGAATGAAAATGGCAGAATCACCTGAAGTGAGGGAAGACTCAAAGTGTGCTTTCAGCTTTAAGTACTTCGTGGCTCAAGTGTTCAGTTCCTCTAGTCTCTCTATGGGTCCAAAGGAACTTTGTGGTAAGCCAGTAGGCCACAAGTCTCCACATCCATGAGTTTTATTCAACTTCATAGGCAGGGGTGACTATGAGGATCAGAACTAAAATTAATATGGAGTATGGATAAGCAACACTCTGAGGGAGCCATTATCTGTCTTCCAGATGCAGGAGGGGGGTGGAGAGGAAAGTATGGGAGTAACTGTGCATCTGAAAATATTCATATTTTTTTGGCCCCAATCCAGATCCTGACTAATAATTTTGAAATGCTGAGGACAGAAGTTAAACAGGCATCTAGATCCATGTCCACTAGGGAGCCCTTGATCGGCTAGCTGCAGGCCAGTAATGAGAAAAGCTCTGAATCTTGAAACCAGGCCAATGAAATAAAACCTAGTGCATCTGGGCCTATTGCAGATACTATTGGAGGGATAGAGCCCAGGTTAAGGATAAAGGGCAAAGTCTCAGAAGCAAGGATTGGTTGAGGAGCGAGGCAATTATTTGAGGTGAGTTGTGTAAACTAAAGGAAGTTACTTCTTGTTAGTGGTTCAGGAACTATAAAGACCAAGGGGCATAACTAGAGCCTTATGCATGTTTCTGATTCTCTTGTCTAAATGTGGATGAGAGAATGATGTTGAGAAGTAAGAGAGTAAAAACTAATGGGTTAGGAATTACAGCTTATCAGGAGTTAATTTTTAAGATGCTCACACATTCAAAAAAGATTATCAATATGTTATTGTTTAATTAGCATTAAATTACAATGTAAACTAAAGTCACCCTCTTTTCTAAACGTTTCTTGAATGGTCTCTTTGATTATTATTTGTAGTTTGTTTTCATAAAGAATTTTTTGTTTTTTAACTTAAATATCTGGAAATTCATCAAAGAAAGTATCTTTGTGTTGTTTACTCTTAAAGCTTCACCATTTTTTCTGTTACAAGGAAGTATTTGGGGAAGATAGGGCCATGAAAAACAGAGCTAGCTCTAATCTAAACTTAATATTAAGTAAAACTCATTGCATATTAAGCAGCAATATGTATATATTATACTAGAAATATTAGATAACAGTAATAAATTACTGACATTCATTGGAATGTTTACAGCTTGCCCCATGTATTAACTGTTTAACATATATTCATTGACAGACTCAATGAAATAAATGGTGCTAAGAGGCCTGTTTGGAATGATATTCCCTCAAGGAAAACAAACAAACAAACAAACTTTACTGTCAACAGATCCCTGAAAGTCATTAAATGCCTGGTTATCAGAATTTGAGCCATGGGGTCCAATAGAAACCAATTAACTGGCTATCATCCACCAATTAGGTCTGTCAATTTAAATAGGAATCTTCTTACAGCCTCAGGAATAAATGATGCTCCAATTTTTCTTTTTTCCTCTTTCTTTTTCTCCTAAGTATCATACATTGAAAATATCTCCTCGAACTTCTTGTTCATTCAGGGAAGAATTGAAGGAATGACACTTTTATCTTTAGCCGTGCCATTCACTGATCCATTTTGTTCTGGGCTTTATTCTGGGCTAACCTAATAAATTTTACACAGTCTGAGGCAAGTAGAATCTTAAGAGATAACTTCAGTGAAACTGGTTTAAGAGTCGTTGTCTCATTAACCATCAAGAGAAATAATAATTTGGGCAAGCATTTTGCCCATTACCTGCATGACCATTGTCATCCTCAGCTTCACATTGCTAGAAGCCCCTGATCCTTAGCAACACTACATCGGGGGCCAAATTTAATCATGCCTCAGGGGTAGCTGAGGAGAGGATATTGCACGGTCATGATACCAGCTCTCTAATAACAAGGAAAGTGAAGGTGGCAGAGGAAGACTGAGCAGAAATGGCTCAGCAGGAAGAGAAATAGAGGCTAAAAATACACAGAAATGAAAATGGGAGTCATAATATATGGAGAAAGAAAAAAAAGGAGAAAATTGAGCCTAACTTAGAAGAATTTTTTTTTTTTTTAATATAAAAGATCCAAAGTGATAGAGGTTGTTTTACTTCATAAAGAAATTGCAGGCTCTGGATTTCCTGCCCCATTAAGATAATTTCAGGTGACTTGAAAAAAGAAGTGGAAAGAGATATGATTTGTTGAGAGGAAAAAGGAAAAGGAGCAATTGAATGCACGTAGTAGAGAAAATAAGAATTTTGTGCCAAAATCCACATGAAAAGTTGATGTGGATATATTTCATGATTGTTTCTTACCTGCACTGTCTCAAACAAGATAAATGTTTGAGGAGTACCCCTTATTCCTGAACATTGCAACAAGATGAAGCTTAAAATTTATTAGAAATGTTATTCACATCAATAAGTTGGTGTTAATTTTTTGCTATTTAACTGTTAAAACTTCCATTAGCTATATATTTGTTAACCTTCAATAAATTTATCATTTTTCCTTATTGTAAAGGTTGAATTAATAAATCAATTTTAATTAGAGTATTCTTAAAATTGTAAACACTCAAAAGTAAACTAATACTTTTTAAAATGCAGGGAAATATATATATATAAGGAAAAAAAATAAAAAGAGAACAAAAATAAATGATTTTTAATACCCTGGAATATGTATTTTTCAGTCTTCTCTCTATGCATATGGATGTGATATAGATTTTATAAAAATCAAATTACACTATAAATACTGTATAGCAACATACTTTTTTCACTTAATGTGTTTTACACATTTGGCTATGCAAATATAAATGAGTCTATGTTATCATTTTCGGAAGCTTTGTGGCATTCCATCCAATGGTTGAACATTTCTGCCAACCTATGTAGAAGTTTAGTTTTTCCAATTTTTGCTATTATATGAAACAGAGAAATCTATTATATCTACATTTTTGCAAACATCCTTAATTATTGCCTTAATGTTAGTTTCCCTGAACAGAAACTAATACAAAATGGGCCTACAGCCAAATTTCCCTCCAGAAAATTTTTTATGATTTATAATCCCTCTAATAACATATGAAAATGCACACGTGCATGAAGAAGGGAGTGAATTGTTGGAAACCAGAGGGTAAACAGTGGTGATAAACCCTCAGGGAACTCCAATATCCCCTTGTTTTTGTTGTTTTTGAATTCATACCCTATATAATCTCCTAACCTTGGGGATGGTGGGCTCTAGACCTTGCTTCTTTCTCATTGGAAGAATGTGGCAAAGACAATAGGATATCACTCTCATTATTGTTACATTTGTTTTAGAAGACTCCAACTTCCTAGCAGACCAGAGACTCTCTATCTCGTGGCAGCTTGCTTCTTCCAAACCAGCAGCAAAGTGGCAATGTTGGAGAAGTTTATGTAGTAAGTAAGGGACTTAAAGTGACCTCTAAAAGCTAAGGATGACTCTCAGCAAGAAACCACAACCCTCAGTTCTTCAGCTACAAGGAAATTAATTCTGCCAACAACCTGAGGGACTTTGGAAGCCTTTATTTCCTTAGTTAAGCCTCTGATGAGACCATAACCCAGGGTGACGGCTGGATTGTAGCCTGGCAAGGCCCCGAGAAAGAACCTAGCTAAGCAGTGGCCAGACTTCTAACCTACAAAAATTGTGCAAGGACAAATGTGTGTTGTTTAAAGCCACAAAGATTGTGGTAAGTTTTTATACAGCAAGCAGCAGAAAGCTCATACATTGAGCAAACTGTCAATTTATCCATTTACTTATTTATATCAATATTGACTTATGGTCTCATACCGTTTACTGTCATTATTTATTTTGATATTCATATCGTCCCAGATGTGGTCAATGTGAACCCCTCCAGTTGGGGTCTATATCCTTTTGATATTTGCCCTCATTTTTTGATTACGTTTTTGCTTTCTGGCACAATGAGATGTTCCTGGATCATCTGATACTTTCCTCTAATCTACTTTTGAAATTAGCTGTTTTCTTTAAGGACTTTTGCTTCTTCTTGAGTGGAGAATAGTTTTCAGAAACCAAAATTTGAGCTCAGTGTGTGCTCATCACTGTTGGGATATCACAATGTCACTATATACATATTCATCTATATCTAAACTGGAAATGAAGTTCACATTGATGCCTCAGTACCTCCAGTTCCAATGTAATACTGTAAGGTTCATTCTAGCTATATCTTTGTATATTTGTAACCCCTTCCCAAAATAAGAAACCCAGGCCTCATTATCCATAATATTTACAGATTTGATCAATCTCCCTGTACATAACTAATCTCCTTTACCCACTATCCCTTCCTCTTTACAGACACTGTCCTAATCTCACTCAGGTTCTACTATGCTGTTTCACAACTCTACTGCTGCCTCTCCTTCCTTCCTCCCCAAACTCTTCCTGCCAGCATGGACTTTCTCTTTACCCAGTTTGAGATAGGCTTCCCACCCACCTGCTCCCGTGTGGATGCCCTACTCACCCCAGTTGAATTCTGTCACTCCAAGTCAGATCATCCTTCCATATGGATGCTGTCCTCACCCTACTTGACATCTGGCATGCTATATCAGGCAGCTGGTATTCATGAACACTTTCTCATCTCACTCAAGTTCTAATAATGCATGCCAGGCCTTCCTGCTTAAATCCCCTCTTCTCTGTCTTCAGATTCTGACGCCCTATAGCAGGACATTCCACGGGATGGATGATTTTCTAAGACAGTCTGGGCTTTGACACCCAGCTCTGGACAGTCCTCCTAACCACATTTAGGTTCTGACACCCTGACTCTGTGAGGATGCTTGGACTCTAATACCATACAATAGTATGTTCTAATGCATAAATTAACCACCCCCCCTTTTCTTGCGTTTCAAGACCCAGGACTGACAGCTTTTCTATGTAGAAGCTTTCCTCACCCTGTTCAGACACCTACACCTCAATCTAGACCACTATGACTCCCCTGTGAAGACACCTAACCTGGCTCAGTCTCACCTAATGGCTTTGAACTTAATTATCCAAAGAAAAGAACGAAAGAAGGAAAGGCAAAGTAAGGGAAGAGAAAGATAATGAGGAGGGGAATGAGAAAAAGAAAAGAAAGAATTACGTATCTTTGATTCTATTTAAATAAAATCTCAGAATAAATATAATATGTTAGTATGTGTAGTGATGCTATATATTTCCAGGCCTTATAAGCTTGCTCAATTCAAATACACACAAGATTGTTAAAACCTTTAGCCATTCTGACAGGTGTGAGGTGATATCTCATTGTGGTTTTGATTTGCATTTCCCTGATGATTACTGATGTAGAGCATCTTTTCATGTGCTGATCATCTGTATGTCTTCTTTGCAGAAATGTCTATTCAAGATTCTGACCATTTTAAATTGGGTTGTTTGAGGGGGGTTAAGTTCTTTATATATTTTGGATACTAACCTTTTATCAGATATGTCATTTGGAAATATTTTTTCCCATTCGGCAGGTTGTCTTTTAGTTTTGTTGGTTGTCTCCTTTGTTGTGCAAAAGCTTTTTATTTTGGTGGAGCACCAATAGCTTATTTTTGTTTTTATTTCTCTTGACTAAGGAGCCACATCTAGTAAAGTATTGGTATGGCCAATGTCAGAGAAATTCCTGCCTGTGCTCTTTTCTAAGACTTTTATGGTTTCAGGCCCCACATGTAGGTCTTTCATCCATTTTGAGTTCATGTTTGTGTGTGATGTCAGAAATTGGTCCAGTTTCATTATTTTGCATGTAGCTATCCAGTTTTCCCAACACCATTTGTTGAAAGGACTTTTTCTCATAACATATTCTTGCCTCCTTTGTTAAAGATTGATTGACCATATAATCGTGGGTTTATTTCCAGGCTCTCTATTGTGTTCTATTAATCTACGTATCTATTTTTTGTGTAACTGCCATACTGTTTTTATTACTACAACTTTATAGTATGCCTTGAAATCTGGGATTATGATGCTTCCAGGTTTTCTTTTTCAAGATTGCTTTGGCTATTTAAGGTTTTTTGTGGCTCCGTGTGAAATTTTGCATTATTTTTTCTAGTTCTGTGAAAAATGTTGTTTGTAATTTGATAGGGGTTGCATTAAATCTATAGATTGCTTTGGGTAGTGTGGACATTTTAACAGTATGTGTTCTTCCACAAGCATGGGATATCTTTCCATTTGTTTGTGTCATCTTAAATTTCTTTCATCAATGTTTTATAGTTTTCAGGGTACAGGTTTTTCACCTCCTTGGTTAAGTTTACTTCTGAGTATCTTATTTTTTTTGGTGCAATTGTAAATGAGATTGATTTTTTTTAATTTTTTTTTAAAGATTTTATTTATTCATTTCACAGAGAGAGAGAGGGATCACAAGGAGGCAGAGAGGCAGGCAGAGAGAGGAGGAAGCAGGCTCCCCGCTGAGCAGAGATCCCGATGCGGGGCTCGATCCCAGGACCCTGAGATCATGACCCGAGCTGAAGGCAGAGGCTTTAACCCACTGAGCCACCCAGGTTCCCCAATGAGATTGATTTTTTTTTAATTTCTCTTTCTGCTACTTTATTATTGGTATATAGAAATGAAATGGATTTCTGCATATTGATTTTGTATCCCACAACCTTATGGAATTTGTTTATCAGTTATAGTAGTTTTTTGGTGGAGTTATTAGGGTTTTCTATATAGAGTATCATGCCATCTGCAAATAGGGAAAGTTTTACTTCTTCCCTACCAATTTGAATGACTTTTCTTTCTTTTTCTGGTCTGATTGCTGTAACTAGGACTTCCAATATTGTGAGGAATAAAAGTGGTGAGGGTGGACATCATTGTTTTCTTCCTAATCTTAGGGAAAAGTTCTCAGTTTTCTCCCATTGAATATGATGTTAGTTGTGGGTGTTTCATAGATCATCTTTACTATACTGAGGTATGTTCCTCAACTTTAAACCCACTATGTTGAGGGTTTTTATCATGAATGGATGTTGTACTCTGTCAAATGCTTTTTCTGCATCTATTGAAATGATCATATGGTTTTTATCCATTTTATTGTTCATGTATCATGTTGATTGATTTGAGAATATTGAACCAAACTTGCATCTCAGGAATCAATCCCACTTGATTGTGGTGAATGATTTTTTTTAAATATATTGCTGGATTTAATGTAAAATATATTCTGTTGAGGATTTTTGTATCTATGTTCTTGAGAGATATTGGCCTGTAGTTCCCTTTTCTTGTAGTGTCTTTATGTGGTTTTGGTATCAGGGTAATGCTGGCCTCATAGAATGAATTTGGAAGCTTTCCTTCCTCATATTTTTTTGAATAGTTTGAGAAGAAGAAGTGTTAAGTTTTCTTTAAATGTTTGATAGAATTCTTCTGTGAAGACACCTGGTCCTGGGCTTTTGATCACTGGGAGTTTTTTGATTATTGATTCAATTTCATTGTCAGTAATCCATCTGTTCAAATTTTCTATTTCTTCCTGGTTCAGTTTTGAGAGGTTACTTGTTTCTAGGAATTTATGCATTTCTTCTAGGTTGTCCAATTTGTTGGCATATAATTTTTTGCATTATCTTATAATCCTTTGTATTTCTGTGGTGACATTTGTCAAATCTCCTCTTTCACTTCTGATTCTGTTTATTTGAGTCCTTTTATTATTTTTTTTTTCCTTTTGCTGAGTCTGGCTAAAGGTTTATCAAATTTGTTGATCTTTTCAAAGAGCCAGCTCCTGGTTTCATTGATCTGTTCTATTGTTTTTTGTTTGTTTGTTTGCGTCTTTCTATTTTGTGTATTTCTGCTCTAATCTTTTTATTTTTCCTTCTTGCGGTTTTGGGGTTTTTTTGTTCTTTTCGTAACTCCAAAGATTTTGGACCATTGTGTTCTCACTTTCATTTGTTTTCATGTATTTTTTATTTCCTCTTTGATTTCCTGGTTGACCCATTCATTATTTAGTAGCATGTTATTTAACTTCCACGTATTTGTGTTCTTTCCAGACCTTTTCTTGTTCTTGATTTCTAGTTTCATAGCTTTGTGGTCAGAAAAGATGCATGGTATGACTTCAATCTTTTTGAATTTGTTGAGGCCTGTTTTGTGGCCTAATATGTGATCTATTCTAGAGAATGTTCCATGTTCACTTGAAAAGAATGTGTATTTTGCTGTTTTAGGATGGAATGTTCTGAATATAACTGTTAGATCCATCTGGTCCAATGTGTCATTCCAAGCCACTGTTTCCTTATTGATTTTCTGTTTGGGTGATCTATTCGTTGATGTCTGTGGAGTGTTAAAATCTTCTGCTATTATTGTACTATATCCATTATTTCCTATATATTTGCTACTAGCTTTGTATATTTGGGTGCTCCCATGAAGGGTGCATAGATATTAATAATTCTTATATCTTCTTGCTAGAATTGTCCCCTTTATAATTATATAGTATCTTTCTTTGTCTTTTGTTACAGTCTTTATTTTAAAGTCTGTTTTGTCTGAAATAAATATTGCTACCCTGGCTTTCTTTTCACATCCATTTGCATGATAGAAGATTTTCCATGCCTTCACTTTCAATCTGCATGTATCTTTAGGTCTGAAATGAGTCTCATATAGCCAGCATATAAATTGATCTTGCCTTTTTAATCCACTCTGTCACCTTATGTCTTTTGATTGGAGCATTTATCCCATTTACATTGAAAGTAATTATTGATAGATATGTACTTGCTGCCATTTTATTACTTGTTTTATGATTGCTTTTGTCGTTCTCTTCTGTTTGTTTCTTCTCTTGTTCTTTTCCCTCACAGTTTGCTGGCTTTCTTTATTGATATACTTGGATTCCTTTCCCTTTATTTTTTGCATAGCTATTACTGATTTTTTATTGGTGGCTATCATTCTGCTTGTATATAAATCTTATGTACATAGCAGTCTATAAGAAATTATCGGTCAGTTAAGTTTAAGCCTATTTTTTAATTCACTCCCACTTACCCCCATTTTAGATATATACTGTCATACTTTAATCCTTGTGTTTTGTAAATCCCTCAACTGATTTTTATAGATATACTTAATTTTAGTGCTTTTGTGCTTCCTACTTTTCTTATTTCTACTTATGGTCTTTCCTTTCCACTCTAAGAATTCCCTTTAATACTTCTTACAGAGTTGAGTTAGTGATGATGAATTATGTTAGCTTTTGTTTGAAACTTTTTATCTTTCTATTCTAAGCATAATTCTAGCTTTCTATTATCTAGCCTTGCTGGATAAAATAATATAAGAACATTTATAGCACATATAATGTTGTTACAATAATGTATAGTAAAATAAAAGTTGGATTTATTTCTTCTAATAGAGTTAGTGAATTTCTTAGAACAGTTTTCTTAATTTACTTTAAGACCAATTAAAATATACCATTTTTTATTTTTTTATTTTTTAAAGACTTTATTTATTTGAGAGAGTGAGAGAGCGAGAGAGAGAGAGAGCACTAGCAGGGCAAGGTCAGAGAGAGAGGGAGAGGGAGAAGCAGACAGCCCACTGAACAGGGAGCCCTACAAAGGGCTCCATCCCAGGACCCTGAGATCATGACCTGAGCCAGAGACTTAACTGACTGAGCCACCCAGGCCCCCCTAAAATTACCATTTTTAGTCCACAAAGCATGATGTATCTGTTGAAATGTAATATATGGACTCTAGCTTTTCAATAAATGATTTCAGACTACTCAAATCTGTACTCTCAGAGCAGACTGTGCTCAATAAAATCTGTTTCCTAGAAGTAAAAGTATGGTAAAAATAAAGTAATGAAAATAAAACATTAAAGGGGAAATAAACATATTGTGCAAGGGCTGGAGTATAATGAAGTTTTTACTGGAATAAGTGGTGCTAACTGTAAACTGCATCTGGGTGGCCAAGCCACAAAGGAATGATGCAATCAATGATAAAACTCTATATAATGTGACATAATTACTTTCTTACACCTCTTTTATCTTGGTTTCTTCTTTTTCTAAGATCTTTGTGACATATATAGTATAATACATAGTTACCTTTATAATGATGAAATTTACTGAAATGTAGTTTATGGAACTTTTAAGTAAGGATAAAAATATTCTGAAAATGTTTCATTATGAAAATCAGCTTTTATTTCCAGACTATTTATTATATCTTTAAATTTACTTTTAAGATTTTATTTATTTATTTATTTGACAGAGAGTGAGAGATCACAAGCGGGCAGGCAGAGAAAGAGGGGGAAGCAGGCTCCCTGCCGGGCAGAGAGCCCAGTGCAGAGCTTGATCCCAGGACCCTGAGATCATGACCTGAGCCGAAGGCAGAGGCTTAACCATTTGAGCCACCCAGCTGCCCTACAACTTTAAATTTTTTAGTAAGTATGAATTTTTAATGCTGAGATTTGAATTGATTTTAATTTTTTATGTTTTTATGGACATTATATTTAATTTTTATGAAAATTAGGACATTTATTTAGGGATAATTATAGTATTATTTTTGCCTCCTTATTTATAACTAAAAATGTTTTTCTTTTATTCAGTAAATTTCAGGCACTTGAATTCTTTCTTTATTTCATTTACTAAACCTTTGAAGTAGATGCCATCATTATCCTTCACCTTTGCCAAAGAAGAAGATGAATTTTAGAGAAGTAGTAAATCTGTGATTACAAAGTCAGAAAATGGTAAAGCCACAATTAAAATTCAGATTTGTCTGATTCCAAGGTTGATGATTATCTACTGCCCTATACTGTCCTAGATGAAACCAATTTTGTTTTTAAATCTCCATAATTATGATTTTTCTGCAGGCAAATGGTAATAAGTGAATTTAAGGGCTTCTTCAGTAATAAGAACTATTATTACAGGTTTTAGAAATAAGTGTTCTGGGGCATCGAGGTGGCTCAGACAATTAAACATCTGTCTTCAGCTCAGGTGGTGATCTTGGGGTCCTGGGATAGAGCCTCATGTCAGACTCTCTGCTCAGCAGAGAGCCTGCTCCTCCCTCTCCCTCTCCCTCTGCCTGCCATTCTGCCTGCTTGTGCTCTCTCTTTGTCTCAAATAAGTAAATAAAATCTTTTAAAAAGAGAGAAAGAAAGAAGTTTTCTAAGTTCACTATACAGAACACACAAAAGCATGAATTTCTCATATGTTCCTTGGTTTGTTTACCTGAGAGTCCAACAATGCAAGTGAGGGGTGGGGTTTTAGATGTAGCTGGACTAGACTACATGGTTTGTTGCATGAAATTCTCAGGGTGCAGCAAATCTGGAGAACATCCAGAAGCAAAAGGCTTCTAATTGACTCAAACCCATTTCCCTCCCATACTAGCTTGCATAATTGCACCACTTTCCATTTGAAGTTTCAGAAAACATTCTTTAAATGAGGAGGGATGACTGACTTCTGACTTGTATTTACCATTACACTTATTAAATTTCTTTTCCTCAGAGTTAGTGAAATGATTACAAATAACTGATTATTAACCTTCTGACATGTGTTTAGAAATAAATGTCTTTCTCAAAGTTCAAACTATATAACATTTGTCCAGTACCGTATACTTCTCCATTGCCCCATCCCTACTTTTACTTAGCCTTCTGAGTGCGTTGCAAATTAGAAATAAGGACTTTACAAAGTACATATTTAGAAATCTATCCTAAGTAATTGTCTATATCAGTACTGTCTATAAAAATATAATATAAGCTACATCTAGAATTTTCAATATTTCAGTAACCATATTAATAATTTAAAAGATGAAGTTCGTTTAATAATAAATTTTATTTAACCTAATATACAAAAATATAATTTTCAAAAACATGTACTCATGAAAAAAATTACTTGTAAAATATTTTATGTTCTATTTTTTTACATTAAATCTTCAAACCCCAGTGTGTTTTTTATAGTTACAAAATACTTCAATTTGAACTTAGTCACATTTTTTAAAAGATTTTATTTGTTTATTTGACAGAGATCACAAGTAGGCAAAGAGGGAGGCAGAGAGGGGGGAAGCAGGCTCCCTGCTGAGCAGAAAGCCTAATGTGGGGCTTGATCCAAGGACCCTGGGATCACGACCTGAGCCAAAGACAGAGGCTTTCTGAGCCACCCAGGTGCCCCAACTTAGCCACATTTTAAGTGCTCAACAGCCACATGTGGCTAGTGGATGTCATATTGGAAAGAGTAGGTCTAGACATTTTTAACTAGGTTTCTGGCTTACAAATGACATAATTTAGGCAAAATAGGAGTTTATTGTTCAGTAAAATCAGGAAAACTTCAATAAACAAAGAAACAAACATGTAACTGAGGACTCAAGAACCAATAGAACATGGAAATTGATGACTTTCATTAGCTTCCTTCTTTCACATTGCCCAATGGCTTTCTCTACAAGGTTGGTAACATAGCCTTCGGCAGTTCTCAAAGTTCATATTCCACATAGGATTGTTTCCCAGCTTATACCTGCAGGACTAAATCTCCTCTTTAACTTCATCTCAGTAGTACAGAGACAAAGCTCTAAGATATATATATCTATTGTTTGCCTACCTAGTAAATTCTGGTAAGAAGATACCCTTGTTTCATTCACTCTTTCCTTCTGGTGGGGATGGGGAATTTGTGGCAAAACTTCCTCATCACAGCAATCCAGGGTGACCTAGTAGTGTACTCCATCCCGGTAGAAACAGTGATTTGTATTAGGTAAATGTATAACCCAATTAGTACAAATCAGAATTATTTGGGGGAGGATTGATACAGATGATAGATGGGGGAATTGGATGCTATCTCCAACTGGGAAAATGAGTTAAAAGAATATTATATTATAAACTTATAGGTGTTGGGATTCATCTTTGTTGCCATTAAGAAAACATCTGACTGAAAATAAAGTCAATTTAGAGGAAAAAATGACAAGGCGATGAAGAGAAGTAGTGTCATAATGACATTGTGAAAATCCCTGGATTCAGTCATGTCAAGTCCATTTTCACCCTATGTTGAATGCTTTAGTAAAGGTGGCTCAGAAATGACAGGGAGTACCATAATCCTAAAATTGGTCCAGCTTGGGTCAGAGTTCCAAGCCACAATGTCACTATGTAGAAAGTAAAATTTTAAAAAAACATACACATCAGATATGGTTAAAAATGCAATTAATGGCTCTTTTTTTAATTGAACTAAGCCTTCTTTAGAGGAGAACCATAAATGCTCGACAAAGTATATAAAGGCATTGGAGAGCAATCAACTCAGGAATACTTTAGGGATGACAAAACTTTAGGGATGAAAAAGAGAAGTTCCCCATTAATCTCACTTATTCTCTGAAGACTATTTCTACATTGTGGGCAGAGGGACAAAGCCCAAGCAGAAGGTCATCTCTTTGGCTGAAGAGATAGAGGTTGGCTGCTGTTTGAGGAACAACACTAAGGAAAAGAGGAAACAGTGGAGAGGAGACTAAAATTCTCTGTGGACATTCACAGTAAGTCTTCTGCTGTTTTCCAAGATCCACATGTGTAAGGCAGAACTACAAAGAAAATGTAGTAGAAAATAACAACTGAGAGGATAAAGAGCTGATGGGAGAGATCACCTGTGTGGTGGTAGCAAACAGAGATTGTAGTTTAAGTTCTACCTTGTTCATGAGTGTTATGAACTTGCACACACATAACTGTATTTCAGTGGAGACATTGGAAATCCTCTGCCCTGGAAGGAAGGCCTAAAACCTGGGAGTTAGAATCACACTATAGGACCAAGTGCTATAACCTAGGTGTAGGGACACAAATAGCTACTTGATAGTAAAATTTAAGAAAAGGAGAACAACCTAAGAGCTTTCAAAGAATAAAAGCAGCTCACTTAAGTGGCCCCTGGGTGGCACATAGGTTGGGTGTCGAACTCTTGGATTCAACTGAGGTCCTGATCTCAGGGTCCTAGGATCAGCCACAGGTCAGGTCCCACTGTGCTCAGCACAAAGTCTTCTTGAAACTCTCTCTCCCTCTGAGTACCCCTACCACCAACACCCTACCCCACTCTTTCTCTCTAAAATAAATAAATAAATGAATGAATAAATAAATAAATATCTTTTTTTAAAAAAAGAGACTCAAAAGAAAATAAGAACGAAGTTGCCTTATCAGCAGTGACTTAGGGCATACCAAAAAAATTAAGTAAAAATGTAAATAATGTTCAAAATATTAAAGGAAATGAATAAAAAAATCTAAAATTATACAACTGGCTATTACCCTTTTTAAAATTTTTGGTTTATTCAAGTATAACTAACAGTTTCATATGTTTCAGGTATACAATATAATGATTCAACAATTCTATACATTTCTCAGTGCTCATCAAAATAAGTGTTTTTTTTAATCCCCTTTATCTGTTTACCCATCCTGTCACCACTCCCTTCTAGCAACCACCAGTTTATTCACTCTGTTTAAGAGTCTGGTTTTTTGTCTTTTTTTTTTTTTCTGTGTTCATTTGTTTTGTTTCTTAAATTACACATTTTTTTCCTTTGTTCATTTGTTTTGTTTCTTAAATTACACATATGAGTGAAATCATATGGCATTTGTCTTTCTCTGACTTATTTCACTAAGCCTCATACCCTCTAGGTCCATCCATGTTGTTGTAAATACAAAGATTTCACCCTTCTTTATAGCTGAATCATATTCCTCTGTGTGTGTGTGTGTGTGTGTGTGTGTGTGTGTGTGTGTGTATCTCCATCTTTACACATTCATCTATTGATGGACAGTTGGGTTGCTTTCATGTCTTGACTATTTTAAGTAATGTGCAATAAACACAGAGGTGCATATACTTTTTCAAATTAGTGCTTTCATTTTCTATGAGTAAATACCCATAATGGAACTACTGGATCATATGATAATTCTATTTTTAAGTTTTTGAGGAAACTTCATACTGTTTTCCACAGTGACCGCACCAGTTTGCATTTCTACCAACAGTGTGTGAAGGTTCCTTTTTCTCCATATCCTTGCCAACACTTACCAGTTCTTTTTTTGTTGTTGTTTTGTCTTGTTTTGCTTTTTGTTTGTTCTTTTGTCTTATTATAGCCATTCTGACAATACAAAGTAAAATCTTATTGTGGTTTTAATTTGCATTTCCCTGATGATTAGATGATGTCAAGCTTGGATTGTTGTGAGTGTGTGTGTGTGTTTGTGGTTGTGGTTGTTGATTGTTTTTTAAGCGTGTGTGTGTGTGTGTGTGTGTTTATCTGCTGGCCATCTGTATGTTTTCTTTGGAAAAATGTCTATTCACATCCTCTGCCCACCTTTAAATTAGAATTTGGGGGGCTTTTTGGTATTGAGTTGTATAAGATATTTCATATTTTGGATATTAACTCTTAATTGGATTTATCATTTGCAAATATCTTCTCCTATTTAGTAGGTTGCCTAGCTGTTATCCTTTAAATAGAAGGCCAATATAAAAATACTCCCAGAATGTTATCATGCAAAGATCCACTTTAAAACCTTTGGTGTGGCCACTCTCTATTAGGAAGAGAAATAAACCCAGGAGGTCACTATGACATGCGTGAGAAGTATAGTGAGCATTAATCACACACACACATATCCAAAAGGAAAAAAAAAAAACGAAGGAAGAAAAATAACTTATGTAACACAGAATATTTAAAAACCAGACAATTCTGTCTGATTAGCAGGGAGAGGGGTTGACAAAAAAAAAAAAAAAAAAGATAGGAGCTTAGTTGTTTAGATGGAAGATATAAGTCATGAGAAGTTTAAATAATTGGTAAGAAAAAAATGGGTCTTACTAAGTTTGGGTAACCAATAACGAGAAAAAAAAAAAAAACATGATTTTTAAACCAGCAGAAATAAGAAAATCCAGTCTGTACAATGGAAGTAGTAACCCTCAAGAAAGAATGAAAGAAAGAAAGAAGAAAGTAGCAAAGAAGAAAGAAAGAAAAAGGAACATAAGTAAAAGTATGATGCTACAAATAAATTTCATTGCAAGGTTACAATGTATTATATATATTATTACAAAATGTAGTACAAGAAATCTAAATGAAACATCAAAATAAAAATCCAAGATTGTTCAATAGAATCTAGGAAAACAAATTTAGCAATATCTTGTCAATCAGAGGATATATATATATATATATATTTTTTTTTAAAGATTTGATGTATATATTTGAAAGAGAGTGAGACCTAAAGAGAGAGAGAGCACACACAGAGGGAGAGGGAGAAAAAGGAACAGATTCCCCGATGAGCAAGGCTTATTCTCAGGACCCTGGGATCATGACCTAAGCTGAAGGCAGACGCTTAACTGACTGAGCCAACCAGGTACCCCAGAGGATATACTTAAATCAGAAGAAAATATAAGCTAAAGAAAAGGAGAAATATGTACTGAGAAAAAGAAATATATGATAACAATTATGTCAGACAAAATGGAATTTGAAGTGAAAACTATTACTGCAGGAAAAGAAGTCTATAATGGTAAAATAGTAATAATCCTAGTGATACTAATACTAAAGAATACATATAAAATGATTATTGTATATCAGGTGCTGTTCTAACCACTTCGCACACACATTTAATTCTCATAACTACCCACCATTACAGGTACTCTTATTAGCCAAATTTAATAGAGGAGAAAAGTGAGGCCCAGAGAGGTTCAGTAACTTGTTCACAGGCAGAAAGTATTAAAACCAGAATAAAACTCTGTCACCGTGGTTTCGGATTACATACCATTATCTATTAAATATACTAATCGTGAACACATATGCAAGCAAAAACACAGAAGATTTAAGTAATGAGTAAAGCTATTGAATACATATATAGGGAACTTCACATTCACCAATAAAATGTGTGTTTTTTAGTTTTCATACATTATTTAAAAACATCTCCCTCATTTTTTCTCCAGCTCTCACATTTCTTCTGACCTGTATATTTAGCTTATGAGTCAACATCTCAAACTTATTTTGTTGAAACTTATTATTACTCCCAAACCTACCTTATCCATCCTATACTTCTTTTTTCTCTCACAATTTGCACCTGATTTAGCAGAAAATCCTGTTTGCATTGCCTTAAAAGTATGTTCACAATCCTACTACATTTTACCACCTTTACTGCAATATCCATGATGCAATTCATCTTGACTGATTATCTTGATTATTGCTATCGTCTCCTAAATCTTCTCCTTCCTTCCATCCTTGACCCCACTAAATAGCCAGTGCTTAATATGTGAGAATCAGATCACTCCTGTGTCCCAAAACTTCTGTTGACTTCTAACTCTGTTAGAATAAAAGTTAAAGTCTTTACAATGGTCTACAAGACTCCATCATTTGGTCTCCACTACTACACATTCTTTGAAGAGTCTGGGTACATTTCTACCACAGGACATTACATGGGCTCTTTCTCCCTGGAATGATATTTTCCAGTTATCCCAATGATTAGTTCTCTCATCTCCTTTCACTTTCCACTCAGTGTCATCTTTTCATTGAAGCAAACCTTGATTATTCTATTTAAAATTGAAATCCAGAGTGCCTGCCTGGCTCAGTTAATAGAACATAAGATTCTTGGCCTCCAGGTTGTAAGTTTGAGCCCTACATTGGGTCTGGAGTTTACTTAAAAATAAAATTGTAAGAAAATAAACTTGAAATCCTACCCCACTTGTCATTCCCAACCTACTTTACCAAACTGTGTTTTTTTTTCCTATAACATTTCTCTCTGTCTTTTATTTATTAGCTATTGTTAATTATTTTTCTCTTCCTGTTAGAATGTAAACTCCATGAAGAAAGAGCTTTTGTCTGTTTTGTTTACTAATTTTTCCCAACTACTTAAAAAGGCCAGACACAGAGTATTTATTAAATATTTGTTGCATGACTAAACATGAAGCCATCAAAAATTAAATTTTGGCAATGCCATATAGAAGCCTAGATATGTTTAAAAGAATGAATATTATACTGTATGTGTTCTCTGACCACAAAACAATAAAATTAGAAATTAATAATTCAAAGGAACTTTAAAAAATTCCCTAATGTCTATAAAAAACTAAATAATGTACTATGAAAAAAAATCTTTGAGTTAAAGAACAATCTTTAGGGAAGCTATAAAATGGTAAGAATTGAACAAAAATGAAAAGACCCTGATATTTATTATACACAACTAAAGCAGAATTTGGAAAGACTATACTATATAAAGACTATACTATAATTAGTCATAAAGCAAGCAATATTGAAATATTACTAATTTCATTTCAAAAAAGAGCAGCAGAACAAGGCCAATGAAAAAAAAAGAATACAATAAAATTAAAGGCAAAAATCATTTAAATAAATAGAGAAGAAGAAGAATACCAAAATGAAAGATTGATAAAAGGTCAAAACTTGAGAAAAATTTATTTAAGATAAAAAAGGAAGATGCAAAGTAAAAATATACCAGGAAAGGGGAAGGTAATCTCAGCTACAACAGAGATTGAAAGCTACAGAAAACTCCTTAACTGACTGAGCCACCCAGGCATCCTGAAAAACTTTCCTAAAGGAAGAAATGAATTTAGGTGCATAAGATCAGGAATATGATATTGATGTCCATCATCACAATTACTTTTTAGCATAATATGAAAGAGTCTCACCAACAGCTATGGTCTGAATGTTTGCAAAAAAAAATTCAAATTTTGAAATCTGAATGTCCAATGTGGTATTAGTGGTAGTATTAGTAGTAGTGATGGTATTAGTAAGGGGAACCTTTGGGAAGTGAAATAGTTCACAAGGGAAGAACCCTCCATAAATGACATTTAACGCCTTTAGGAAAAAGACCTTAGAGAGCTCCCTTGCTTCCTTCTGTTCTGTGAAGACACAGGGAGAATTCTGCAACCCAGAAGAGAACCCTTACCTGACCATGCTGGTGCCCTGATTTTGGACCTCCCCCCTCCATAAGCAATAAATGTCTGCTGTTGATAAGTCACGCTGTTTGTGGTACTTTGTAATGGCAGCCCAAATGGACCAAAACACCAAGCATTTAAGAAACAGAGAGAGGGGTATGAAGATCATAAGCAAAGAGAAAAAATAATCTATGTAGATAACTCAGTAAATATTTGTTAATAATAATTAGAACGTTCACCTGGATGAAAGTTAAACTTAGGAGCTCAATGACATTATCAGCAATAAACAGCTAGAAAAGAAATTTTAAAATGGTGTTCTGTTTATAAGAGATATTTAAAAGCACATCACTTTTATTAAAAATAACAAAATTATAAAATAATACACAAAAATTTTCAGAGGAAAACATTAAAAATCCTAAAGGAATGAAATTTTAAAAATGTTTAACATAATTAGTCATGAAGGAAATGAAAAAAAAACACAAAGAGATACCAGTTCACATTCACTAGGATGGTTATAAAAAAGAAAATAGGAAATAACAAGTGTTGGAGAAGATATGGAAAAGTTGAACTCACCATACCTTGCGAGTGGGAATGTAAAATGGGACAGTGGTTATGTAAGAAATGTTGACAGTTCCTCAAACAGTTAAATATAGAATTATCGTATGATCCATCAATTCTATTTCTCCAAGATAGAAAGTGAAAGAATTGAAAGCAGGTACTCAAATGCTTGTACGTGACTATTCATAGCAGTGCTATGCATAATAGCCAAAAGGTGGGGAGAAAATGTCCATCAACAGACAAGTAGATACACAAAATGTAGTATATCCACACCACAGAATATCATTGAGCCATAAAAAGGAATGAGGTACTTATATATGCTATGACATAAACGAACTGTGAAAACATTATGCTAAATGAGAGAAGACAGACACATGAAGTCACATACTGTAGCATTCTGTTTATATGAAACATCCAGAATAAGTAGATCCATAGAGACGGGAAGCAGATTAGTGGTTGCTCAAGCTGGGGACAGGCAAGAATAGAAAGTGACTGCTTGATGAGTGCAAGGTTTTGTTTTTGGGTGATAGAAATACTTGAAAATTGATAGAGGTGGTCCTTACACTACACTGTGGATGTACAATCATCATTGAAATGTGTGTTTTAGCGTGAAATTTTACGTTAGGTGACTTACACCTCACTAAAAAAATTTTTTTAAATAATATATAAGTAAAAAAATAAATATTAAAGGATTGAAATA
Source organism: Martes martes (assembly GCF_963455335.1). Taxonomy (NCBI): domain Eukaryota; kingdom Metazoa; phylum Chordata; class Mammalia; order Carnivora; family Mustelidae; genus Martes; species Martes martes. Next base: position 106,466,772 of record NC_137889.1, read on the forward strand.
TTTCCAAATATGTGGAAGTATGAACTGTGTTTATCAATGCAACACTTTACCTTGAAAATGTCAATAACCTGCAAATTGCCCATAAGTTCTACTCCACAGCATAACCAATTATTATCTCAACAAACTTTTATATGGAAGATGCAAATAACAAGGAAAGGCAAATTATTAACAGCTATTGAGACATATTATAAAGCCATAGTAATAATTTCCAGCTTCCACCCAGAATGCAGAAAGACGGAGAAAACTTCACTCCCACTCTGATAAGAAAACCCCGGAATATCTACAAAATCATTATTGTCTTTTAACTCCTCAGTGAGCTGGGATTGCAGGGTGATCTGTTTGCCCCTCCTCTAAAAAATGACAGGTGCCCTAACCCCTGTCTGAGCACATGAGAAAGATAGCACTGCTATACGAACAGCAGGAAGAATTCACAATCTACAAATTGCTAAAGGCCAAATGCGGGCATGTGTGAAGGTATAGGATCCTGGGGCTACTATGAAGGGCAAGTTGGAAGCTGCAGGTAAGCAGAGTGTGCATGAATTTGTAGGCTCTTCTGCACAGACTTCAAGTGCGCACTCCCAAGAAAAATTGAAAGCTGGTCTGGAAAGCAAGAAAGGTCCTGTCAGTAGTGCAGGCTTGAGGAAGAGTCATGGTTCTGCTATGAGAAAGACACTAAATGTGCCAGAACTTTCTCATCCACAGAGCCAAAGACACAATGTTGCCAAATGGTAATTCTCCCCAGTGTGATCTCTATAGTCACTGTAATCCCAATAAAAATTCCAGAAATTTTAGACATTGAAACTTTTTCTAAAATATAAGCAGAAAGGCAAAGCAGCTAGAAAATCCAAATACATTTTGAAAAAAGGAGGGAAATGGACACACAATATGTGATTTCAAGACTTACTCTAAAGCTACATTAATCAAGGCAGTGTAGTATCTGCAGAAGTAGAGTCATATAGAACAGTGGAACACAATAAAGAAGCCAGAAACAGACCCACGCATATGTTCAGTTGTTCAGAGGTACAGAGGAAATTTAATGAACAAGGACAGTCTTTTCAACCAATGGCACTGGAACACTTAGATTTCTCTGAAGCAGAAAAATAAGCCTTGATCCATACCTTACAACATATACAAAAATTAATTTAAAATAGACTGTGTTTCTCACTGTAAAACTCAAAACTATAAAACATAAAAAAAAATCTTTGTGACTTTGAGATAGGCAAACATTTCTCACATACCTCTCCAAAAGCACTATCACTAAAAGCCAAATTTGATATTTCAGACTTCTTCAGAATTAAACATTTCTGCTTTTCTAAGAACCTTATGAGGAAAATAAATGTCAAGCTATCAACTGACTGAAAATACTTGTAAAACTCATATCTGAAAACCCAACTGTGTCCAGACTGTATGAATAACTCTCAAAACAGTAAATAAACAAACAAACCCAACAAAAAATAGAAGCAAATTGTTTCAACAGACTTCACAAAGAAGATACAAGGATATCAAGTAAACAGAAGAGAAAAGGCTTGATAACATGAGTCATAATGGAAAAGCAAATTAAGATCACAGTCAGTACCAGTCTTCACCCACTGAAAGACAAGAACAAAGAAAAGACCCAAAGACAAGAACAAAAAGATAAAGAAACACTAAAAAGAGAACTACTGGTATCAGTTGCTGGAGACAACACAGAGCACCTGGAAGTTTCATATAGTGCTTGCTGATGATGTACGTTATCAGGGCTCTAGAAAACAGTTCCGTGGGTTATTGTTTACTTAAACATATAACCCAGCAATCCTGTTCATGCAAAAACCTGTATATGAATATTTATCATAGCTTATTCAACGCACCAAAAATGAAAAATGGCCTGAACATTCTTAAACTAGTGAATGCAAAAACAAAGTGTGGGCTATCCAAAGGATGGCATGCTACTCAGCAGTGAAAATGAGCGAGCCACTGATGCACACAACTTGGGTGATCTCAAATGAATTATGCTAAGTGTAAGAAGCTATTCTCAAAAGGCTACACGATGTAGGATTCCATTTATGTGACATTCTGGAAAAGGCATTCTGGAGGGACACAAAATGGATCAGTGGTTGCCGGAGTCTGCGTTGGGAGTATATATTGACTACATAGGAATTACGAGGATATTTGGGGTAGGGGAGTGAGAGAATTATTTTCTCTGTCTTGGCTGTGGTAGCTGTTACGTTGACTCATGTATTTGTCAAAAACCATAGAACTCTACCTACGAGGGTGAATTTCACTACTGGTAAATTATATCCTAATACACCTGACAAAACTGCAATGTAGTAAAGCCACAACACTGAAAATATAATGAAACTAGCATAAAAATAGAAAACGGACACAGCCACTGGCAATGGAACACTCGTGAGAGTTTGGAAAGAGATGCATGTGAGAACTTAGACAATGAGTTTTCACTACAGTACAACAGGAAATAGGTGATGTTGGGAAAACTTTACCATCTGGGAAAAAACATGGCTCGATCCCTACCACACACCAGACACACAAGTGGATTTCATGTGGTTTACAGCCTAAATGGAAAAGGTAAGACCATAGGCTAAAAGAAGAAAATATTAGGTTGTGTCTTTGTGATTCAAGGTTAGGGAAGTCTTCTTGCATAAGATCTCAAAAGAGAAACCCTAAGGTGAAATCTGGATTTTACCACATAGAATTCATTGTTTTGGAATGGTACTTGGGAAATCCAGGCAGCTAAAAGGTTCTTTAGAGAAAGGACACAACTCTATCAGAGATCAAAAAATGCAAATTAATAAACACTTGAAAAGTACATGTTAAAATATTAATGAGTGAGAATTCAGGAAGACAAGAATTCCCTCCATAAGCTGGTATAGCCGTTTTAGAACACAGTTGGCAGTTCTTTTGTGAAATTAAATATCAGTATATCGTAGACCAAGAAATCACATGAGAATGTATGTTTCATAGTTTCGGACACGTGGAAAATTTGAGTGGGTTCACTGAAGTAGAGCTTGGCACAGTGGGGAGATGGAGGCAATTTATGCCTCTGCAGTACAAAAATATGTAAGTAGAATGTGGTAGAGTAAACGCTCTCAAAGATGATCCACCAGGGAGGAACAGTAGGATAGATATACAAAAGCCACTTAACCTCAGTTTGTCCACATTTAAAAAGGAACTAAGAATACATACACAGCAGGGTTACTGAGAAGATAATGAGTTAATATAGTATCCTAGTCCACTTGGTCTGTTATAACAACAGAAATGTATTTCTCACAGTTTGAAGGCTGAAAGTCTGAGATCAGATTGCTAGCATGGTAGGGTTCTGGTGAGGGCCTTTTTTAGGGTCTCAGACTATTAGCTCTCCTTGTAGCGAGCCCCTCAATGCAGAGAGCAGGGAGAGGAAACGAGCTCTCTTGTGACTCTTATACGGGCTCTAATCTCATTAGGGGGCTCGACCCTCATGACTTCACTTAATCCTGATCACCACCTAAAAGCCTCATCTCCTAATACCATCACACTTCCCCACATGAATTTTGTGAGGACATAAACATTCAGCTAATAGCATACAGTAGACATCCAGACTTCAAGACAGTACCTAACAAAATTATAAATACCCAATAAATATTAGCTACCACTATTTTTAATATTGCATACAACAGTATGACAAAAACAATTTTTTAAATTGTTAAGTGAAAAAAGTAAAAACAGAGTTAAAAAGGTTAAAAGAGGGCGCCTGGGTGGCCCAGCAGTTAAAGCCTCTGCCTTTGGCTCAGGTCATGATCCCAGGGTCCTGGGATCAAGCCCCACATGGGGCTCTCTGCTCAGCAGGGAGCCTGCTTCCTCCTCTCTCTCTCTCTCTCTCTCTGCTTGCCTCTCTGCCTACTTGTGATCTCTGTTTGTCAAATAAATAAAATCTTTAAAAAAAAAAAAAAGGTTAAAAGAGAGAAAGCTGCACAATTCCTAACACTTTTAAGTCCGTGAATTCTGTAATTTGAGATAAAGCATTTCAAAAGCTGATTCCCCCCCCCTTCTGGGATCTTTCTACCAACATCTCAATAAACCTTAAAGAATTGAAATTCCTTATTTCTCATCAGTAACAAAACCTTGACGACTTTTTTTTTTTTTTAAGATCTTATTTATTTATTTAAGAGAAAGTGGAGAAAGAGAGAGAACACAAGCAGGGGAGGTGGCAGACGGGGAGAGAGAAGCAGACTCCCCCCTGAGCAGAGAGCCTGACATGAGGCTGATCCCAGGACCCTCGGATCGTGGCCTGAGCTGAAGGCAGACGCTTAATGACTGATCCACCCAGGCGCCCCCAAACCTTGAAGATTTTACATTGAAATTTAACTGTATTGTCCTTTGCATGTTCACTGAGCCACACTTTTCCTTCCTACGCATTCCTCCCCTGTCCCTGTGCAGAGCTGAACTGTGCACATGCACCATTGCCCTCTGCTGGACGAACGTTTAGTGTCCCATTAAAAGTAGGGTCTAATTTTCCAGAGCTCTAAAGTTGAGCTCATGTGTTATGATTAACTCATAAAATAGTATCAGCGTTACTTAATGTAGCCTCTAAATAGAACTGGGCACTGGATTACACAGCGACATTTTTTCCCCTTTATTTTAGTTCAGAAAGTGTTAAAGTATTTCAACGGAATATATTCAAGGAGATAGTTGAGTTTTCTGTTTCAGTTGTCCAGGCAAATACACAGTGAGTTTCACTTTGTTTGATGATTTCTTGGGATGTTGGTTTGTTCCTTTAATTTAGCAGAAAGGTTTGAGATTGCTTTTTCCAAAAATAATAATATCTGCATTAATTCCATCTTTGAAATCTGAATTCATGCTTCTCATCTCATATATATTAACATCCTATGCTCTTTATCCTCTCGTTAAATCAGTTTCTGACATTGAGACTCGACCAAAGATGGCAATTGGCTTTCTGGGAAAAAATGAATTCCAGGGAATGATGTCTTCATTGTTCCGGAGCTACTTCGATCTTAAATTTTCTTTTGGTTAGTGTCAGCTCAGCTAAAGTTGCCAAATTCTCGCTTAAAATAATCATATCTCTATCAAATAACAATTAATAAACCACTTTAAAGGTAAAGAATTATGATTTTTAAAAAGATAAAGTTAGGAGTCTCATAAAGTTTAAATTTTCTTACTTTTTGTTTCTTTGTTAGTTTGTTTTTTGACAATGGACAATTCTTGTTTTCCCTAACAAATTGAAAGCCTGGAAATAGCTTCCAGAATTTAACTCCCTAAAATGTTTAATTTGAATTAACTATATAATTTTCCATAGACATTGTTTGTTAGCTTGTTAACTTATTTTGTTGTATCTTCAAACAAATTTTAGGAGCTGTAGATCATGAGCTTTTTTAGTGCCTGCATCACATATTAAGGTCAAGCACCCCTCTCCACACACTTAACTGAAATGTCACGTGCCAATGACATTTCTCAACACAGTTGTTTTAGTTCTATTAAAAACTAATTGTAATTAAAATAGACAGTTCTAAGCCTCCAGCCTTGTGGATGAGTCAGAAGATGAGTAATGATCTGTGGTAGGGAAGGCTCTTTCTCCACCAAATCTTCTGCTCTGACTCCTATGCTCCTATATGCCCACGAAGAAACTCTTAACTAAGACAAAGACAGAAATGGCCAGACAGGCCCTAAGAGGGAATTAAATGACAGCATTAAAGCACGCTGATTTGCAAGAATAGAGTACAGAAAAAGAAGGAGACTATCCAGGGGTGAGATGTAGGGAAACAGTTGTGGGAATGACCCACAATGAAACTTTAAAAACTTCCCACACTGGCTTTCAAAACCCATGACAAAGGTGGCTTTTGTTTGAATCTACTTGATAGATATCAAGCTCTCTAAAGGTAGTTTATATGAAGTTCTATCAAGCAAAAGGAATGTGATTTTGGAGAATCTAAATTTCTTCCCATTATGGGAATAACATTTACAGTTTGCAGTTTACATGTTAGAGGGTTCTGAGACTACCTCAATATATATGTAAAGCTTTACTGACTGACAGTTAAGACAATAGCTGTGCTAAAATTGCTAGACACTGGCTTTGTATAGCTTTAAAGAGGGACAGTAAAAGTCATATTTGATGAGATATTTTTGTTGTTGGTTTGGTGAACCTCTTAGCCATCTTGTTCAACATTGTTTGGGATTTGGAAGACTAGGACACTAGGGACAGCATCTAAATACAAATGCTTGAGGCTGGCATTTTAGACCTACTAGTGAATAATTTGAAAGCTTGCATCACTGATGAAGGCATGATCTTTGTAGAGAGAGTATTCTGAGGTCAGATATTTTCCCAATATCCTTTGGCAAGAAACTCTGAGACTAGGGGAGGGAGTTTGTGGGGGAAGAAATAGAGATCTTACTAGAAGTCAGACATAGGGCTCAAGAAGGCAGGTGGCCACAGAGAATTCAGTGTTCTAACACACATCCTCAACATGAGCAACAGACGCCTAATATTAAAATTTACTGACTCATATGACACAGTCTATTGGATGTTTAATTTGCTTCTCAAGTCCATAAGACAAATACAAGGTTTCTAACTCATTACATTTTCCAACTATAATTGAAACCCAGTCTAAACATTTTTGTACTTCATTTCTTGGCAGCAAGTTTTCTATTTTTAAAACCATTATAATTAAGACTAGATCTCATTCTTTTTCCCATATGCCATGAATTTATTTGATTTTCAAGATTATTCGCCATTCATACTTAGCCTTTTTGGCATTTTCACCCATTCTTTTTCACTCCAGCTGCTCAGTGTGAAGTCTGAGTCAGGGTCACCCTGCTCTACAGGGCAACTAAATGTCTAAGTTTCTGCTTTTTGCCAGATTCAGATTGGGTGGGAAAATAAATCCACAAGTGTCTCTGGCATCTAAACAAAGCCTCCAGCATTCAGTAGTTGATGTTGGTCACATTTGTTAAGCTGGGAAATGTATTTTCCAGAATGTCCTTCTCTGCATGGATCCAGGTTAGACATTTGAATAAAATCTAGAAATCAATAAGAGATGAAGCAGATCTCTGTGCACTCAGATGTCTCTGTGGGGGCAGACTTAGGGATGCCCATCAGAACTGGTTTATCCTCTCTGTCCTCTGCTGTTTGTTCAGATCTTCTCTACATCAAGTCCTGCTGACCAGCAGTGGGCTCAGGACCACTACCAGGCACTTGGCTGGGATTCCATAGAACTGGAGCTACACCAAAAGAAGAGCTTCCCATGGGCTTTGCCATAAATTCCACCCTTGCCTGGACTAGCGTGAGCAGCTGGGTATACTTGGCTTCTAGAGTACCTGGTCTATGCTCCAGAACTTCATTTTCGAACTCCTCCCACAACCAACTAAATACAATAATTATAATGAATTTTCTTTTTTTTTAATTTTAAATTTTTTTTTTATTTTTCATTAATATATAATGTATTATTAGGCCCAGGGGTACAGGTCTGTGAATTGCCTGGCTTACACTTTATAGCACTCACCATAGCACATACCTTCCCCAGTGTCCATAACCCAACCACCCTCTCCCTACTCCCTTACCCCCGCCCCCCGCAACCCTCAATTTGTTTTGTGAGAGTAAGAGTCTCTTATGGTTTGTCTCCCTCCCGATCCCATCTGTCTCATTATAATGAATTTTCTATAACACTCACTGTTTTTCTGCTACCTCCACTGAACACTAACAAATGAGATGGGAACTTACCCATCTTAATTTTTTTTGAAAAATTGGCTCACACTGTCATAACACTTTTCTCATTCTCTTTTCTGTTTCTTCAGTGTTTCAGGTTACTCTTTGTGAGACTTTAATACTAAAAGGGCCACTGAAACTACCACCACCACAAAAAAACTTTTGTGAAGCTTATTCCTATTATGTGGTGATTAAAATTTTCTTTACAAAAAGCTTTGCCAGAGTTCTATTTATAGGTCCAAATGAAGCCTTAACTGACTAGTATGAATGAGTTATTGATGGAGAAAATAGTGACCAAGACAAACATGATCACTACTCATGAAATTTGAAACCTAAGACTAATTACAAGTAAATAAATAGTCAATAAAATGTAATGTAAAAATGTTATGACAGGGAAGATATAGAGGTAAAGTAGCATTCTAGACCAGTAGAAGGAAGGGTCAAAAATACTTCCTAGCAGAAATGTGATCTATCTTGAAATATATATATTCCAGGGAAAAGAAACAGAATGTTCAGTAGCCCAAGATAAAAGGGAAATGGCACCTTTCTTAAGGAAGTGAAAGTGTTTACTATGCTTAGAACACAGTCTGGGTGGCGAAAAGTAACAAAACAAGAAACAAGAGGTAAACAGGGAACTTTCAAGCTGTATTTTTCTAAGAGTAATAGGGACTGATTATAGGACATAAGTCAAGGAAGTCATAGAACTGTATTTTGTTGTAGAAATATTGCTCTGTACATGAAGAAGTAAATTAGAATAAAGGACAGATTAACTACGAATGAAAATAAATACAACACAATCAGCCAGGCAATAATCCTGTGGATGATGGCCCCAAATTAACAGCTATTCTAACAGATAACTAATAGAGAATTTATGGGATTTTGTGATTCACTGAATATAGGGGAAAGTAGCAGTGAATGATGACTCCCAGGTTTCTTGCTTGGGCAAGCAGAGGGCTGGCGGTGCCATTCACTGTGGTAAGAAACATAAGAGATCGTCGGGTGTTTGCAAGGGAGGTAGAAGGATAATGAGTACAGTTTTCTTTAAATCAAGCTGGAGGTTCCTGTGGAATATCCGAGTTATATTATCTTAAAGATAAAGGGCATAGAAAGAGATCTTGGTAGTAGATAGAGGCTTTGTGTTTGTGATGGACAAGTGCTGTTTTGGCATCCATTCTCCCCAGCAACGGAACCTCATATCTCTGAGAAGTCACCACCACTCCACTCACCATCTATGTTATTCAAAAAGACTAATAGCATTCACAGGTTCTGAGGGTAAACATATGAACCATACCTGAATAATTATAATGACTGTTGTGGAATGGCCAAAGGCCTTAACTGATCCAACAAAAGTCAGTTCAGAACGTCTAATAAAACTGTGAACAAAGAATGTTTAATTTTCTACTTAACTGCTAATCCAGAAAGAGAGATATATCTGAAGCTCCTGGTGATGAATTTTTCCCCAGATTTGGGGAAAGTCTATCTATAGAAGAAATCAGAGCTTAAAAATAGAATCTTGATAGAAAGGACAAGTGATTTCTCCTCCTGCTACCTTCTCCTTCCAGGTTAATAGTAATTCCATAATTCTGAATTGTTCAGTTCAGAAACATTTGTGTCAGTCTCAACTCCCCTTTCTCTCATATGCTACCTTTAGTTTTTCAGCAAGTTGTCTTGACTCTACCTTCAAAATGTAGAGGATCAAATTACCTATTTTTAAAAATACGCTCTTGTGGATCATTGGCCTCCCAGCCTACCCTCTGTAACATGATTTTACTGCTTTTTCCACAAACCGATAGAATTATTTTCTGACTGGCCTTTGACTTGCTTTTGGCCAAGAGAATGTAGCAGAGGTGACTGACAGGTCCGTGGCCTGCTTTCACAGGTTTGGCACACTCATGCTCTGTTTCTTGAAACCCTGTCATCCTGGTGGAGGATAAAACAACATGAAGAGGGGAGGTCAGACATCCCAGCTGAGACTGTCAAAGGCCAACCAACAGTCAGCCAATCTTCCAAAGTGTGAGATGCCAAGATCAACTAAGCTATCCAGCAGCTAACTACAGATGAGTGGGTAGGCTCAGTGGAGACCCCACCTAAAGATGAATAAGTGATAATTAATACTTATGGTTTTGAGCCCAGAGTTTTGGGGTGATACATTCATCAACTGGTCTTCCTGATTCCAACTTTGTTTCCTTTATACTAACCACCAGAATAATTCTGTTAAAACATAAGTTAGATCATCATGCTTGTCTCCTCAAAACACAAGTCAGATTTCATTAGGAGTAAAGAGCTAAAATCTTTACAAAGGTCCAAAAGGTGCTACATGGTCTGCCCACTGGTTACGTCTCTACCTCTATCTATGACTGTCTTCATTACTCCCTTTTCTGCAGCTATCCTGTTACTCCCTAAAAGGTCTCACAACCTCTAGACTTACTCTACCCTGAGTATTTGCATTTGCCATTCACTCTGCCTAGGATGCTCTTTCTCCTGCTTCACATGGCTCACTCCTTTAGCTCCTTCAGAAGATCTTGATTCAAATGTTACTTTCTCAGGGAGATTTTGCCCTGACCAACTACTGAAAACAGTAGCCTTACTCTATGCTAGCCCTCCCTGTCTCCATCCATGCCTTATTTTTCTCCTTATCATTTACCAGCATCTAACATACAATATATTTTGGATGCTTTTCAAGTTATTATATCATTAACCACACTGTGTCAGAGATTGCTGTCTATCTGTTCACTTTTCATCCCTGATCCTTATATTCTACTTGGCTTATAGTAGATCTTCAATAAAAGCTTTTTAAGTGAATAGATACACTGAACATATTTACAGTAACCATGCCTAGGCTTTTTGGTTGTTTTGGTCAATAAATAACCTTTCTTTTGGAAATTCAATTGGTTTTATTCGAATTTCTGTCACTAGTCTCTGGATGAGCCCTGATCAATCAGGAGTTACTGACAAGAGGACAGAATCTGAAGCCAAAGAATAGGACAAGATTTCCTGGGAAAGTCTGTAAAATATGAAGAAAAGAGGATCTAGATTCCCAAAAAACATCAAGTTTTCCAAGCAGAAAGATAACAGAGTAGGAATCTGCTTAGGACATTAGTATGGAAATCAAAAAAGGAGAAAATTTCAATAAGAGGGCATACAAAACAGTGCCAAATGTTTTACCAACAGGCCAAATAAAATACAAATTGGAGAAGCTGACTGGATTGTCGTCTTGTACTCTCTTGCTTAGAGTGTGATGTTTTTGTGTATGAATATCATCTAGGAGCTCTTTTTCCTATTATAGAATTGCTTTTGTAATTTTTTTTCTGACTGCCTGCACTCTTCTCATACTGGGATTGAACCCCTCCAAGAAACTTCTGAACTTTGCATCCTTTGCTCATAGATAATCCATTTGGATTGGAACACCAATGGAATGGTACAATTATAGAGACTAGAGTCACTTCACCATAACTGACCTTGCATTTCTTTCTGTATATTTTTGGAGCTTGATTCATGGAGAAGAATCATTCACCCCAGTCACTTAAATGATTTTGGGAAGAGGGTTTTCCCCCCCCCTTTAGTAATTTTAGAAACCATGGAGACCACATAAGGACTCTATAAATGAATACTAAAAATTAAAACAAAGAGGAAAACCAGTGCAAAAAAAAAAAACCCACCAAAACACTTTATAATGGAAAGTGTTCACTTTTAAAGATGAGCAGCTGGGATTTCCATATCAGGCAATCAGAGCTAAACCCCTGTGTATTAACGCACTAATGCATCCTAAAGATTTTTAAAAAGTGTTTTACAATGGGGTTGTGCATATTCTCTCACTCTGTCTGGGAACCTTCAGGTGCACAATTTCTAATAAAGATGACCGTGGTTCACTCTTTCTCCTACCCAAGGGAATAGTTCTGCTGAGTAAAATTTCTCAGCTTATTCATCACTTCTCCTCGAGGACTCTGATATGAAGGCTGCACATGAAATCATTCCATCTTTCCAAGTGATAAATTTTATGTTTCTTTATGTTCCCCAAAGACAGCATTAGGTTTTGGGAAGCACTCCTTCCAAACCCAAGTGCCCTGGAATCACAGGTCAGACTGAGAATAGGGTTTTGGCCACTACTTCTCCAGAGGTGACCACCAGAGTTCCTTCCACTCATTCAGAGATGAAGCCTGTCAGTAGGAAGGGAAAGATGTGTCCCAATAGCCCTGAGTCTTTTTTGACACAACAAAGACTGCCAGTTGGACCAAAGCTGTCCTTCAGTTACATACTGGGAACTCTAGTTCTCTGGGAATAGTGCCAAGACCACCAGACTCATTAACTCACAACTTTTTACCATCACATCATCAGAATGAATTCCCATCCCTCTGGTCAATATTGGATTCCAACCAGTGTGAGTCAGGTGAAAGGTTACTAACTTAAAAATTATTTTGATTTTTTTTCTCTCCCTCCAATCCCTTCTTATCATTCCAGTAATTAACTTGTATTTATCACTTCTTAATGCACATTGGTGTATCACTGTATATAATAGGATTCCAGGGCATTGGTTGACAAATATCTGCTTATCTTTATATGGTTATAATTATTTAAGTTGAAAAATTTTAAGTCTATTTAGGAGGAGCTAGTTTATAGAAAAACTTTACAAATAAAAATAAAAAGTAACTTTAAAATCTGAGTCTCATGCTTCAAGTTTATACGTAAAAATTTCTGACTCCCCCTGTGGGTCTTGCCTTTCTGAAAAACTAAAACTTAAATAGAAACTGTGACTTTGTTGCCTTGGCTAATTAGAATAATGCCAATGGAGAATAATTATGCAGGGTGAGAATGTAAAATCAAATTCAAGGACATATTAAATTCAACATAAGTCATCTATGCCTGCATGAGTAATAATATATCTCAAAGTATTTTTGCTGCAAAATATTGTCAAATTATTCTTCAATATCCCATAAACTACCCCATTCTCCCTAAAAATGTATCCTCTCCTCCATAAATTCAGCATAGAAAATGAGCATCTTTAACAGACAAGGGTTTGGCAGCAATTTTCATTATTATAGTCAATAAGTACTTACTGAGAACCTCTATTTTGTGTTGGAAATACAAACAGAAAACAACTTGTGTTTTCCTTTTAAATGAATGTCGTTCCCCACCCCCTAACCCCCAGTGTTGCTGAGCTAAACCCTGCTGGTGAATTGAAAGGAATAGAGAAGGCATAATGGGGGAAAGTGTACTAATGCTTTCAGATTTTAAGGTCTGAATAAACTCAGAATATCCCATTTTTACCAGTACTACTACCTAAAGTAGCTGCCCAAAATACCTAAATCAACCTACAGCAACAAAAATGTGTCAATTCACAAGAAAAGTGAATATGTATTTTTTTTGCCTGATGTTTATAGAGGTTCACAATGGGTTTTTGTTTGTTTGACTGTTTAGATTTGTCTTACAGATCAAGGAGTGTGTTTGAGATTTTCCAGACAGGGCAGCACTTTTCCAGTTTTTGACCTCTCTTTTTTGAAATAAGAAAATTGCCTCCACATTACTATCAAACATGGAGAAAGATTATCTCTGTGCCAATAGAAATAGTTGCTCCCCAAAGGTCACACCCACCCACCTAAGGACCACTGTGACAGCGTCTGGAAGGGTGCTCACTCAGGGCTGGGGAAGTACCGACCCATCCTTCCCTTAGCCGAATCTTTGGCCTATTCCCAGAGTATGCTTTCTTACCTGAAGAAACAGGCCTGGTGTTTTCCAGGCAGAACACTTCACAGGAGTTGGGACTTCTGGCTTCTCTTCCTACCTACACCATTAGACGTTACATGGAGTAACCTCCATGTGAGCTTCTCTGTGATGATGTCTAGATGGTTACTCATGCTTGGGGAAGTGGTAGGATGCATGTTTAATGTTTGCTCCAAGCATCTGGCCTGAAAGGGGTTGTGTGCTCTTTGAGAGAGGAATGTTAGTACATGATGTCATTGCTTCCAACATATGCTCAGATGTTAAAAAAGAAAAAAAAAAAGGAGGATAACTAAAGCAATATTATTTCTTAAGTCAAGAATAGAAGGAAGAACACACAGTAAGTAGGTGGAAGGTTGTATTCCTTCCATAAAGCACAACTTTTGCATCATATCACTCTGACAAGTGGAATTTAAGGGATATTTCCAGGAAGGTGTGATGCACACTGGAAATGTTTGATGAAAGAACACAGGGAAGTGATTGGGGACCTGGAAATATGGACTTGATTTGAACCCTTGGATGAAAATCCTCTTTTCTGGGTTGTTTCCATGACTTGTAATATTACAGTGATGACATTTGCATTCTCCAGCCCAGGATTAGCTAGAGAGGAAGTAAGGGCTCAGTTCAGTTGTTTTAGTGAGCACATAAACCACGACATCTCCTGGAAGATAAATCTAATTAAAGGATAGTAAACCCTAAGTCCATTTGTCTCTCAACATGGGTAACAGAATTATACACAATTGTGACATTTGCCTGGATAGAGAGGAAATTTTTCTTCATCGTCATCTGCATCCTGGTTTTTGAGTTGAAAGAAGTCATAATTTTCAGATGGCGATGTCAGATCTGTTCCCACAACAGAGATTAGACAACACCACAAACACAGATTTATGGTTTCATGGGAGAAATCTCCTGTTTTCAAACATTTATCTTTAACAACGGGCTACTGGCAGGAAGAGAGAGCCACCAGTTGCACGCGAAAGATACAGTGTTTTGTTGCCAGTGATGAACAATACACAGACACAGATCCTAGTTGCTTCTGTTGCACCCGAACCCACTCAGGAACTCCATTTCTTGGCCATATTGAACATTAGCCATTAAATGTTGAACACCCATGAGGTAAATGGCATCACAGTCCATTTGTGTAAGAGAATTATCAAATATTCATAACAGTTCACAACAAAAATATGTTACTTTGTATTTCTATCAAGGTAATGTCTATATTCAAGGAATGAAGAACTTTTTAAAATCCATATTTAAGTTATGGAAACAGAAGCAAAAACATTACTTCACTTTTTTCCCCCATAAAAAAAGATGAGATTTGACTAAAACATTAAAACCCCTTCAAGATTTAAATTATTCCATTACATGATTTTTTTTTAACTTGGTAAAAGTTACAGGTTTCCTAGTGTCATCACAATGAACTTAGTAATTTCAGAATAAATTACTTTAAAAAGCTATTGTCCTCATTTCAGTCTTTTATGGTGATTTAGTGCTTTTCTGTGTGTATTTGTTTGTTTAGATACTATGCTGTTCCAAAAAGACTTGAGGACATTTGTGAAAATGTACACAACGAAGTAAGATGAAATAAATATCTGATAAAAATAAGGCAAAAAGGAAATAAGGGATGAGGTTAGAGTGAGGATAGCATTAACACTTTCATAAAAGTTCCCATGTTTCCTGAAGCTGATATATATGGGTCTCATCTTTCCAAAAAGCCAAAATGAAATGGGAAAACGGTACCACTTATAAGATTTTAGTTTCTCTAAAGCAGTAGTTCTCACAATAATGCTGAGTTTACTTGAGGATCCTTTAGATCCTCAGGGAGCTGTGAAGTGAAACTATTTTGATAATAAGACAAAAACATCATTTGCCTTTTCAACTTCTTTCTCTCAGGACTGCACGGTAGAGTTCTCCAGAGGCTGCTTGACCATGACTCTGATGGCTCCATTGTTCTGAAGGTTAAGGGAATGTGTGCTTGCACATGCTTAAAAAAAATTTGTTTTACTTCCTAACATCGCTAGGTATTGATAGATAGAGCTCACATAAACAAAAGCATTTGGAGGGTCCTCTTTCATTGTTCAGAGTATGAAAGTGTCCCGAGAACTGCTGTTCTAAAATATGAACAGGACTCTTTGTTTTCACTTTCCGTATATTAAAACCTGAAAACTTTCTTTCATAGAAGGTTGATATTATTTATTTTTCTTGATTATGGACCAATGAACAACTTTCAGGTGATGTAGGATATATTATAGTCATCAGGAGAGCAGTAGATGTTACTGTTCAAAGCTCCTTTGAGGAACTGATAAACACCATGAGCCTTCTCAACCACACATAACAGACACACACAGCATTTTACAAAGAATTTTGTAACATTTTTGGATACCCTGAAGTCTGTCTTATTGATATTATGGGGTTCTAAGGAGTTCTGTACAAAGACAGAGAAAGAAACTCAGAGTGGTTTCCCATGATTGACTTCTTTAAATTGTTTTAAAATATAGTTTTAAGGTTAATTTGGGTAATAAGACAAAGAGAAGCTTAATGAATAGTTGTTCCTTTCTCCCCACTCTTGTCAGCTCTCTTTCCCCCACAGCATAAATTAAGTTGAAGTATTTCTAGTTATATTCGAACTCAGTCCACAGCAGAAAATAATATTGTTTCTAGTCACACTGGTGCAAGGGAGGTTTTGCAGGCTTACCTTTTCTTCCTTAGGTCTTAAAAATGATAACCTTTATCACATAACATACATCCATTTCCTTCAAATATTCTGATGACGTCAACAATAGGAATGTTAAAGTCTCATAGATTTTAAAAACTTGGCTTCATGCAGATAGGTAAGGGGACATAGAGATTCTCAGGAAGACCACTTAGTTAAAAATACAGTTTCTGAATTCACTAAGGTGTATTTATTGAGTACCTTGTGTAAGACAGACCTTGGTACTGCAGGGGCTGTTTGAATATAGTATGACACTTGGCTGGGACTCAACTAATGTATAGGACATAATTCGTAAATGGATAGGCATTATATATGTGGGAGATAGGATAACATGATCAAGAAGAATGGTTAAAAAGAATGTTCTAAATGCAGAAAACTTGGTGGTTATAGAATTTACTAGTTGTATTGCTTGTCCAAATACCTTCATCTGGTCCATTGGATTGCCGTAAAGAATAGTACCTGATGCATAAGGTTATTATGAGAATTAAATTCAGTAATGTATACAAAGCACAGAGAAAAGTGTGTGTCGTATAATAAGTGCTCAGTACATGTTATTACAAAAAGTGCTGTGGGATGTGATGCAATGAAAAATGCAATATGATTTTGGAGAAGGCTAGGATCACCAGGGGTCAGAAGGGTCTAAGGGAGAGTTCATGGAAGAGGTAAGACTTCAGCTGTGGGGCTACTAAGTGAAGTAGGGAGTTATAAAGTTATTGGTGCACAATAAATTTAAAATCTAATGGAGGGGAGAGGATCAGCCCCAATACGTATAAGCACAAGTGTCAGAAACATGGAAAGAATGCTGGGGTCTCTAGAGATATACATAGAAGTGCTAAAACACAGATGAGTGAAAAGGATAAAGAGTGGGCGTGAGTTATTAAAATGATTGGAATGGAGCTAAGTATATTGCACTACTTATGGGACCAGATTGTTCCATTCATCCCTCCCAAATTAAATTTCACTTTTCTCGTAGGAATCTTTTGTGGTTAACGGTTCCAAAGGGAGGATTTGTCTTTTATTTTATTTATTTTTGAGGAGAACACACCTTAGGCACACAGAAATACACACACATACACACCTACACCACCAAATGAAGCATGTTTATCTGCCCTTTAAGGTATTTGTGGTTTTGTCACTTCATTGAAAGAGTTAAAAATAAATAAAAGCTTAGGAAATAAATTTTGGAAAAGCCTCACAAATACAGGTTAATGGAAACAGAGATATTTCTACAGAAAAATTTCAAGGATATTCTAGAGTAATGACTTTGCAATTCTTTGTCTATTTGTTCAAATGGTCATGATGACATATCCTGGCTTTGTTAGTGCAGTTTTCCTGATTAAGAACCCCCATTACTCTAATTAAAATAACACCATCTGGTTTTAATACTGCACAATAAGTCTTCTACCCCTTAATCCCAGGGCTGAAGCAGCATTCACAGTGTGAACCATGGAGAGGTCAAGTGATATTAGTTCACTTGCAGCTACAATTTATGGATTCACTGGTGGAGTCACCTGAGGGGTAGTGGTACTGGAGATTTAAAAAAAAAAAAAATAGGTAGAGGATCCAGAAGAAAAAATAAGATACTAGAGTTGTGGGCATACATGCTAGATCTTCTCAAAATGGAGATCTTCACATTCTAAAGAGAAGACCTTTTTGAAGAGATAGCATTTGATGGACCTCTTTGAATCCACTGCTGGTGAGGGGTATATATGGGAACTATATACAAAATATATACTATATACAAAACTATATACAAAAAGACTGAAGGAAGGGTGACTTTGATGGGAACAACCTTGGTGAGCTCAAGGAACAGAAAGAAAATAAACTCGTCTAAAATAGAGCAACAGAAGGGAGAAAGATAGGTGACTGGTTGAGAAGGTAAGCAGAGTCCAGATCACGTTGGATATAGAGACTATTCCGGGAGACATAGTATAAGACATAGTATAATGTAATGGGAGACAAGGTATTTGTAGCAGAGGAACACGTGACATTTCTCTTTTTTCTAAATGTACAAGAAAAAAAGCCCAACTGCAATAATATATATATAAGATATTATATATATATAAGATATATAAGATATATATATAAGATATTATATATATAAGATATATAAGATATATATAAGATATAATATATGATATATCATATATTATATCATATATAATATATTGTATTATATATGATATATTATATCTCTTATATATATAAGATATATGTTATATATAACATAGATATATGTCATATATAAGATATATATATCTTTTTTATATATATATATATATTTCCATATATCTATACATATAGCAATGGATGCTCAAAACACAAGAGAGAGGTGGGAACCAAAAAGAGCTAGAGGTCTGAGAACTCTCGCTCCACTTAGCTCTAGGCAATCACTGATGCCAGAAATGCAGGCCCAGCATTTTCCTATAGTTCCTGGTATTTTATTTTGTTTTGTTTTGCTTTTCGGGAGAATCTAGAAATCCAGATTTTCATGTAAGAACTTTCCATTTTCTCAATGTTAGCAAATAGTACAAATTCACCTAAAATTAGGATACAAGCCATCACACTAAATTCAAGACAACACTAAACATGTATGAAAGCTGGACGAAGGCCTGGACTTGATAATTTACCATCTTTATGATGTTACATCTTGACTTTCAAAGACTGTGAAGGAGAAGAGTGAAAAGGAAAAGCAGATTATACCTAGGTCAGGTATCAGTGAGGGTCCTGGCAGGAAACAGATGGCAGACAGAGATAGATCATTGAGGAGAGACTGGTGAGGGTGAATTTATAATGGTGTAGGCAGTGTTAAGGAAAAGCAACAAGGGATGTTGATGTATTCGGGGCTAGGTTCAATAGGAGTTAGAATTTCAATGCAAGAAGGAGTCATCCCTGAAACCTGGAGAGGAGGCAGAGAAAGGGTGCTCATCCCCATGTATGGCCTTTGGTGAAAGAATACAGCCACTACAAGACTATGCCATATCAGGGGAAGAGCCAAAAGCCCTGTATTCTCACTATCAGATCCTCTTCAAGTGTCTTCCTTAGCCAAACTCAGCAGGGAGTTACAGATTTAGGGAAACTTACTCGTGCAGTTGATATCAGTCAATCTCCTGGGACACAAGAGGACAAAAGAAAACCATTTGTCAGGTATCATTTGTTTTTAAAGTGATTTAAAATATATTACAACTTAGTAATATATCATTCTAATAAGCAACAAACATCCTTCTAACTTAGGACATTTTTATGGAAACCATTTACAAACTAAAAGTTGTGTGTGTTGTGGGGGGTTAAGATGTATTTATTGATTTATTTATTTGAGAGAGAGAGAGAGAGAGAGAGAGAGAGAATACATAGGGAAAAGACAGAGGGAAAGAATCTTCAAGTAGACTCCCTATTGAGCATAGAGCCCAAGATAGAACTGGATCTCATGACCCTGAGATCATGACCTGAGCCAAAATCAAGAGTCAGACGCTTAACTGACTGGGTCACCCAGGCGCCCTTGTGGCTTTCTTTTTTAAACAGCAAATTACGGTCATTATACAAAGTCTTTTTTTTTACCTCACTCTGATACAGTATTTATTTGTAAACTTTATAAACTGTTATACATATATAAGCTCTTCTTGTTAGCAATGTCCAAAATACTAACTGGGCAAGTTTGTTCCCTGAGAAGAAATCAGTGAGGAGAAATATCTGCTGGGGAGATAGTGATATATTGTTAGCCCTAATTCCAGCACCAACTACTGTTTTCAGGGAAACAGGAGAACTGCTTTAGGACGTACTCAGTATATCTTAGAGTGAAGAAATGGTTACAAAAGATAGCCTAGCCTCAGTTCTGATGCTCATGAGCGCTGTGTCAGTAGGCGAGCCACAGAATCCCCATAATCATAAGAGGGTTGGTTATTTCCAATGGAGCCAGCATACACTAATCATAAGAGCATAGACTCCTGCCTCAGACAGTCAGGGTCTCAAATCCTGACTCTAGCCCTCTTGGCTATAAAGGGGTTGCTCTGAAGAATGGCATGAGATGAACTGGAGGCACTGCTAAGCCAGTACCTGGTCCATAGTAAACATTCAAGAGAGACAAGAGTTACAAGCATATTATAAGGAAAAAAGTATCACACAAAATGGCATTCTGAGGCAATGTAAAAAATGCCAATTATTACCATTACTATTGTCTATATCCTATGGGAGAGTCCATATGAACATTCTTTGCCAATTATGATGAGATAAGAGCTGGGTTCTTGGTAGATGATCTGAGGAATACAAGAGGGATGTTGAACTAGCATAATACTCCATTTGGATAGTCCCTAAGTCATTGGCTTTTCTGTGAAGTTCCCATCCCTAACAGCCAGTTTTCACCCAATGAATCCTTCTGTTTAAATGCTTCCCAGCCATCAGAAAGGATGAAATCTTATCATTTACATTGACATGGATGGAACTGAAGGGTATTATGCTAAGCAAAAGAAGTCAATCAGAGAAAGCCAATTATCATATGGTTTCACTCCTATGTGGAATATAAGAAACAACACAGAGGATCATAGAGGAAGGTAGGGAAAACTGAATTGAAAGAAATCAGAGAGGGAGACAAACTGTGAGAGATTCTTAACTGTAGGAAACATACTAGGTTTCTGGAGGGAAAGCAGATGGGGAGATGGGGTAACTGGGTGATGGGCTTAAGAAGGGCATGTGATGGGATGAGCACTGGGTGTTATATACTACTGATGAATTATTGAACTCTACATCTGAAACTAATGATGTATTATATGTAGGCTAATTGAATTTAAATTAAAAAATAAAATAAAGTCTCTTCAATAAATGGTGCTGGGAAAACTGGACAGCTATATGTAGAAGAATGAAACTTGACCATTCTCTTACACCGTACACAAAGATAAACTCGAAATGGATAAAAGACCTCAACGTGAGACAGGAATCCATCAGAATCCTCGAGGAGAACATAGGGAGTAACCTCTTTGATATCAGCCATAGCAACTTCTTTCAAGATATGTCTCCAAAGGTGAAGGAAATAAAGGCAAAGATGAACTTCTGGGACTTCATCAAGATAAAAAGCTTCTGCACAGCAAAAGAAACAGTCATCAAAACAAAGAGGCAACCCACGGAATGGGAGAAGATATTCGCAAATGACAGTACAGATAAAAGGTTGATATCCAGGATCTATAAAGAACTCCTCAAACTCAACACACACAAAACAGATAATCATATTAAAAAATGGGCAGAAGATATGAACAGACACTTCTCCAATGAAGACATACAAATGGCTACCAGACACATGAAAAAATGTTCATCATCACTAGCCATCAGGGAGATTCAAATCAAAACCACATTGAGATACCACCTTACACCAGTTAGAATGGCCAAAATTAGCAAGACAGGAAACAACGTGTGTTGGAGAGGATGTGGAGAAAGGGGAACCCTCTTACACTGTTGGTGGGAATGCAAACTGGTGCAGCCACTTTGGAGAACAGTGTGGAGATTCCTCAGGAAATTAAAAATAGAGCTTCCCTATGACCCTGCAATTGCACTGCTGGGTATTTACCCCAAAGATACAGATGTAGTGAAAAGAAGGGCCATCTGTACCCCAATGTTTATAGCAGCAATGGCCACGGTCGCCAAACTGTGGAAAGAACCAAGATGCCCTTCAACGGATGAATGGATAAGGAAGATGTGGTCCATATACACTATGGAGTATTATGCCTCCATCAGAAAGGACGAATACCCAACTTTTGTAGCAACATGGACAGGACTGGAAGAGATTATGCTGAGTGAAATAAGTCAAACAGAGAAAGTCAAGTATCATATGGTTTCACTTATTGGTGGAGCATATCAAATAATATAGAGGACAAGGGTAGATGGAGAGGAGAAGGGAGTTGAGGGAAATTGGAAGGGGAGGTGAACCATGAGAGACTATGGACTCTGAAAAACAACCTGAGGGTTTTGAAGGGGCGGGGTGGGAGGGTGGGGGAACCAGGTGGTGGGTATTAGGGAGGGCACAGATTGCATGGAGCACTGGGTGTGGTGAAAAAACAATGAATACTGTTACGCTGAAAATAAATAAAAAATTTAAAAAAAAAAAAAAAAAAAAAAAAAGATAAAAAAAAAAAAAAATAAAATAAAATAAAATAAAATAAATAAATGTTTCCTTTGATTTATTTCAAGCCTACCAAAACAAAAGTTTCTTCAAAGAAAGTTCACATTCCCCTACTCCCTGAATGTTTTTTTGAGTTGCCTCTGCCTGTCCTCCCAGATGGTCACCTTTTCAGTCTATCCCACTCTTAACACTAGCAGGTTTTTCTTGAGATTGTTTTTCCCTGTTAAATAATAGATACCTATTCTCTTCTGAAGCCCTAAAACTGTTTTTGAGCAACTTTACACACATCAAAGAAATAAATACCAACCACCTTTAAGTTATATTTATTGTTTTTATATTAAGGAAAGTTGTGGCAGCCTCCTCACATTTCTCCATAGCTAAGAATGATTTTTAACAGTCCCAAACTGAAGTCAAATGGTGTAGTGGGGAGTATACTCTCCATGGAGAATTTAAGGTCCCTTGATACATGTAAAAATGAGTTTTGCTGTGTATTCCTCTCAGGAATTGTAAAAGGTAGCATCGCTATATTTTGGTCTTAGAAAGTTATAAGATGTGTATGTGTGTTAAATAGTTTGAATGTTACTGTGAAATTTCCATAGACATTGCTTGGTTTTCCTGTTCTATAATAAGCTTTAAGTGTGGCATACGATCGGAGAAAGAATAAATGGTCATTAAAACAGACAAGAGCTCAGTGGTAAGGAGTGATAAGGTAGGAAAAGAAATGGAGGATAAAATTATCTCAATTTCATGGTCTGCCTGAAAAGCTTAAGTGGGACTTTGAGTATTTTATATGCCTTAGCTGATCTGATGTTCTCCATCTGTTACTAGCCCCTGGAGGCTGACTGGCCATTAAACACAGAATGGTGACTGGTGTAGCAGGTGCAGTGAAGTGGGAAGTTGTGGAGCAAATAAAACAAGTCCACGGCATCTATAAGCAATGTTGACCCCCAGGAAATTTTAAAAGGTTGTGCACTGTGGTATTCATGACGTATGTGTGAGAGGTATGATGGCAAGTGTATTTTTCATGGAAGTACTTCAATTACTTGCATGTTGTTTTTTCTTTTGAATTCCCAGGTTCTACACTATACAATTACTTAAAACTCAAAGAGAACTATGACTTCCTTTGACAAATTGCCCTCTACTGCAACTCATTGGCTCAATGTCAATGAGAGTGTTGCCTGGGCTACACCCTTTGCTTAAATAATTCTCTAAACCTACTGCTGTGAGTCAGCCGTTCTCTTCCCGTAAGTTTTCCTTGACACTGTTTGACATCTGTATCAAATTGAAGTTTCTTATTAGCACCTTTCAGGATTTCTAGCATTCCACTTGATGCATCTCTTTCCTACATTCTGTTTTAAAACTCTCTGC
The DNA here is from genome assembly GCF_963455335.1 of Martes martes. Classification (NCBI taxonomy): domain Eukaryota; kingdom Metazoa; phylum Chordata; class Mammalia; order Carnivora; family Mustelidae; genus Martes; species Martes martes. Next base: position 106,490,364 of record NC_137889.1, read on the forward strand.
ACATTCTCTGTGCTCTGGCCCCTATTTATTCCCTTTTCTATGTCTTCCTACCACCCTCTCATTCTTCTGTTTGTCTGCAACTGCTTTTCTTAGTGCATTCAACAACTTCCCTCTTTTTGTTGATTCAGTTTCTCCTTTATATAATTTATTTCTCAAGCTCTCAAGATGGCTGGTGAGAAATTTGCAAAGGGCAATTTTCTAAAGAGTTGTCAACATTCTATGAGGACAATTCTTCCTTTAGATACTAAATACAAAGGTGCTGTACAGGAAACAGCTCTTTCACCTTTTTTTTTTTTTTTCTTATCAACAATTTCTCAATGATCTTCATCCTTGAGCTAAGCTAGAGAGGCTCTGCTGTTCACAAAACCTGCATCCAGTCCAATAGAAAATCCAGCTACCTCTACCTCCAACATACTCTAAATCCAACTGTTTCTCATGACCTCCAACTTATCTCACAAATCTAAGCCACCAATGGTTCTTGCCTGGATGCTGTCTTCTTTTCTCTACACAGTGGCCTCTGTGAACCTTCGAAAACCTGTTAGCCCATGCTACTCCTCTGCTCAAAATCTCTCACTAGCTCCATCTCTCTTTCAAAATAAAAGTACTTATAAAGATCAATAAGGTTCTACACAATCTGACCCAACTCTTCCTCTGACCTCATCTTCTCTCTCTCTCCCTTTACCCACCCCATCCAAGTCTTCCACTCAACTTCTTCCCAGTGTCAGATGTTTGCTCATGTCCTTCTTCCTGTGCTGCTGAATTTCCAGATATTCCCATTCCCAACCCCTCACTTTACTCAATTTTCTACTCAAATTTGCCTTCTCTAAGAGATCTCCCCTAACCACAGAATCTGTTTCTTTACCCTGCTTCAATTTTCTTCATAGGGCTCATCTTCTGTCTCCTATAGAATTTATATAATTTTTGTTTATTTTCTGTCTCCCAGGCATTGCCCTAAAAAATAACTGAAATGTAAAAACAATGAAAGGATGAACTTTTTTGTTTTGGTTTTCTCCTTCTATCCACCATGCCTACAAAGCTGCCTGGCACATAGAAGTCATTCTCGGTGAGTATGTGTTGATTGAGGGAATGTGAGTTGGGAGTGTCTTCTGTGCCTCAGGGCACCATTTGTTAAAATAATTTTCGGGAGCATCAATAGCAATTTTATTTCAAGAATGTGTTGATTTGCTTCTATAGCTTGAGTAAATGCAGGGATGAGGAAATTAGTAATGCGTGAAGTAGTGGGAGCTGCCACTATGGCACACCCCTAAAAAAGAACAACTTACAAGGTATTATGGTGGTCATACCACCAGACCAAACATATTCTCAAGCACTGGTGATACTTTGAATACATTAGGTGGGTAAACAAAGAAGCCTCAATAAAGTTAATACCTAATGGTGAGTTTCTAATTTGACCAGTTTTACATGAAGGCAATAATGCCTCAAATACCACTCACTCTCTAAAAGTAGATGAAATACACAGATGGAGTCTCCTGCCAGCCAACCTTATGGTAAAATATAGTGCTATATCTAATATCTTGGTGGGGTGTTTTTCCCAAGTAAGTTTAAGTACATAGGCCCTGAGTTCCAGAACTGACTTGGATTAGTTGACAATTTTTTTTTTGATTAGTTGACATTTTTAACAAAGCAAAAACAAAGAGTTTTTTTGTTCTTGTTGTTTTTCTTTTTTTCTGTCTATCTTCTTTCACTCAGATTCCAACACCTTTGCTATGGTTTTTGACCACACCATGTCATAGATTTGTTAACAGTGTATTGCCTGGTATATCTGTTCTAAGAGCTGGGGATTACCTTATTTTCTAAATGTGGTGACTTCTTTGACTTAATTATATGTATCCAAAAATTGGTTGGACATTATTAAAAATTAATTCTCTCAGTGGAGATGGCTTAGTCAGTTGACTCCTGATTCAGGTCATGATCTCAGGGGACTGGAATCTAGTCTAAGGTGGGTTCAGTGCTCAGCGAGAAGTCTGTTTCTTCTCTCGCCTGTCCCCCAACTCACGCTAGCACTCTCCTCTCTCCCTCTCTCTCACATAAATAAGTAAATAAAATCTTTTAAAAAATTTCAGGTCTCTCATTCCAGTGAGATACTGTCCTGGCCATAGCTGCTGAAAGAGTCTTACTCTACACTGTCATTAATAAACCCTCTGGCTAAGACAGAGTAGAATACATCGGGTTGAGGGAAAAAAACTTTAGCCATTAACTTGAAGATTTTGAATTTCAGTTTCTTTGGGCTCCTTATTCTAAAGAGAAAGATAACAAATATAGACTTTAAATTCTCTGGACTTCAACTTATTTTGACTTTAGCATTCAAGAGGATTTAAATTTCGTGCCTTAATTTCTCCTAGGTATTTCTTAATGGTACAGGACTTATATTCAAAAGTCTTTGAGTTGTTGGAATTTTATGATTGCAGTCCTTTTTACACATTTTATTATCAGATACCCAATGTGTCATTCAATCTCACTGCAGAACCACTGATAGATTGGATAACATGATGGGCATAATTTGAGATGCTAAAAAGAAAGAAGAGTTATTTTCCAATGCTGAGTATAGTGTGGTCTTGGAGTCAATTGAATTAATGAATTATCTTGATCCATCTTGCCATCTCCTGGGGATAAAAATCTAAACTTTCCACTCCTAGTCCTACGAGTATCCATAAAGAAGTAACCAGCAGTGGGGGAACGACCTCATCAGGTGTTGCTTTAGTAGGTAGCTGATCTATGGTGGTATGTTCACCATGGACAAATGGCTATGTACAATGTGTTGAAAATATAAAGATCTGGGGAATGATGAGGGAGAGTTTTTTTTCTTTTCTAGTTCTTAACATTAGTTGAATGTGGAGTGTATAATAATCTTTGTCTCTACCCCTCACTCACTCTTTTCATGTGCTGTGAATTATCCAGTTTTACAGCATTTCAAATGAGATTCTTAAAGGAGAAATGCATAGTTCTCTTCTTTCCCTACCCTTCTTTGGCATAAATTGCCAGAAGAAAGTGTGTTACTCTGTTCTGCCCATCCATGCAGTGAATTTTACCAGGGCAGGTCCCACAGATAGAAATGATGTTGTCTGGTGTTGTCTGAGAATGGGCAACTTTCTAGTATCTTGCTCTGGAACCTGGTCCTTTCTAGTATCCTCTGGCTTATGCTACACACCATACTCTCTGATAATTTTATCAGCCCAGGGTAATCCGTCATCTGCCTTTCCTTCTTAACTTTTTTTCCTCAAATGGCCTGAATTTGGGGGGTGGAGAAAAGTGTAATTGATTGTTTCCCCCCTCAAATCCTACGGCTGTGATAAGGCATTGTGTTTCTTGGCTAAAAGGAAGTCAAGACAATTTGTCAGTTTTCAGAGCATCTCTCTGAGCTCAGTGGAAAAGAAAAATATTACCCATATGACTGTTATAGGCTAAAAATACACTGTAGCTAGGAAATACAAATGTTCTCAATTTGAGGAAATGAATAACTATTTAAGAATAACTATTTAAGTGACTAATTAGAATAATGTGGAAGTTATTTCAGCAATACTTGAGGTATCTTCAACTCTGACCTCCAGCTATGGGACTGTTTGAGCTTCATGATGCTGCCATAGCTACACTTAATCCATCCCACTGTCACAGAACGTTTATTTCCCACATTTCCAGCCCATTAACATCTCTAATACAATATGGGCTTCTACAACAACTCCCAGTCTCAAAATTGGTGAGTTCTGTTTATCAAAGACTCCTGACATCTCTGTATTTAGGAAGCAGAGGAAAGACTTTGCCAGGTAGTAGCTGTGAGTTCACTTAGGACCAGGTAACTCAGTCTGTATCCATGTAGAAATAAAGATATTCTATCGCTTCATTGTGCCATTGGGGAATGAACCAATATGCTAAGCATGTTGGCATCTCTGGGGAGATTTTATTATTTTTTATTTTTTTAAAGATTTTATTTATTTACTTGACAGACAGAGATCACAAGTAGGCAGAGAGGCAGGCAGAGAGAGAGAGGAGAAAGCAGGCTTCCCGTGGAACAGAGAGCCCAATGCGGGGCTCGATCCCAGGACCCTGGGATCATGACCTGAGCTGAAGGCAGAGGCTTTAACCCACTGAGCCACCCAGGGGCCCCTCTGGGGAGATTTTAATCAGGCTAGAAGATTATAGGAAATAGGCTATGTGGCTTCATGTGTTTTGAAGAAGTTTGTGGAGAGTCCTTGTTCCAAGATGTTCCAGAACACAAAGTAGGAATAAATGGGTAGAAAGCACAGCCCGAAATATTTTAGTTTAATGAAATAGTAACTTTCTAACAATTACATCTGTCCTGCCATGAATAAACTGCCTTTAGTGATAAAAAACTGCCTTGGGTCATCTCATGGTGATGTCATCCAAAGGATTCCTACCCCAACTGTCAAATCAGATTGTCCATTTGAACTCTGAGAATGTATGATTTTGTGAAAGTTTTTCTCAAAAGCAAAACACAAGGAAATTTGAATTCCATTTTTGAAGGAGAAAAATTTAATATATTTTATCTTATTATACATTTTACCTAAATTACAAAGTCAATAGCCGCAAATATATTCTGCTACAAAGCTTTCTGTAAGAAATATCTCTATAAGAAAATACATCTCATTAACATTTCCTGTAAATAAATTACTTCAAATAATAATTTTGGGATGTACATAGGGAACTAATGCAAATAACAGATTGTAAATGTGATTGCTATATAGGAAATGTTTGACTGAAATGTTCCATTTTCATGTTGCCAAGCTTATAGAAACCTGTTTGCACAGACTTTGGTTCTTGGATAGATTAGCTTGTAATTTTTGTTTTAGCAGACATGTGGAAAAATGTGAATCTTAATCACCCTTGTAAATGTGTATGGGAAGCTGAAATTCTTAATAGACATGCAGGCTCAGATTTAATCTCTACTGGGAAAACTTGAATTTGAAACTGCAGAAGGGGTTTAAGTAAGAGAAAATTAAGGAGTGACTTGCAGTCTATAAAAGAAAAGGTCAAAAGTAATAACTATAAGATAATTTTTTGCTTTATACTCTAGACATAAATATTTAGAACTGAGCAAAGTAAAAAAGGTAATAAAATGGTTTCAAAGAATTTGGAAACTGTGGTTTCTACAGGTTAGCAATATGTAGATTTTACATTATTCCATTTATATTCTTTACTTTCAATGGCTGCAGAAAACAGAAATGGTATCTTTGGCTAAAAACAAAAACAAAAACAAAAAAAGAAAAACCCAGCTATTAAAGAGAGAGATTGGTACAGAAATTTCAGATGATGCCATTGGTAAGTTAGAAGTTGATGGAGGACAATAGAACCTTAAGATACTACCTGCCCTGGGAGTCTATTTCATGAGACTTCTTCATATTATTTTAGGACCTCAAAAAATATAAAATAAATATTTTGAGGTCAACTAGTGACCTATACAGAATTCGTCTGCATAGTAAATATTGTGGTAGCACATCCCATGGAAAACTTCCATTTAGGTTGTGCAGCCTTGGGATTCCAATACGAATAGTCAGTTTGTGCTTCAGATACATGATCGACATGTTGCCAAAACCTGGGCACTTGACAAAGTTTTGTCCATTTCCTTTGTGTCCCTCAGTGCAGCACAAATGTAGATCAGTTTCTGTTTTCAGCTTTTCCTGACTGTACTGCTACATGTGTAAAGAATAAATGGGTTTACCGATCTAATTCTATCAAACACACAGAATGCCAAAGCTTCAAAAAATAACAATCTGTTAGTGTTGATTCTGTATCTTGGACACCTTAAAATTTTTTGCACTCTGTGAAATTCCACTCTTTACTATTTACAATTAATTGGGATACTTTGGAAAATAAAATATATTCAAGGTTGGAATCACATACGATCAAGAAAATGTGCAATGCCATTCCTTTAGAATGTGAATGGACTGTTTTGCCTTATACTAGTTCTTGGGAAATTACCAGTGAAAATGAACTTTTGAAAAATGTAAATAAACAGTTGAAAGCAAAATAAGTTTGGTTTTTCCTAAAGGCATTCATAAAAGCCTTGAAATTATTTTGAGATTATTTGGAAAATACTGACTGCTTTTTTTCTTGTCTACCAAGGCCTTTCATTGAGCCATAGAAGTAGCATTCCAAACCAAAAACTGATTCTATGTTGCAAATTATCTATGTTCCATGCTTTCATTTCCTATTGAACAACGCTTTTTATGTTAGAGCCTATTGTATGCCAAGGGACTATTTTGTTAAACTATAACTTTGAATTAGAAATATGGCTTTTAGGTTATTTCTATAGGCAATCACCAATCTGAAGGAAATTGATCCTCCAGCACAACCTAAACTCTTAGAAAGTCATATGGTATTTGTCAGTAATTTTCACTGTGTGCTTTTTTTTTTTCAGTAATAGCATTTTCACAAACGTGTACATTATTTACATGAACAAGTTGCATCATGGAAAAGCATCAGTTGTACTACATTTGTTACCCCTTTCTAATCTGCTTATTCTCTTTTCTTTTTTCTCTCTCTGTCATCTCTATATTCTTATCACTTTCCTTATTTGAGCCATTCTTCTGAGATCCAAATCCTATTTTCCACCATGCTATAATGCATTAAATACACAGATTCACAGTCTGCTAGGGATGATTTTCCTCAGAGGTGATCATATTTTCTGACACACGTGGAGTCTGGCTTTGGAAGAATAGGTGGCATCTTTCCATACTTTACACGACAGGCCCTTTGCACAGTCACACCGCTGGAAAATTTCCAGCCCATGAGAGCCCTTCTTGCGCTGTTTGGTACAGACTTCCCCCTGATGGAGCACTGGTTTGCAGATTTTGGTCCAGAAGTGGCGAGCACAGCAAAACCCTTCGATGCAGTCTGATGATCGTAGGCAGGGGTCTCCTTCATGCCCTGCAGAGATGGTGTGACCAAAAGATATTACCATGACACTAGAAAAAAATTCTACTTTGCAATCAGAGGTACATACAATACTTTTACTTTTATGATGGAAAGTCTTGGATTCCTATCACTTGACTCTCCCTCTAACCATGTCAATCCATTATTGTCTATTTTGATTAGTTGCCGTCTGAATATCAAGTTTCATGAAGAGCTAGGACTGTGCTTCATCTTCGCTTTACTTTGGCATGGTCTGCTCTTAGATATTTCTCCGATCATTTTTGTTTTTGAGATGAATGAAAAATTAATAAAGAGAACTACTTTCAAGGTAATTAATTTGATACCTTCTTAGAAGATGTAAATAAACTCTGTTTCAAGGAGAAAGCTGAAATTCTCAGGGACGCCTAAAACCCTGCATCAGTGTCTAGCCAGCAGAACAGAAACTTAAGACAGAAGATGTTTAATGCAGAGAAGTAGGCATGCAGGTGGTGGCAGGGCTAAGAAGGACCAGAGGATGGTAAAGCAACAGAGCTGGAAGCCACTACCACATTCAGACTGGAGGATCCAAAGGTGAAGGTCATGTCAGCATCTGGGGCCAGGAATTGCGCTGGGACTGGAATCCCAAAGGCCCTCCGGACAGGGAGTCTAGTACCATTCAGTCTCTAAAGAGTTGTGAGTCAGAGCAGAGTAGAGAAAGGGCAGACAGCTCCAGAGTCAACCAAGAACCCATCATTTAAACATGTGGAAGAACAAATCTGGATATTTAATTCAGAAAAAATGGCCAAGTCAACAAAGAGCAAACACACATCACAGCTGGGTTGATGTGTCACCTATATAAAGAAGGGATCAATCAACTTCCCTGTATTTTTGCCAGATTGTATATATTTAGGCTTTTTAGGCCATATGATCTGTCACTTCTCAATTCTTCTGTCACAAAAGCAGACATAAGTAATGCCTAAATGAACCGGCAAGTCTGTATTCCAGCAAAACATTGTTTTACAAAAACAGGCAGTAGGACAGACTTGGCACACAGGCCATAATGTGTCAGTCCTGGTCTAAAGGATTATCTGTCATCCCAGAAGGAACCAGTCCCACTGTGGGAAATGGACACGACCCACTAGCCATTGTCATAAGAGTTCTTCCTAGTTGCCATCAGAAAATGACACATAAAACTATATAAAATTATTAGTAAATTTGAAACTGTACTGTGACATAGCCATTTATTGGAATAAGGAAGGATACTCATGTAATGGCAAATGCATGTGAATTTGGTGGAATAGAAATAGGAGACTGGGTAAAGACATGGGTCTTCAGGGAGCATAGCCAAGGGATAATTGCAGAGGAGCTGTCAATCTTTTTAGCACTATCCGTGTCAACATTACTATTCCAGATCTGACTAATAGGTCAGGTATTCTATAGGACACTAGCTCTGCAGAACATAAAAATGTGGGGAAATGTTTCTGTGGTCGAGAAGTATGGGGACACACGGTGTTTAAAAACCTTAACCAGTTTTCCTCATTGCTGGGCTTCTCAGAGCCCTCAATATACCAATTATATGAACTTTCCAAACTGGGAGATACATTATTACAAAACTCTTGAACACAGCACACTTTTATTCACAGAATGTCTTAAAGGAGTGATGTTCCACAGAACACACTTGAAAGAAGCCTCCTTTAAAGATAAATGTGTTCCATGCCTTCAGTGTTTTACTATTAGTAGTAAAGTTCAATAATTTCATGCTTTCAAATTTAACGGTTAGTGATTAGGTTTCCCAAATATTTGATGCAAGTAAGGGGATTTTATGACCATATAATCCTACTAGAAACCAATTATTTTTGATAAGTTCGTCTATAAATAGTTTAGTTTAGTGAAATAAAATTTCTGTAAAGGTGAGAAAAAGATTCAAAAGCTTAGGGATGTAATAATATGACTGCAAACATTTAAAGGGAGGACTGTTCAGAAAATGGCATGATTGATCAGGGGTGCTGCAGTTCTCATAATATATATTTCCTAATAATTTAACAGCTCTTAGAAACCTCCAGCATCCTAAAAATTAATAATTAATAAATTCCGTTAAAATCTTGCCAACAAAGTAACTTCCTTGTTTTTTTTTTTTCTAAAACCAATGCAATGAGTTATCAATATTTTAATTCTACTTCTCTCCAAACAAGAAAAAGTAAGCATAGAGTTACAGATTTCCTACCTTTTATGTGTGACATCTTAGTGTGTGGTCTTCCTAGATTTTGCCATCCCAAGTCGTGGTTTGAGTAATGACCATGGTTCCGATCTCTGTGTCGGGTGCCATCCAGAGCTGGGATGTGAGGGGTTAAGATGCTCTCAGTGACAGGGATGCAGATGCCTGGAGATAGCGAATAAGCAGTTAGACTGATTCAATTCTATAAAGTCCAGTGCTTATCCAGCCATTGTGCTGATGTGAGGTGTGACGCTATCTCTTATCCATTTATCTATGTATCTACCTATCATCTATCTATCCTCTATTCATTCAGCTATTCTCTTATTTACATAAATAATATTGAATCATATTACATAATATGAAATAGAATTAAATCGCCGAACCAAAGTCAGGCTTCCTTAATTTGAATCTCGTCTCTCTCAAGACCAAGTGACTGTGGGCAAAAATAGGAATAAACACACTTCATTCACATTCATTAAGTTGTGAATACATGTGAAGTGTTTAAAATAATGACTTAGTATTAAATTAATATTAGCTGTTTGTACTTTTAAAATGTCTGACCAGATATTCACCTTCAGGATCCAGTTTCCTTTGTTGATCAAAAATATAACCTTTTTCTACATTATAAACATCTCTAATGGCATGAGGTCTTCTTCCCTTCACCTGTCCCAGGTACTTTCAATAGGACTCTGCCCAGAGGTCAGGAGCATGTATACAGCTAGAAGTCTGATTATCTTGGTTTATATGACTAAGTTTATGTTTCTGATCACCTTCTATAATTTTTTAATGGTCTTATCCTGTATTGTCCTTGAGTCACTGATGAAATGATGATGTCATTTCATCATTATTGCTGAATTGTCTCCCTATAAATTCACTGAGACTGGGTGAACTCATGTTTATGGAAAGGCTGAGGAACAGACTCCTACGTCTCTGCTTGGAGGAACCACTCACTCCTTCACTATGAGTGTGGTGCAGGGCGAGGCCTTTAAAAGAAGACACCCTGAATATAAGAGTCAAGGTATGGACCTGGAATGACTCACCACTGTATTGCTAAATCACCATAGGTTCTTTGCTTTTCTTGTATGTATTCACCTACTTGTTTATAGATATTCATATAAAACACTTCAGCATGGCAAATCCTAGATTGCTATAGAATATAAAATGTAGAAATACAGATCAGAGCCCAGGAAAACTAGAATTGGGGAGGTAATCCAAGTAACCATACACCTATCTAAACCATGATCCAATCCCTGCCAGTTTGGAAAGGCTCCTTGCCTTTCAGAGGTCTGGTTAAGGAGAAGGTAGTTGAATTAGCTAGACATGCCTCCTACATAAAAAGAAAGAGGCCTGTTGACACTGAACTAGATCTTTACCATTATTGCAGCGGGTCCCGGGACAACACATGCCATCTCTATGGCAGCGCTTCTTTTTCCTTCGACACACCATGCAGGCCGAGGATCCTTGGTGGGGACTGTGGCAATATCTCCCAATTTCACATTCCTTATCACTGCTACAAGGGTAGGCCTGTCAGAAAGTGCAGCAACAACACCAAACAGAGTAGATTAGATTCCGTCACACTTATGAATAGTCAGTGCGGGAAATCATGGTGGGAAATACATCACAGTAGGTTTCTCGTCAAAGGAAATGTGCCATTGAAATCATGTCTGAGCACGGATCCTACATAGAGACATTTCCTTCATCGAGGACCCTATAAATATTGATTGTTGGTGGGGACAAAGATAGAGTTGATGCTATTCCAGTATTTTTGATGACACAACTTTGGAGCTGGGATTTATATTTTGTGTGAGTCCGTAGAGCTTTTAAGAGTAACTTTGGGGGGGGGGGCCTGGGTGGCTCAGTGGGTTAAAGCCTCTGCCTTCAGCTCAGGTCATGATCCCAGGGTCCTGGGATCGAGCCCCACATTGAGTTCTCTGTTCGGCAGATAGCCCGCTTCCCTCTCTCTCTCTGCCTGCCTCTCTGCCTACTTGTGATCTCTGTCTGTCAAATAAATAAATAAAATCTTAAGGAAAAAAAAAAAAAGTAACTTTGGGGGCTCAGAAATAGTTGTAATTGTAATAATGACACTGATTTATGGTGTAAATGAAACAGCTTCACTATTCCGTTTTTCCTCTACTAAAATGGAGAAGAAGTTTAAATAAAACAAAAAAGGACTGTGCTAGAAGCTAAAACACATCTCCTGCTTCTGCCCATGAGGATCATGGCAGAGAACCACTTCTAGAACTGTTTGAGGTAACAAGCTGTTTGGCACAAAGAAATCAAGGAGCAGCGTCCTTATTCCAAATGCAGGAGGTGAGCAGCAGTGGGGTTCTGAGTGGTAAGGGAAATGCTCAACTCCAAGGGCATTGTGTTCTCAGGAAATGAAAAGGAAGGCTCTTTGCATACAAAAAGAGCCCTATGGCCTACAGCACCTTCAATTTATACAGAAAAGACCCAGTATCTCCATTTCTCACCATGTGAGGCTACTTAAACAGCACCCTAGATGATCTCCCCAAATAAAAATACATGCTCCACTTATGTACTCCTTGCCTCTTGGAAGTGTTCAGGAAACTCAAAATGTCCCTGTCTGCAGAGATGGAGTTGAGAAATTGAACTGCCATGCCACACATCAAACTTCCTCATATTTTGAAGCATGTTGACAGGGAGACTTATTTATAAGTTGTTTTTCTTTTCTTTTTGTAGTTCTTTCCTGTTTTCAGAGTAATGGATTTTTTTTTAATTGAAAAATACAAAAAGTAAAAAGAAGCTATGTAGTTGTTTTTAAGCTTGCATAAATGATATGAATGCAAACCTATGGGCTAAAGTTCTTGTGACTCTCAAATAATTAGTGGGATTTGAGTGCTTTGCTTATGAAATGAGGTCTGGTGACCTAGGTATGCATGCATGGTCTATTTCTTTTCCCTTTTTTTCTCCCTCTCTTACACTCTCTTCCTCCTGCCTCCCACCCTTCTGCTATGTGTGGCTACATTCAGTGTCCCCATGTTTTTTGTTTCCATCAGATCGTCTTCAGTTTAACAGAGGAAATAAATGTGAAGCTGATACGTAAGATTGAAGACTTTACATATTCTATGGGGGGAAAAATACACTTTCAGCTTGATTACAAGAGGAAAATCACAAATTTCGAGTTGCAAGTGCTTTTGAAGGATTATATGGTGGTCATGTTTGATGCCTACATTATAATCGTAGCCAAATAAAGCTATAAAATGAATTTTCATATTATGGTCCCATTCTGGATCTCCATCATTAGGCTTAATGGAGAATCTGAATGAGGTTAAATTCAGAATATTAGTCCATTTTTCAAGATACCAAGACTGATGAAAACAAAACAAATGTCACTTCCCGCCTTGCCACACTCTTTCCCCCAAGCACTTTACTCCCTTCACAGTTAAACCCATTAATTTTAAGTGAAATACAATTCACATGTTTCTGATTCATTTACATTTATTTCATCAAATTGTTTTGCAAGAAACATTTGATGTCTTACAACTTTTTTTTTTTTGCTTCCTTAAAAATAGGTCATGTTCTTTCAATGGAAATACACAAGTGTTACCTAAAACATCATGAGCAATTTGCAACACAAACAACAAATCTTCAAGGGATTCTGATTATAGAATAATACTTAATTCCATTCCTAAAAAAATAAAATAAAAACAATAGTCTATAAAGTAAAAAGCAAGTTTTTTGCTAAAAGTAGCAGTTCATTTTGCAGAAAATTGTGGAAGATACATCATTAACTTCCCATTCTCAGTTTGTGGGAAATGGAAAATGCTTGAAATGGAAAATATTTAATGCATGGCACACCTGGATGGCTCAGTTCGTTGAGCATACGACTCTCGGTTTCGGCTCAGGTCATGATCTTAGGGTCACGAAATCAAGCCCCACTATTTGCTCCACACTCAGCATGGGGTCTGCTTTAGATTCTCTGCCCCTCCCTTTTCCTCTGCCCCTCCCTCCACTCTCTCTCTCTCTCTTTCTCTTTCTAAAATAAATAAATAAAATCTTTTTTGTAAAAGAAAATATTTGATGCCGATGATATTGCAAAAAAGTAATATGTATAGTAGTCCTCTGTTTGAGTGGGATCACAGTAAAATTCTCACGAGTTCTTCAGAGGAACGTTTAGTTGGTCTAAGAGATAAAATATGTTAGAGGAAATGCAGTGTTATTATGCTATTTTTGTAGTTTTATTTAAAGCCAATTTAAATAGAAATGACACAGGCAGAAAAAATATGCAGAATTTTATGTAATAAAAGATTATTGTTAATGTGAACTTGCACTTGAAATGCAATCCCAGAACATAATATTAAGAGAAATTCTTTGACAATTGAAATAAAATTTTAATAATCAAAATGCAAGATTATATTATATGGCCTCTAGTATGCTTATGAAACTCCTTGCTCCAATAAACAGCCTTCAAATATGAATAAAATAAATGATAAGACAAATTGATTGAAGCAGGTCTTTGGGAAAGCAAAGAAGATGGGAGCGTGCGTCACCTTCTGAAATCATTGTCTCCCAAACCAGATCTACTCAGCCATATAGCTTCCTTTGGCATAACCATTAGCAACAAAACACAGAACATGGGAAAATATGGATCTAAACCATTAATAACAGTTCTCATATTTTCAGCCTAATACATTATTTTTTAATAAAGAGCTTTAAATATGACATTTTCGTCTCAAGGATGAGTTCTCTGCAGCTTGCTAGTTTCTTCCCATATTTCCCCCTTAAAATGTCTGGAAATGCTATCATAGCAGGCAAGAGAGGAAGGGAGGTAGAATGGGAAGGAGGGAGAGAGAGAGAGAAAGAGAAAAGGGAGAGGGAAGTACGTGGTTAAAGTAGTTATGGATGATCCTGAAGTAGTGATGACTGTGGCATTAATAGGCCACTGAAGGGAATTATATACATTAATAAAAGTGCAATTCAGAAACTTTCCCATAGAAAAATTTTTATTTTCTGCTTACTTTAGCCTCAAAAGCCTGTTGCTTTTCCCATCTGATGATGGTTTTATGCCATACAAAAAATGAATTTGAGTATCTTAGTCTAACTTTCCATTTAACAAAAGCAATAACATGCTTCCCTGTTACTTATTTGTATAAATTAATAAGAAGACCAATTTTTTACCTGCTATGAAAATTATTAATAGTGAATTTGCATGGTTCTTCATTGACTTGTCTAGATAAACAGTCTGAGGAAAGGTGACATTGGGCCGCATGAGCATCCAGGAATACTTGCCTTGACGCAAAAATCATTCATGACTTAGCCTCAGTCACAATTAGGAGATGGGTTCATTTGAGACACCTAATAATAGCAGACGAGGGGCCATGAATTAAGAATATATGAGAGCTGTCCATGATCAGGCCAAAAAACAAAGAAGTTTTGCCGAACCCCTTTTCTAGGCTAAAAATAGAATGATTTCTGTAAATAGCAACACTAGTTAGACATGAACTAAAAAAAGAGTGAATGCATTGGACACAGCTTGAAAATAAAGTCCATCAAACATGAGCATTTCTTTTTAGTATAAAGGATTTTTTTTATATCCGTTCCTCTGTGCTAATGTGGAATCATTATTTAAAATTCTAGCAATGAAATAAAGAGAGCATAAGTAACTTCTGCAGGTAAGTCCTATGTGCTCAGAAGCAGAGAACTTGGGGATTCAGGGTCCTGCCCTGGCTTTCTGGCCTCCCTACAAGGTATGATGATGAAGAGAACTAACTCGTCACAGTCTGAACCTCACATAGATAAGGGGTTTTCAGTGCTGACCTGTGTGCCAAATTCACAGATGAGAAAAATAAACTTGGCCACTTCTCTCTCTAGAAGCCTCCAAATACCAACAGCATGTCCTGGTGCAGCTGTTGGATAGAGAGAATACTGGCGGACAACATGGGAAATACTGTAAACAACATTTTCTCGTTTCATTTCTCGACAACAGTTTTGTGTCCCCTTAAACTCAATGTAATCAGAGTTACAAGTAAAGGCCCATCATGTAATCAGTGATAATTAGATAATGTTCTAAAGAATGAAATAAAATGAAATGTAACTCCATCTTATTTGAACTAATTGAGCCTTTTTTTATTCAATTATTCTCAAAACTTCAGGGAGAAAAAGATATGCTAATTTGAGATTAAGATTCGGGATGAAATTTATTCTAATTTTTCAGGGCTGCCCATCCCTTTAAACATACAGATGTGACGATGACGGAATCAGACCCCTAAGAATAATAACACAGAAAAAAGTGTTTTAGGGACCTCAGCAGCACCAGCTACTGAACAAAACTTTGGTCACAACTAAAATCTTAGTGTAATTCCTGAGTTTTCAAAATAATGACCTTGTTCCTGTTTAATGATGGGGAGAAAAAAAAAGAGAGAGAGAGACATCACATCGTGTTCATGTGGGCTCGCCACCCATCCGGATTCTTGCAAGAACGTCCTAGTTTTGTTGTTATTGTTTTAATCGGGACAATCCTTTGTCCCCGCAAGCACTGTTTGTAACAATCGGAAGTTTTCTGGAGCCAGAAAAACATCATCAGCTGGGCAGGCAGAAGAAAGCCTGCAGGGGGACGACCCAGCTGTGGGAATGAAAAACATTTGGGGCGAGTGGATAGAAGGAGGTAGCAGCAAAGGGCTGGGGACTAGAATGTCTGGGGTCTCAAAGAGAACATAGCAGAAGGTTGACAATTATTGGGAAATTGACTCCATCAGACTGGCTTCCCCCAGGTCCTTAAAGAAAAGATTATCTTCTCTTGCCCTGACGTTCCACATGATAGTTCTCTGTTTCAGTGTATATGCAAGGTTTGCTATCCTTTAAGGTGGTGATTTCAAAGGCAAACCTTAAGACTGCAACTTCTGGAGGTGCGGGGACATAGAACTCAAACTGGCTAATGTGTGGTTGTATACTACATGCCAAAGTCTGTGCCATGGGATCTTTCCCTTTGTCCACAATTACCTCTAGGGGATAAGGGTGTATCTTTGAGGATTATTGAACATAAGGCCAGGAGGATTGAGCTTCATTAAACTAGATGGAAGAAGTTCAGATATATCATGATGTTCCAGATATGTGCCATGGGTTCATTAAGGCGGCTGTTTGGTATTCATCCAATATCCAATAATTGTTTACTTATTGTATTTATTTATTGAACATTTATTTATTTATTTATTGAATACCAGCTGCAATCCAGACACAAGCAGTTCTGTCATCTACAAACATTTTCCCTGCACCATCCCTAAAATAGTACATATCTTCTCGCACATTTGACATGTAAAATTTTTCAGCATAATTTTAGTTTGTTTTATGAATATGTTTATAAGGTGAAATTCACAGTAATTTGACATGATTAAAAAAAATAGCTTTTACCTACCTGATTGATTAATGTATACTGATCCTAAAATAAGTCACAACACAGCCATGGATATTTTTCTTAGAGAAAAATTGGTTTTAGAAAACATCCAGTTAACTCTTAAAATATACAAGTCATCACAACTATTTTTAGATGCTCTGTGTCCAGAATTTTCCAGCCAGGACCAAGCTTCACTTTTAAAAAATTAATGACAAGACAAGGAAAGATGTGTTTAGGATATCCTAATCAACCATTAAGAACATTTTTGTTAAAACCAAAACTGCAAATTTTACTTTAGTCTGTCATCTATAAAAGGTTTTATACTGCTGGTTAATGCAGTATATCAAGATTTGGAATGCATGACGATTTTGCCTTTCTTTCCACATAAAATGGCAAAAGACTTATTGTAAACACAGGCACATTCCCAGACAACTTTAAGAAAAAAAAAATCATGGGAGTTAAGGATATGGAAATTGATTTCCTGAAAACAATTCATGCTGTGCACACCATGGAAAACCTTTGAGTACCTTTTCCACATATTCATTTTAGGGCTGGGGTTGTTAGATATTTGGTTTTTGACATGGAAATCCAGAGCTGAGAGAATTCTGCTAATGCTGCCTGGATCATAAGTTAGGAAAAATGGATCTCTGCCAGCGGTCCATTAACTTCCCCAGTGTATTCAGAAAGCCTCACTGAAATCCTAAGAAACAATAATTCTATGAAATCAAGGCAAGGTCCTCCCTAACGTGGGTTTTTCTGCCTTGTTCTCTGTATCTCATTAAGCTGCAAGGAGATTCCTGGGAATTCTCTACTTTGAACACACAACACATTCTCAACTGTAACATGTACATTGTTGCTATTGATCATGGGGTAAAGGGCAAAGCCAACCCTTTCCACACAGTCTCAGCATCTAGAGAAATCAACACCTTCTAGTTTGCCTGATTTTTCCCCCCTGTTTTTGACCCATTTTCCCCTCATTTGGAATGGACAGGACAAAACCACTTCTGTTCCATGTTCAAAAAGCAGCATCTTGGGGCGCCTGGCTGGCTCGGTGGGTTAAGGTCTCTGCCTTTGGCTCAGGTCATGATCCCAGGGTCCTGGGATGGCGCCCCACATCGGGCTCTCTACTCAGCAGGGAGTCTGCTTCCCTTCCTCTCTCTCTACCTGCCTCTCTGCCTACTTGTGATCTCTGTCTGTCAAGTAAATAAATAAAATATTAAAAAAAAAAAAAGCAGTATCTTGGGAGTGTTTTTGCAGCAATTCTTGGAGCCCTTTATCCTCCACATATAGTTATAAAGACTTTTGTAATTTGGCTATTGGTGGAGTATAATTGCTCTAACCAAAGCAGAGGAAGAAGCCACACAATTTCAAGTTTTTTTTTTTCCAAATCCAGGATTGAATGTCTACGATATAAAAATTTCAGTGTAGCATTACACATTTTCCTGACCTCATGACCTTCAGAAAGGTAACGTGGTAGGAAGAATTTTGGAGTCATACTGCTGTTTGAATTATTCATTGTTGTAAGTTACTTAACAGAGTCTCAGTTTCCTCCTTAATAAGACTGATATCATTCCTACCTTCAGCAGCGTTTCCCTACTTACCTAATCTTTAAAATCTCACAAGGTTTCTTTAAAAACTACTTACTCACAGACTCCTTCTAACAGAGACTCTAATTTTGTAGAACTGGATAGGGTCCAGGAGTCTGTATTATTAATAAAATACTGTCCTGGTGATCATAGATAAGGTAAGATAGGGAAACAGTGCTCTATAGAATTGTTGCAAAGATTAAGGATGCCTCTTGTATATATCTCATACAGAAAATGTCTGGTCCATATGAGATATGAACTCAGTATTATCTTTCAGATAGACACGGTCTAAGTGGGAAATTGGTTCCCTGACACATGAATCTAAGTAAGAGATTCACTGACAACTATTTCCCAACAGCTTCATCTTTACTCCTACTACGTAGCCACTGTGCTTAGGGATAGGCTTGAGAATTTCTGAAACTGTATGGAAAAATAAAGTAACACATAACAAACACACCAGTGCACTTTGGGAGAAACACAGTGTAGCCTCAGAGCTGTCAACACACGCATTGTGGCTGGATTGTTTCGTATCCTCATGTGGTATACACCTGCGTCTTGTTGGCAATATACAGCTTTGCAGTCTTCTTTGCATCTTGTATCCTGTGGGTCTTTACAAAACAAGTACTTTTCCTCCCCATATCAAGTATGATAAATAGATGATGTGTGTTTTTATCTCCTATTTCTTGTAGAGCATCAAATTCCCTTTCCCATGAAAAATCATATTCAAAATTCAAATACTAATGCCCAGGTAGTTATGAAAACTTAACACACTTTCAAATTGTTGTTTACGAAAGACCTTCCTTACAATTCCAGAATAGGTCTGTGTTAGTAACTATTTCTGAGCCCAAGTGTAAACACTTGGGAATTTTAGATGTTACATGACTTTGAGCCATTTTTCACTTGTAATATCATGGTTTATAAATGAGAATAAAAATCCAGTGAAAATATAGGTTAATGAGTGTGTGAGTGTGTGTGTATATATACACACACATACATATTTGTGTGTGTGTGTACAAAAGTTATCCAATGTATTACTTCAGAAAACCCAAGAAATGTATAGCAGAATTTACCCATGGGAAGGTAGGACAGAGAACTGAGAAAAGAGGAAAATTTTAGTTTCCATGTGAAGTCCTTTAAACATTTTCTAATTTGCACTAGATGCCTATATTATCTATTAAAATTAATATAATTTTTAAAAGAACTAATCTCATGAGATTCAAGGTAAAGTTTCTTATTCCTTGCTAATTTATGTTTCATAGTTTTTGTAGTAGGAAGGTTTGGAAGAACTTGGGTTTCCTAGAGGCAAAATTTCTTGCAAGAGTATCAAGAATCCAGAGTGGGGGCGCCTGGGTGGCTCAGTGGGTTAAAGCCTCTGCCTTCTCCTCAGGTCATGATCTCAGGGTCCTGGGATCAAGCCCCGCATCGGGCTCTCTGCTCCCCAGGCAGCCTGCTCCCCCCCACCTGCCTCTCTGCCTACTTGTGATCTCTGTCTGTCAAATAAATAAATAAAAAAAAAATTAAAAAAAAATCCAGAGTCAAGTTTCTTAATTAAAAATTTTCTGTTTTGTTTTATTGACATCACCTTATTAGCAGAATCAGACTATCAATATGTTTAAATTATATATAAACAATCCGGGGCGCCTGGGTGGCTCAGTGGGTTAAAGCCTCTGCCTTGGGCTCAGGTCATGATCCCAGTGTCCTGGGGTTGAGCCCCGCATCGGGCTCTCTGCTCGGCGGGGAGCCTGCCTCCTCCTCTCTCTCTGCCTACTTGCGATCTTTGTCTGTCAAATAAATAAATAAAATCTTAAAAAAAAAATAAATTATATATAAACAATCCACTGTTCCAATAATTACTTAATTGAAGTATATTCAATTACTTAATTGAAGTAAAGTTATTCACTTAGTATAGAACATCAAACTATATACTTCTCCAATCTCATTTAATTCTCTTCCATCTCTACTAGGAACTAGGCTAGACTAATAATCAAATGGCCACTTGCCACATTGTATTCTGATTTTGAGGAAACAGTTGATAGACGCTAATAAAATTGAAAAGCTCATTCTTTCATGGTTGGGAAGATGGAAAAGTCACAACAAAATATAATCCTCAATAACCATTGTGGTGAAAACACTCAGTTCTTAATCAAGAACTATTTTAAGGGACGCCTGGGTGGCTCAGTTGATTAAGCCGCTGCCTTTGGCTCAGGTCATGGTCCCAGTAGTCCTGGGATCGAGTCCCGCATCGGGCGCCTTGCTCAGCAGGGAGCCTGCTTCTCTCGCTGCCTCTGCCTGCCTCTCTGCCTACTTGTGTGTACTCTCTCTCTCTCTCTGAAAAATAAATAAATAAAATCTTTAAAAAAAAAAAAGAACTATTTTAAGCTCTGTATAAATATTGCTTGAAAATATAAAATGTTATCATTCAAATTGAGAGTCATGAGCAAGAAGGCAGGCAGCATTATTTCCCTCAAGGTGTGCTGGGAAGAGAAGCATGACCCAACGTGATTCTCCAGAGGGTTGGAGCAAGAGGTTTACTAAGTCATGACAGACACAAAGATCGACTTGACTAAAAATATTTTGATTAAAAAAGTGGGATCCAGGGGCACCCAGGTGGCTCAGTCAGTTAAGCATCTGCCTTCAGCTCAGATCATGATTCCAGAGTCCTGGGATTGCCCTACATCAGGCTCCTAGCTCAGCTGGGAGCTTGCTTCTCCTCCTTCCTCTCTGTCTGCCCCCCTCCCCAATCCATGCTCTTGCACATGCTCTCTTTCACTCACAAATAAATGAATAAAATATTTTTTAAAAATTATTGAAAAAGAAAGGGGGAAAAAAGTAGAATGCAGAGGTGGTTCACAAATTTAACAAGAATACTGCCTAAATAGCTCATCTATTTCTGCCTCTGCCACTTGGAAGAAAATCAACAGTCAATGTGTGAAGTCTCTTGGACTGGAATCATTAGGACATGACACACTAGTGACATATGGAGAGACTAAATACAAGTTACATGTGCAGCCGGGGGAAGGACTTTAACTCCTGATCTTTGGATAAGCCAACTTATCTGTTACTAAGAGAAAGGAGAAGAAGTCATTTAATCCATTATTTTCCCATCCCAATTCTTTCCCATTTCCCAGCTTGAGTCCTTCTCTAGTTATCTCGAGCTAATATTTATATAGACTATAAAACAGGTTAAGAATCTGTGCCCTGTGCCCAGGTTTCATTTTTGGTTTTATGGAGTGTTCAGTTGGTGGGACAGGCCTCACATAGAAATTCACAAGAGGAGCACACTAAAAAGACTCATATCATCATTTCTGAGCTCCAAAGTTCAGGGCAAACTGTATTGGAGAGAGTTGGAATCAGCCTCGGGGTCTCTAACAAAACAGAAGGATTAAGGCATCTGGGTAGAATAGTTGCCTGACCTCCTGATGGATGAAATTACAATAGCTAAGGCTACTCATTTATTTCAGACATTTGCAAGATGATTGGGTTCAAAAGCCCCAGCTTGGAGAGTACTTTTATTTTTAGGGTCCGATAATAGCAATTATGTGACCACATGTTGTTTATTAAAATAAAATGCTTTTCCAAAAAACAATCGATATCTCAATACACACGTGGTCTTACTTACCAGCTTTCTACCCCCATGAACTAATTTAAATTCTTATTGTGTGGAAGAAGGAAGAGAAGGTCAGCACAAAAGGACAAAGGAACTTATTCAAGCAAACAGCGTGGCATAAAGACATCACTCATTGGTGTATAATCTACTTCTATCGAAAAATTCTATTTAAATGCTTTGTTACAGGATAGGAAAGGGAGGAAATTATAAGCCAGATGACAGATTCTTTGGTTTGTGTGACCCTAGTGTTCAAATCTCAGCCTCAGAAATGTGGTACATCTTGTGATGACATATTCAATGTGTTAGTAATCCCAAAGAAAACATATTGAAGACGTTGGTCCCCCACGCCACCCACATCCCATACATCTGCTTTGCTGTGGTGACCAGCACATTCTCCACAGTGCAAGGGAGGTCAGATGATTTGTAACTAGATGGAAAAAAATGAAATCCTGTCTCCAGTTTTAAGTCACTTCCCCTCCATCCCTCTGTCCTTCTAGCCTGTGCAATGAGTATGCTCCTCTGTATTTCTGCTGCTTCCTTTGTTGGACCTTGTTCATTGCTAAGAATCCCCAGATGTACTGGCACTGGACTCTTTTTAACACCTCTGTGTCTGGCTCACATTCCATATTCTGTGGAAAATACGGGGCTTTAAAATGTGAGACAGGGGAGGGAGGGTGGGAAAGAGAAGTGGAGCACAACTAGGAAAGGGAGGACCACCCCCCCAACACATCTGGCCCCGAGGACTGGGAGAGAGCTGTACCACCTCAGCACAACCCCAGTGCTATTGGCTTGTCAGACGTCTAGGTGAACAAATGGAATAGAAATCATTAGCCCAATGGCTAATAGAGTTTTTAGACAATTTTGCTAGGATTGATCTGTAATCCTATACTTTTCTTAAATTTTGTTTTCCCTCCTATACAATGCTAAAAAGTTTCCAGAACTATGTTTGGAATACTATCTGAAATATGTCCTGTCTGTTTGTTTGAACTGAAGGAGGCAGCTGTGTCACAATAAAGATGAACAGAAAACATTTTTGTTCTTAGCATGACATATGATCCCCATCTCCCTTCCCAGCACTTGCATTACACATGCCAGCTATATGGGGCTACTTGCACATCCGTTAGCCGTACTCCCTCAGGACTCGGCATTTGTACACATTTTTTTTTCTGC
Source organism: Martes martes (assembly GCF_963455335.1). Classification (NCBI taxonomy): domain Eukaryota; kingdom Metazoa; phylum Chordata; class Mammalia; order Carnivora; family Mustelidae; genus Martes; species Martes martes. The sequence goes on from NC_137889.1 coordinate 106,513,160, forward strand.
CAAGAATACCTTTCCTCCATTTACTTCACATCCAGATAAATCCAACTCATTGTTCAGAGACTATATCAAGTAACTTTACTTTGGGAAAACCTGGGCTGGCTCCTCACGTCCAGCTGATTTGGATGTTTCATTTTATCTGCTCCCTGTTAACATCTCATGCTTATCTATACCGTGATATAGACTATGCTCTGTTCTTCCTCTGCCTTCTTTATATTCTTTGATTACAGAAATCATCTTTCACCTCTGTATCCTCAGTGGTCACGCTGTGCCTGGAATAACAGCATTCTGCATTTTGCCTAGTAATGAGTTAATGAACGAGGTTTTGTTGTAAAACTGTTTGGAAATTTGTACCACGAATTCACAAAAATACTCACATAAGTACCCATCAAAAGATGGTAAAAAAACAAACAAACAAAAACTACAAAAACTTGGAAATTACATGGTGACTTTTTTGTATATATTTTGAAATGGATTTTTAAAAATCAGCTACATTCTACATAAACCATTTCTCATCTAGCACTGTATCCCTAAGGACATCATATGTGTTTCAGAAGAAAGGAGGTTGGTTGATAAGTAATTTTCCAGCCAGCAACTTGGCTTTATATTTTATGTGAAGCCTCAGATTCACATTTTCAGGTACGATCAGCCATCTTCTTTATATTACATTCCTGTAGATGATGGTATTTTTCACATGTAAATTATCTAAAATGAAAAGTAGGCTCTTTCATTTCTGAGTGGTATCAATGGTCTCTGCCAGAACCATCATGCTAACCTACTGGTCCTTCACAGCACTCACTCTGGATCTCACCTCTTTCCTAAGTGTCCTCAAGCAATTGTTTAAGCCTATTGGTGGCTTGGAAACTATGACTCAGCACTTCTGAGGATCAGATAAAGCTGGTGACAATCCATCCTAAATGTTTCTTCCTAACTTTTCTTTGCCTTTAGCTCTTACTATTTTTCTCATTGGTGGATCATATTTGATAGTTTGCATAGTTAACCCCACCTCTATGACATATTATTGCAAAGAAGCAAGAAGGTGAGTGAGTAGCTCGTGACAGCTTCCTTTCAACATGTTGGAGGTACACAGGTGGAATGCTAAGTGGATTCTGTCTCTTGATACACCTTAGTCACAGCAATATAGCAACCAGTACATAACAACGAAAGCAATTTTTCCAAACGTGTGCCTCATGGAATGCCCCACCAAAGCATTTATTGGATTTCTGACTTGTTTATGATCTTAAACAAATTGAGGAAACAAGGTTCTCACCAGCCATGTTAAATCAGTTAAGTCTCATGAGCATGTCAATTTTTACCAGAAATCATGGACAATGCTTCTAGATTTTAACCAAATTCATTTCAAATCATGTCTATAGTTCTTATACAAACCCACCCAGCTCCCTTCATTGTGTCCCACACATTAGAATTTTAGAGACACCTGTACACTCTTCACACCCACTCCCAAGTTTAAAAACTTAAAAGAAATTTATGAAGGCCTTTATTCAGCCTAAGCTAGGTGTGTATTTGGTATTCATAAAACCATGAGATGGGCCTATTGCCTGGACAAAGAGGTAAAAAATAAAAACTCTACTTTCTAGGTTAAATTTTCTAAATTATATGTTTGCTACATCTTTTGAGTCTAGGCAGGGATGTCACTGTGTATTTTAAAAAGCTGAGTCTCTATATGACTCCTGTACAGTTTAGCTTCCCAGTCTAGAGACTAGAGTGATTGGATCCCCTTATTCCATAGAAAGAGGAAAGACACAGCCACACCTGGGCACAGCAGGTATCAGACAGGATGGATTATGGGCTGACTATAACATTTCCTGGGTTTAAATGAGATCACCAGAACTTCATTCACACAAGAAAGTCAGGTTGTTTCCACATTAACATTGGATGAAGTGATTTTTATTACGAAACCCAGTGCACTAGCCAGGCTCTTTCTGAGGGCAGATCAAAAGCATAAGGATCTGGTCATGTGCTCCTTTTCATCTCCTCTCCTTAGGCACAGCACTGCCTAATACACGCTGATCAAATTCTGCCTGGGATTTTAAACAGGATGGTCTGGAAAAGTCAAGAATAAGCTCTTGAAGTAAGACTGCTCATCCCATAGTAACGAGGGTTGGAGCTACGGTTTTGTAAATGGTACATTGAAAACTGTTTACAACTTGCAAATGATGATTCCAAGAAACATTAGCATGCCTTCCTTATAGAGACACATTAATAACTAACAGCAAATTTGCTAAAAAGTCCAGTTCTGCTTTCTGGGAACCTTCCAAAAAGAAATCACAGCTCTTTAAAACGCAGTTTCACAGAATGAATCAGTTAAAAGAGTAATCAGCCAGTTACTGATTATAGAATAATAATTAATATCCATATTTAACAATAATCGTACATAGAGCTATTCGTCTTCAAAGTAGCAAACTCCTTAAGTATTAACAAATTAGCTCTCTCTGTCACAACTGCCAACATGTGTTTGGAGAGCTCTAGGGAGAATTTTATTTTACATCCATGTGTTCTGTTCTGGTACTATCTGCAGGGCAATCTTTCCACTGTTAGATAAACATGTTTGGATGTACAGAGATGGGGTAATAATGCATATCTATGTCCTGCTATCTGGCTAGTTGGCTGCTGAGTCCTCAACCAATACCCGATCAAAGGCAAAAATGTGTTTCCAGTGATAGAGCTGTATGGTTTTCATTGAGGACAGACTTTGCCGAAAATAAGACAAAAATTGTCTGGGAATTTGGGTGCATAACCTGGGTGTGGTGAGGATGAGCTTTTCGCATTTCTCACTAAAGTTCAGTAACTCTCCACATAACCTCAGCCCAGCCATGTAGCCTTAAATCCACCATCTGACCAGCCAAAAACACTCCTCTTGCTAACAGATGCCACAGTGGCTAGAGCTACTCTACAAACTGCACATATTTTCGTGAGACCCTAAAAATAACAGGCTCCTGGAAACTACAGATATTTTGCAGATGTGCTTTCCACCCAAATGATTTCACAATTTGCCTAGGTACTTGATCGGTATGTCCCTTTATAAATGAATGAAGACCATTCTTCATTATAAATCACAAATTTTGATGGTAATCACTTCTTGATAAGTTCCAAAATTGTAAGCACTTGAGAATTCTATTAACGGGATATTTCATGATTATAAGGAAGTGTTGTTAATTTTTAGTTCTAATAATAGTATTGCACTTATTTTTAAAAATTTCTTTTCTCTTGGGGCGCTTGAGGGGCTCAGTCAGTTAAGTGGCTGACTCTTGATTTTGGTTCAGGTAATGATCTCAGGGTCATGAGATCGAGCCCTGTGTTGGGCTCCACACTCAGCAGGGAGTCTGCTTGGGATTCTATCTCTCCCTGTCCTTCTACCCCTTCCCCTCCACCCCTGCTTTCTCTCTCTCTAAAGTAAATTTAAAAAAAAAAATTTAAAAGTTCTTTTAAAGAAACAACTGAAATATTTGTGGATAAATAATATAATATATAGGATTTATTTTTAAATGCCTTGCAGAAAGTGGAGATGAGTTGGACAGTGAGGATGAAGTGAGATTATGCATGAGTTTAAAATGACTGGACTACAGGATGAGCACATGGGGAGAGTCATTCATACTATTATCTCTACTTTTGTCAACATTTGAAATTTCTAGTAGGGAAAAAAACTAAGAATTCCTGTAAACTAGGCAGAACTCGGAATCTAATCTTCACGGAGCAGCCAACTCCAGGCACCATCTGAAATCCCTTGGTTCCACACAGTGAGCACAGACAGCATCCCGACAACATGCAGTCAAAATTCTCTCCTCCCGCTTCCAACTTCACCTTGGAGAGGCTGAAAAGGCAACCTCTGATAAGGCTGTATCAGGCTACCAAGACCCCCGTTAGCGTGAATAAACTTCTGAGCTTCCCTGAACTGGACTATTCACAATTTACTAAGTGGAGGTGGCTCTGTATTCATTGTATTCATGAATGAGTGCTCCAGTTCTGATGTTCCAGCCTCCAGAGTGAAAATTAACCCAGGAGCTCACAGGAAATCACCCATTCCAGGCCATTGCCATCCATTGAGTATTTACTACCGGGCTGCTAATGTAGGCACCTTAGGGGGAGTAAAGATGCATAAGATGTGGTTCCTGCCCATAAGAGAATCACAGAGGGCAGACGCAAGCCATTGCTCATGTGGCTGGTCACACCCAGGTAGTAACAACACATTCTCAGGCAATCTTTTCAGGGAGCACACAGGAACCCCATTATCTTAGAAAAAAACGACAAAAGGAAAGACTCAATATCAGACTGAGGGGACATTTTCTAAGCACCTGGAGTGTCTTAATTGTTTGGTTTTGATTTTGGAAGAACTAGAATTCTACATATGACCTGTAGCTGTAGAATTGTATCTCTTGATACCAGCTACATGAGTTTCAGCTGGTATTCCCCTCCACCCACCCCAAATTCATCCCATGACAGCTGCTTTGAGAAGTACTATAAAGATAAAGTGTTTTCTTTAAAATGCCACATTATTTGGCAACCCTTGCTAAATGTCTAATTGAAATGACAGGGCTCTCTGTTTTTCAGGAAAAATAAAAGTAGCTAAGAATAGTTACTCTCTGAATAGCCTTCCCACAAACTCACATCTGTAGAGCACCTTCTGGTTGGCACGGAGCCTTCAGGCACATTTTCTCACCCGACAAGGGAGGTGAGTTGGGTAGGCAGTTCTTAAAAAAAATTACTGATGTGAAATTCACATATAATAAAGTTAACCATTTTTAGATGAATAATTCAGTGCCCTTTAGTACATTCACAGTGTTGGGCAACCACTACCTCCATCTAGTTCCAAAACATTTCCATCACTTCAAAATACACCCCTTCCACCCCAAACCCAATAAAGTTTGGTTTGGCATCACTAACTTCTGCTTTACAAGGGAGGGGGGTTACTCAGATGCTGTTAAGTGACCTCCAGAGAGTAAATGCCCGATCCAGATACAGAACCCTGATATTCTAACGCTGTGCTCCTTACCAGGCAAGTGGTTCTCAAACTTCAGCCTACATCAGAATCGCCTGGAGGACACGCTAGACCACAGATTGTAGCACTCCAAACTCAGAGTTTCTGATTCACTGAAGTCCGGGGCGAGGGCTGAATTTTCATTTCTATTAAGTTCCCAAGTGATGCTAATATTGCCAGTCCAGAGCCCACACTTTCAGAACGCTGTGCTATGCTGAGTTGCTTAGTGTCCTATTTTCTAATTTTAGATTTTGCTAATTTCAAACAGGGATGTTATATGTTTAAACAAAATAGGCTAATAGGAGGTGTCTGTTTTCTCTGCTTCACAGGCTGGATGAACATCAAAATTAAAACCTGTACTTAAAAGCACTCTGTCAGCTTAAAAATGACCACGTAGACTAGAATCTTATTGCTTGCTGAAAATCAGTCTTTTTTCTTAATTAACAAAGCATATTATCTCTTCCAGCATGCCTGAGAAACTATGAAAACTGTGTGAAGTTTGTACTTCCAAAATGCCAGAACGAGAGGTATCTCCCATCAAGGGTCTGACACAGCATGCCTGATATAGAGTCATTCACTGTTGAATTAATTAGTTTCAAAGGTATGAATCAGTATCAAAGGCAAGAGGGCTTCCTTTAGGACGACTTGAGGCGCTTTTAAATACAGGGCTGTATAGCGCCCGATGTTCTTGACATGTGGACAGAGCTTTATGCGTAGGTTAATTCCTATGCAAGTCAAGTTTCACGCCAATATCATAGTCTAACTGCACTGAAAGGTCTTATAGGCCCCAATTGGAGCACCCCCTCCTCTCCTGGGTCTCTGCATCATGAGTTGATGCCATTGTTTTAGCATCAACCCCAAACCACTTTCTTTGCCCACCCCTCCCCCATGTGTGTACATGTGTACAGATGACAACTTGTAATACAGCCAACTTATACTCCAACATCTGCCTACCAGATCTGTGCACGCTCTCCTGGTCACTTAGCTTGAGGTTGGGCGAGGGGGAGCATTGCAGGAGAGTAAACGGTAGAGCTGACAAGGTCTTGTTTCTAAAGTGCTGGGATCCTTTAATCTTCTTTCTTCCTTTGATGTCTGAGATTTCCTTCTTTATGCAGTGACACTGGGACTAAATGAAACACCAGGAAACCATTTTCCAGTAAAGGGTGTGTGTTACAAACACCTGCACAGCCCATGGTACCAGGTGACTTGAATTACCCACACATTTCTAGATCTCTGCTCTGTGGGTGGGTGGCTATTTTGACTCTTTTTAACTTTGGGCAAAAAGATGACAGCTCTGGTCACACTGCTACGACATCTATTCATTTTCTGTCTGTACATCAAATAACAGTACAAACAATTGGGGGAGAGAGGGAGAAAGCCGCCTTTATAGCTCCGATGAATAATAAGCAGTTGTACATGTAGAATCTTTGTACAAACAGGGTTTTGGCTCAAATGAAAGAGGTAATGTATTGTGGTCCAAGTAGCTGAGGGCCAGGAGACTAAAATCTGGGTTCAACTCCTCACCATCATTGGTTAACACATAGACTTTGCACATATCACTGTGCGCCCCTGGTTTGCCATCTGCAGGATGAAAGAAATCACCTAAAAAAAAAAAAAAAGTTTTCCTTTGTTTTTTGTTTTTAATAATCTAGCTGTTGCAACTAACAAAAAAGTTACCCATTTCCCAGGGCGATTTGTCTTTAATCTCCTTTTTTTTTTTTTTTTTTTGTATTACAGAAATAATATGAGACCTCCTTTTATGGTTTGTTTGCACCTAGTAAAACTAGATATGGAAATAGAACATTTGATAAATGCATAACAGCATCATTGTTAACACAGCCTGGCATTACAAAAAAAGCTTCTAATCATAGATGGTATTTACTGAGAATTTACTACACAGTGCTCTCTGTGTTAAGTGCTTTACAAACAACAACATCCTCATGAGGATCCTGCATAGCATAAACCATGTCTTGAATTGCAAAAACTTTGACAATCCAATTTCAAATTGGATTGTCAAAGAAGTCCCAGTCGATACATATGTTTTGTGAAAATCCACATAGGAAGGGATGACTGTCCAGATTTTCAAATAATGCTGCAAATGCTGCTCCATTTCTCCACAGCGTCTTCCCCATCGCAGTATGCGGCAAGTCTACAGTGCAGTGGTCAGGCTGAAAACCTTGGAGCCAGCTTGGATTCCTGTCTCTTACTCCTAACTTCAAATGCATCAGCACATCCAGGCAGCTCTATCTTCAAAGAGTTTGTAGAACTCAACCCCCGTCTCGCCATCTGCACTGCTGCACTCTGCCCTGAGCCTCCCCTCTTAGCCCTCCAAGCCAGAATTCCTTTACCTACCTCATTTCCAACACAGCAGCCTTACTGGATTTGTTGGAATGGGAGCTAGATCCTGTCGAGTGCTGGGAAACACTGTCTGTGGGCTTTGCATCTCATTGGGCACAACAGCCCAAGCTCATTCTGTTTGATGTGAGCTTGCCCTGCACTTCTTTCTTGCTTCTCACCCCTTCCTTGGCTCACTCTGCTGCAGCTACACTGGTCTCCTTGCTATTATTCCCACACACCAGACGTCCTCCAGCTTGGGGCCCAGAAGTAGCTCTTTTCTTTGCCTGGAAGGCTTCTCCCCAGAAGCCGCATGTCAGACACCTTCCCATCCTTCAATCTTTGCTCAAACATCACCTTATTATTGAAGCCTTCCTGACACCCCACTCTACTGGTCTCTTGCCTCCTTTACCACTTTATTTTCCCCTATGTATAGCACTTCCTACTTGCTGGCATGCTATATAGCTTTAATGTTTACTTGTTTATCATTTTTCCCTGCACTGAAATAGAAGCATGATGAAGGCAGGGGTATTTTTTATTTGTTTTGTTTATGACTGCATCTCCAAGATCGAGGAGTATGTCTGGCATAGGATAGATGCTTAATAAATGAAGGAATGGATATATTTTCTAAACATAGTTTTATACATCTAGCATTAAAGAGGTCCTTTTCTCCTTCTCACTGTCTCTTTTAGACCCCATAGACTCTCCCTCTCCCAAGTTGCTTTTTCTTTCTCCTATAAAACTTTGCCCCACCACCAGAATAAGTTGTGTTCCTGAGTTTGACTAGTGAGAGTTTTGTTAAAAAGAGATCATGTCATTTTTATTTCTTCCCACCCACTAGCAAATTTCTTGAGAAAAATGTCTTATTAAAAACCAAATCTCTAACAACATTCTTTCTTTCATTGGCAGATTTCTTGGAAGAATGCTTTACACTTGTAGTCTCCTCTTTCTGGTTTCTTGAATCATCATTTAATCTGAAATCTGATGTTACCAACATGCAGAAACTCATCAGTCCTGGGTATACTCACACCTTCTAACAGCTCAATTCAAGCCAACATTCTCTACTCTTTCTGGACTGGATCCGCCTTTTATAAACTATCATTTTCTCCCAAGATTCTGTCACACACCACTCTGGTTCTTCACCTTGTCTTGCCTGAGTCCTGTTCATCTTCTCACCGAACATAGTAATTTTAAACAGTCCTGGCCTCCGACTTTAACTGTTTTTTTAGGATCTTGCACTACAGAGCCCTACCCACGTCTATGGCTTCAGCTCTCTTGTGCAGATGGCATTCTAGACCATGATGACTTGTGACATTTGACTCAAGTCAAATGACTTGAGTCAAAGACATGATGACTCCAGACATTTCCCATTCACCACCTAACATATTCTGAATCTCTTCTGGCACCCTAAGTGTTGTGAATTTGCATTTGCATTCACTAATATTCAATAGATACCATTTCTTCCTCATGACCATCCCGCTTCTCCTTAAACATCCTCCAAAAACTTAAAAGGAGTGGTTCAAAATGCTTAAAAGAAAACCAGAAAAATGGAAAAACCTGTGACTAAGAGAGTATGAGATGAGACAAAAGTGGGAGAGAGGGAAAGGGAAGCAGTGTTCAGAGCATTCTTTTTATTTTTTTTTAAGATTTTATTTATTTATTTGACAGACAGAGATCACAAGTAGGCAGAGAGGCAGGCGGAGAGAGAGGGGAGGAAGCAGGCTCCCTGCTAAGCAGAGAGCCCGATGTGGGGCTCGATCTCAAGACCCTGAGATCATGACCTGTACCAAAGGCAAAGGCTTAACATACTGAGCCATCCAAGCACCCCATGTTCAGAGCATTCTTAACAATAAAGTTAAACATGTTAAACTCTAACATTTTATGTTTTAATCAAATATGGAAAAAAACATTAAAAAGTTCCTAAGTCTAGGAGATGAAAGTCAGTGATTTAATTATTCTTTAAATTTTTAGGGTTTTAAAATTTTCTCCAAAAATATTGGCTCTTTAAAAAGGTAATATATCTACCATTTGGGAAAATTTGCATTAAATAGAAAATAATGTGGTCAAATATTTGCTTATTTTTTTCTAAATGTCATTAAACAAAAATGCAAGTCTGGAAATAGCTACATGTTTGGTGTGGCATTGAATAAACAACAAGAAAACTAAATCTTGGATTTGGATGTGAGTTTAGCAATTATTTAACTCACTATGAAGCTTTTACTCAGCATCTTTGACAAGTGGCCATTCAGTCTTGGCTCCAGTGAGGAAATTATGACCTCGAGGGGCTGTCCATTCCACTTTGGAAACAAATTCCAAAACTGTTCTTCCCTGCATCAAGTAAAACTCTAATTCCCTTTCTGTTTCTGCTCAGTTTTTCTGGTTCTGCCTATTAAATCTACTCACTGCAAGTTTTACACCCTGATTAGTCCAGTGGTTTTATTTAACTTTCTGTAATTGTATCTTAAATCACAAGAAAGTCTCTATTTGGCTTTGGTCAATGCCCTTATAGACAAGGACCTATTTCTATTTTAAATATTCTGAATGTCACCTAGTATGAGAGAAGGTATAGCAGAAATCTAGCCAAAGAAATTGGGAATCTGGTGAATTTTCCAACTTAAGAGATGAAGGTGAAGAACAATCATTATGACTCTGTTAACAACTTTTTGTAAACAATTAGATCCTGTGCCCTTATAAATGAAGAGTAATGATACTAAAACTCTTCATTTGTATTAAGGATATGACTTAAAATGGGCACACTTCAATGTCAGTATGTACTCGGTGAGTCCATAAAGTGCACACAATCTTCTCCAAAATAAAAGAACCTCAAATCCTTCAAATATAATGATACCACATTTAATTCCATGAATAAAAATAAGAAGTTAAAAGTTATTGGTCAACCACTTCTAGGGGAATTTTCGAGCATTTTCTAATCTTTGTATACCTTATTTGTATACCTCATTACCTTACAATGAGTTCTCAAGGGGCTTAAATGAACTGATAATCATGGTCACCACTTCTGCTAGGATTCATAGAGACTTCAAAAAGTAGTCTGCTTCCGTTAGTCCAAATTCTCCAGATTTAATCAGTTCTTTCATCTTCCCAACATGTTGGTCAATTTGCTTATAAAAAGGATATAAAACTTAACTCACAATCTTTATCTTATTTAATTTTGGGGAGACAACATTATCTCTTATCCATTTCCTAAATTTTCCGATATGTTTCTCTCCGTCTTTTGCAAGTTGCATTTAATTTCCTGCTTCAGCTTAGTTATTTCTTGGTATTCCTCCTAGGTAACCACTTTTATTTTGTGGTATTCCCATTTGTGTTTCAACTCCTTATTCAAATTCTTCTGTAGACAACCAGCTGTTAGGCTTAAGAACACCAGATGTTAGTGTAAGATTTGAGATGCTGTTACCGGGACAACCAGCACTGAGTGTTGGCCATCGCCATCACTGTATTCACTACTCCAAAGGGGGGATTGAACTTCACCTTTCTCTATGGAAATAAAACAGACAAAAACACATTCGTAGCACAAACTTAAAGAGGTGGCTAGAACATCCTTCTGGTATAAACCCTATTCGTACTTTCCCAGTGATTCTGCTCTACCTGAAAAGAACAAAGTAACAAGTGTTTAACAAAGAAAAAGGGGAGACAAGGAAGGCTTTAGCCATAACCAGTTAGAGGATCAATTACACTTTGATGATTTTCAAGATTATAGATGAGTTGCCGCACTCAGGAGATGAAAAGGGAAAGTTTTTAAATATCTCATCCCACCTTCCATTTCCCCAGATGCTCAGACTACTGAATTTATTTTCTGTGTCCACATGAGACAATTCATTCCATAAAAAGAGAAATTCTACATTTAAGTCACAATATAGCCCAGCAAAGAGATAAGCAAGAATTCCCCTGTAGGAAGGGTAATGCTTGAGCCACCTCTAACATTCTAGAATCACAGAATCATACGATATAGAATTTATGATAATGTAACACAACCCTATCACTTTCAGGTAATGAAACCAAGTATTTTAGACCTCAAATCTGTACTAACTTTATGATTCTAGTCAATTTACCTATAAGCTCTAGACACGTAGTTTTCTTATGGTATAAAAATCCTGCTGTGCAGTATGGTGAAGAAAATCCAAGACACTGCTAGAGTCTAAGTGTATCTCCTGCAAATTATCAGTCAAGCTGCAGTTTCTACAAATACACAGTGTGTATAATAGTAACTACGTTTCTGTTTACTACACCACTGAGTGGTCAAATGAGATAACATGTTATTTAAAGTACATTGCAAATGATGCAAAATTGTTCGTATTCTCAACAATTTACATAAAACCGCTAAAATAGAAAAATCACCTCTGGTGGAAAGTTGTCTCCTCTCCCATATGGAGCCAAAGTCACCACTGTATCAGCTAAAATTTCACAGACAGACTTAGGAAGTCAGCTATTATCTAAAAGTGCTAGGGCTGTGCATATGAATTTTGAATTTTTGAATTATTGTTTTGTCAGTTGATTCATTATCCCTGACATAATACTATCATCACTTTCTTATATTTTTCATTTAGAATACCTAAAAGTTTATTTTTATCACAGAAAAATAGGAAAGGAAGAAGAGATGACTACTGTAATTGCATTTAATCAAGATGAAGTACATTCTCTAATATACTACTTCATTATTTCAAATGACAGCCTGAATCAAATTTGAGAAATGCCCATTTTTATGTGACAGAGAAAAGCAGGTCTTTGGCAGCTCATGGTATACAGAAACCACCATCAGTGTTAAATAGAAAGCCATGTCCGTACAAACTGGAATGGAAACATTTCCAAACGATGTTGAGGGGTTTCCCCATTGTGGAATATGACCTCACAGGTTCATAATTAATAATACTGCTTTGCTTCAACTGGAGAGCCTTGGGAAATCGCATAGTGAGGCAACTTTGCATGTCTCCTCAATAGAAAATTTTTTATTCATAAATCAAGTAATAATGAACGAGACAGAGTGTTACAGATTTTAATGTTAATTCTCCTTTTAAATAACAACTTACCGGGAATGTCATGGGTTTTATTTTCTCTTTTAATGTTGTACTGATGCCCTCCCAAATACTAAAGGTTGAGTGGCTTTTATGCCCCCTTCCTTACCAAATTTTCCTTCTATCCTTCCAAAGTCAGAAAGGTGAAGTATCTGGGCACCTGGGTGGCTCAGTCAGTTAAGTGTCTGCCTTCGGCTAAGGTCATGATCCTGGGGTCCTGGGATTGAGTCCTGCATCTGGCTCCTTGTGGAGAACCTGCTTCTTTCCCTCTCCCTCTCCCCCTGCTTGTGTGCGCTCCCTCTATGTCAAATAAAAAAAATAAAATCTTAAAAAAAAAAAAAAAGTAAAGTATCCATATAGCTAAAACTCTTTCAAGGTAAATGTAAGGTGGATACATTTTAAAAATAGATTCATCTCTGATTCTACTTATTAGGCTAAAGCATGAAATTTTGGGGAGTTTTTATAGGTAGGCAAAGGAACCACTGCACCAGAGTGTGTGTATGGGATAATTGTTCTCTCTTCTGTGGAATCACATCCAATATAAATAATACATCACCCATGAAATCAGCACAATTCATTTTTTAAGCCCTAACAATACCAAAGGAGAAGTCAATTATTACTTTTTTCTTCTAGTAAACATCAACAATTATCTGGTGTACCATGGAAACCTTTGGTTTTTGCAGATAAACCTAGATATGCCAAAGAGATTTTATTTGTCAAAATCAGAAATACAGAGAGAGTAAATGAAAACATTTCTTGGCGGTTACCACCGCTATTAACACAGAATATTGATAAAGAGAGAAATCCTACGTTTAAGTTACAAATCAAGTTATGTTTACTTCAGTGAAGAGTTAAGTGGATATTGCCCCTCTGTGAAGCCCTCCCTTCCATGTCCTCCTCTTGCACCCCAGCCCCAGAAACAGAACTCCTACCCCTGCTCCCAGGTGAACTCAGTTCCCTTTATTGCATTTCCACATTCCACTGAGCTTGTTTAGAAGTTTCCTTGAAGGCAAGTAAGGTTCAGCTCGTCTCTATATGCAACCTCATGATACAGTTCTGGTGCATAGAAGAGAATCAGTGAAAAACTATTGAATACACGATTTCTGAAGACAATTTAAAGAGTAAGAGAATATAGCCCACAGATATATTTTTTTGTAGTCCATATTTCTTAAGATGCTACTCTCTAGCACTTTTTCTTTTAAGATTTATTTATTTATTTGACAGACAGAGATCACAAGTAGGCAGAGAGGCAGGCAGAGAGAGAGAGGAGGAAGCAGGCTCCCTGCTGAGCAGAAAGCCCGATGTGGGGCTCGATCCCAGGACCCTGGGATCATGACCTGAGCCGAAGGCAGAGGCTTTAACCCACTGAGCCACCCAGGCGTCCCTCTAGCACTTTTAAAAGGAGCAAGAACTCTTCAAAAAATGTAGCTGACCACTTCTATCAAAGTAAAAGAACTGAGAATTTATTTATTCAGAATTGTCTGCATTGCAAAATGTTCGTGCAGTTACTATGATCTAGGATAGAAATGATTGATAACATTATAATGTATATTAAAATGTATATTAAATACATAGATTATATATAGATTGTAATACAAGGTCTTTGGAGTGGATTGGTTTACTTTTATCTTTGTTGGGAGCCTTATTAACAAAATACAATTATCCCAAGCTCAAGTATGAATAGTAATCACAATCTTTTTTTAAAGGATCAATCAAAAATACATGCAAATCTAAGATCTGTGAGAATGACTGCATTACACATTGCCTATAATTTACAATATTTGCACATATATTCAAGAAACGAGTGTAATACTGTGACTCTTAATCTCCCATCTATATTTCACCCAAACCACACATACAAACTAAAAAAAGATAAAGTCCTCTTATAATGACTATATATGTGGTAGGCACTTTGAAGGACATCTGGCCTGGCATCATTTTTAAAGGTTATAGCTTGGTAAAATTTTAATTAATCAAAGAGGGCAAAAATTATGCCTTGGGTAGGTTTATGCTGCTTCTAATTTTTGGTATCCAGTTCAACCGTCCTCCTGTCCAATAGATTCAGTTTTCCTCATGTTCTCACCATTCCTTAAATAAAACAAAATGGCCAGAAAGGTTATTATTAAGAATTTAAGAGATGAAAAAGCCTGAAAACTGAAGGCTCAGTGGCTTTTACGTCCCCTTTCCTTACCCATATTTTCCTCCTATCCTTCCGAAGTCGGAAAGGTAAAGTATTGGGGTGCCTGGATAGCTCAGTGGGTTAAGTATCTGCCTTCTGCTCAGGTCATGGCCCCGGGGTCCTGGGATTGAGCTCCACATTGGTCTTCTGGCTCAGCAGGGAGTCTTTCTTTCCCTCTCCCTCTGCACCTCCCCCCCAACCCCACCCATGCTCTCTTTCTATCAAATAAATAAATAAAATTTCTAAAACAAAAATAAAGAGGAAAATAATGGCATTAGATGCAGATGTATGTTTCCATTTCCCTTCTTAATAGTTGATCATATCAAGCAGACATTATTTTGGAAAGCCAAAAATATATGCCCAATTACTGTATTTGACTTTCTGAAATCACAAAACGTCTAAAAAAAGATTTTATTTGCCTGTGTGGGAAAATATTCCAAACATATAAAAGGGTTTTCCTGGTGGATTAGGAATGAAATATCCCAAGTCTCTACATCACAAAAATTCATTACATTAAGCTGTTTTTATGAGTGCCTGATTGCCTCACATAAGTTTATGTTCTTGATTGATCTCATTCTTCTTTCTCAGGAACTTTAGAAAATTGGTCTTCCATGCTATTAAGAAATGATTGGCTTGTAGTATGCAATGCAAGGAAATTACTCCTTTCCCTTTCATGTAAATCTCTTCATCTATCTGGGAAGTCTACTTGATGCTTTATGCCTATTTTTGCAAATGACTCTTAAGAGGATGCAGAGATTAAGTGAGACCTAGACCACAATTTATAAAAAGTTCCCATAAGTAACTTCATTCCTAGAACAGAATGGTTACACTTTAATGGGAATTTTAAAAATTTAATAAGGGATATACCTAATAAAAAATAAGGTAAAATTTTTTAAAAAGTGAGCAAACCCATAGCCGTAGTAGTTTGCAAAAATAAAATATATTTAAAAAGTTATGGTTGGCAGAAGGTCACTCTTCTTTCTCTTATTCCTTCATCCATTCAGCAATTTCTTTTGCTCCTTGCAAAACCAATTTGTCTTTCCTACCCTAAAGTGTGTAGATATTCAATTAAGCTCAGACACAATGAAGCTCAAGTGATTTTTAAAATGTGATTTCTGATAGCCATTTGTATGTCTCCACTGAGTTTGCTCAACATGTCATCAATTTATGAAACAATTTCTTCACTAGCATGAAAACTGAACTGAGGGGGTGCAACCTTAAACAAAAGGATAAAACAAGTCATGTGCAGAAAGAACTTGGATTCTAGATATCCATTATAAATTTATTTTATAACAGTGATTCATGTCTCATTAAATAAATGGCCAACTAGCCTTAAGTCACACTGCCTAAAATTTTAAAATATTTCATATTGACATTCACATTGTTATAAGATGTGTAAAAAACTTTCCTTCACATCAGTTACACTTTATAATTAGAAAAAAATGCTTATAGATAATTAAATTCTCTTTCCTATGAGTCTTAACAATAATGAATAATTAAATTGTACAGGAACAATGAAATGGGTAGGTTTGTATTTTTCCTATTTTCTTCTTCCTTGCTGTTTTCTTCATTCTATTGTCATTGGCCTGCTCTACATGAGGAAAAGGATTTAATACTATGGTCACTGTACATTTATTTTTCATTTTAATTATGCATATTTGTGGAATCCAAGCATTTTATTTTTTCTTCTTTTCATATGAATTTTTCTCTTTTGACCAGCTAATATCTGAAGAGGTTAATTCCATTTAAAGAATTCATCTATTTGTTAGAAGCTTAACTATTATTTTGATAAAAGAGAATGTTTATATTAAGTACTAATTTTAGCTCGACACTACTTATGAGACCTCATATCATCTCACTTCCCCTTCTCAAGAAAATTAAGAGTTGGCTAAATTTCCATGTGTTCTAAAACAATAAACCCAAACTCATTAAATCTTTCAGAAAAAAAAAAGTATTTTGACTTTGTTGAAAAGCTGGTACATGTTGTGGGTTGTCTATTTTACAAAATTTTAGAGTTGAAAAAATTTAATATTTAATTATAGTAGCTATGTTTTAACACCATATTAGTTTTCCTTAATTTTTAATCCTATTAAAATTTCTAAGAGTTTAACATTTTCATAATGAAGTGGTTCTAGAATTCCAACAGAGTCAAACAACCATACAACAATAAATTTTAAAATGTTTTAACCTTGTAAAGAAATTTCGAACTCTTACATTTGCAACCACTAACAGCTTGTACTAAAAGAAAAGAAGAAAGCCTGCTAATAGTTAACAGTCACAGACTTTCTTTGTAAGCATGGGTTTTCTCTTTCTTGTGCTTCTGACATGAACAATTTAGTTAGAATAATTTATAAATTAGACAACAGTAAACCCCTTATGCAAATTTATAGATATTCAAAATATAACTTTTCTATTGAAAAAAAAATTCTCACATAATTCTGTCCTTCCATTATTTACCATACAGCTCAGGAAAATACAAAGAAACAAGCTATGAATTACAGTAGTCCCTCTTTATCCACAGGGGATATATTCCAAGGCCCCCTGTGGATGCCTGAAACCACGGATAGTACAGAACCCTATATATACTATGTTTTTCTTATGCATACATACTATGATAAGGTTTCATTTATAAATTAGGCACAATAAGAAGTTAACAATAATAATAGTAAAATAGAATAATTATAATATGCTATAATAAAAATTATGTTAATGTGTCCCCCCCAAAATATTTGCTATATTGTTCTCACACTTGTGAGATAATAAAATGCCTACATGATGAGATGCAGGGAGGCGAATGATGAAGGTGTGGTGACGTAGTGTTAGGCTACTATTAACGTTCTGATGATAGGTCGGAAGGAAGATGATCTGTTGTTGAGCGTAGCTGACTGCTGGCAACTGAAAACACAGAAAGCAAAACCACGGATAAAGGGAGACTACCAGATAGCATAATAGTTAAAAGACCATGATGGACCTGGACGAATCACGTAAAAAACTGTATGATTGTAGGCAAGTTCCTTCATCTCTCTGGGCATCTATAAAATCTTACCTCATGAAATTTTTTCTAAGAATGACATGATGTGATGTATATATAAAACACTTTGGAAAATGTCTGGCACTTGATAGGTACCATAGGTGTTAGCTAGTGCTAGTATTATTCTTGTCATCCAGGCAAAACTTGAGAAATTAAATCCATAGATCATCTCCAAGTCTCAGTTGGTCAAACCATTATTTTTTTTTTTCTCATCAAACAAGGAACTAATTCCTTTTTTTTTCTTTTTTTCTTTTTTTAGATTTTAGTTATTTATTTGACAGAGAGAGAGAGAGAGAGATCACAAGTAGGCAGAGCAGCAGGCAGAGAGAAAAGGGGAAGTGGGCTCCCTGATGAGCAGAGAGCCTGATGTGGGGCTTGATCCCAGGACCCTGAGATCATGACCTGAGCTGAAGGCAGAGGCTTAATACACTGAACCACTCAGGCGCCCCAAGGAACTAATTCTTAACCAGAGGTCTATGAACTTGATTGGGAAAATATGACATTTTTATTTTCACTAAACTCTATGTCCTTCAACTGCGAATGCACACAATGGATCACAGTGCTATTAGCAGTATCTGTGACTTTGTCAACAATAAAAATCATAGATACATTCATATCACATTAAATTGGTTATTTCTAGATCTCAAAATACTGTTTCCATTCAACACCTTTTTAAAATTATGGTAGCTATTAAAGGTAAAGCTAGATCTTGTTTTTCAATATATAAATAAACACATCACAAATTTGGTTAATTATATCTCAATATAAATGATGTTTCTCTTAGTTCTACTATTTTATTTAAACATTATTCTGAGAAGGGGTCCCTAAATTTCATCAGTGTGCCAAAGGAGTCTTGTATACTTGACCTACTGATCAAGTACATGGATGGATAGTGTGATCTTTATTTACTCTCTTCTCTTTCCAGGTCTTAGATGAATGTACAGATATATAACAAAATAACTGAAAGGGTGAGCAACTAAAGAAAGAAAAGATAATTAAAAACTGCTTTATTTTGAAATTTAAATTAAGAATATGAATTGAATTGCCAGCACGAAACAGATAAAAGACTTGGAGACTAATAAAGCAACTTGGTGTTTGTGATGGTTTGTTTTGCGTTGACTTTGGTAGGTTAATATGCTCATTTAATCAAGCACTGATCTACCTAGGTGTTGCTGTGCAGTATTTTGTAGATGTGATTAACATCTACAATCAGCTGTCTTTAAGGAAATTATCCAGAACAATGGGAGTAGGCCTCATCCAATCAGTTGAAAGAACTTAAGTGCAAAGCCCAAGGTTTCCTAGGGAAGAAGAAATTCTGCCTGAAGTCTGCAGCATCACCTCTGAGTTTCCAGCCTATGGATTTCAGACTTAGTTCCACAATAATGCCAGCTGATTTCTTTCAAAATGTACATAGATATAGACATAGACATTTATATGTTTCTGATTAATATAGATTTATATGTTTATATTTATGTCTAGATAGATACAGATATAGATACATACAAAAGGATATAGATCTATATAGGATCTATACAAGGTCTATATGTCTGTATCTATATCTAAATCCATAAATATATTATATACATCTTCTATTAGTTCTGTTTCTTCGGAAAATCCTGAAAGACTTATGTTTATTACTACTCAATCTACTTGATTTAAAATAGAATAAAGCTAAAAGAAGAAAGCTTTTTCTCTTCCACATTTTTCTTCTATTCCTTTGTCCTTTTTACTTTGTTATAGAATTTTATTTCTTGACGTTTAAATACCACCGAAAGAGCAGTTTTAAAGACACAAAATTGAAATAAACCTATATCATGTTTTGTTAATATCCAGATATGATATATATGTATATGTGTATATATGTATATATATGTATGCATGTATATATATACATGCATACATATACACACGTGTATATATATACATATATACATATGTGTGTATATATATACATATATTATGTGTGTATATATGTATGAAATACATATATATGTATTTTTGGAATAGCTAATATCAATCATTGTGTTAAAACTATAGCAACATATCTTCCTATGAGCCTAATGAGTTATTTTTAAGTCTGGTAGGAATAGGTTTCCCAAGAACGTCAAAGCCAAGAGTTATGCAGTTCTTCCCAATTAAAAAGCAATAAAAGGGGCGCCTGGGTGGCTCAGTAGGTTAAGCCTCTGCCTTCAGCGCAGGTCATGATCTCAGGGTCCTGGGATCGAGCCCCACGTCGGCTCTGCTAGGCAGGGAGTCTGCTTCCCCCACTCTCTCTCTGCCTGCCTCTCTGCCTACCTGTGGTCTCTCTCTCTCTCTCTGTCAAATAAATTAAAGAAAAAAAAAGCAATAAAAACTATTTGAAACATCCCACCAAAAATAAAACTTGATACATGCAAGATATTTTGCTTACTTTTGATCTTTGTATCACTCTTTCAATTTTTTCCAAAGAATATTAACACCACTGAGAAGTCCTTGATTGCATTTGAAGTCCAGTGAAAAATCCAGTGATACATAAGTACTTTAATATTTAAAAATAACTTGGGAAAACATAAAGGCTTTTAAGTACATAGTTTCAAGTGAACTTAGATTTAGAACTTTGTAATAAGACATGGATAATTAATTTAAGGTGATGTCAGGTGATTGAAGTTATGAGATAATGATCAAGTAGTCATTTAACACAATAATCCACCAAAAAGCAGTAGCTAATATACTAACTCTAGTAAAAAGTTGCCTTTTATGACATAATATTCCTTCACTAAAGAAAAACAGCAAATGTTAACCAAACTTTGGAATCAGACTCTGAGCTTAAAGCATGCAGTCCATTCATTTTCTGCATACACAATGGAATTTATGTGGGAATATGCATTATAGGCCAAAATGTATGTAGCCTTACTCTCAACTCCAGTCATAAGTGCAGCAATTGAATGCAACCTCATCGATATCCTGGGGTTTTCTCAATAGTAGCCAACTCTCCATCCCTTCTACATTTTCACCCATTCTAATTTTCTCAAGAATGTACTTGTGTTTTTTATTTAAATCTCATCTGTTAGGAAGTAAATTAAATGTCTTGACCATTGTTCACAAATAGTCATGTTTGAAAGAGCATATTGTAAGCCTCTGGGTTCTTTCTTTCTTTAGACAATATGCATGTTAATGAACAGCTTGCAAGTCATAATTCTCTGGAGGCTGTCTCAGAACTACCAGGCTTTTCAGCCATAGGTTTCTAGTTAATAATGGATTACAAGTAGAAGAAAGGTCACAATAAGGAAGTGTCTTCAAAGAATTATTTTCATTATTAGAGTCTGTTTGTGTAGTACAGAAGTCCACAATATTTTTTTTAATTTTAAAAGCGTACTGCTTTTCTTTTTTTTTAAAGCATTACAAGAACTGGTAGAGACAAGAATTGATGACAGTCAACTGTCTTGGAGGATCTACTCATTCGTACATTCATTCACTCACTCATTCAACTAATAAATATTGAGCACTTATCCTAAATCAGGCACTGTGGGAGACGCTGGCTTCACAAGGATGGAAGAAGACGATGTTTTCTTATGGAGCTTGCTGTTTGGTGGGGTAGAGATTAATAAATATGTTAAACAGATTACTGAGTGGGGACACAGTGCTATAGAAGCACAGAACAAAAGAACCTCATCCAGATGAAGGGTCAGTGAAAGTTTTTCCAAAGAAGTGATTTTTGAGTTGAGATCTGAAGGGTGTCTAGCAGTTAACTAGTTGAAGAGAGAGCCATGCTGAGGCTAGTTCCAGAAAATGGAAATGGTTTGTGTAAAGTCCCTATGGCATGAGACTGCATGAAACAAAGAAGGATGAAGTATCCCAAGGGATGAGAGCAAGGTGGCGACCAGTGAGATGAGACTTACTCGACACTGGTTTAATGTAGAAGAAACAGGAAGTCACAGAAGGATTTTGAGGAGAATGATGACATAATCCTAGGGCACACATCTGTCTTCCCTGCTGGGGGTTTTGCTAAATACCAGAAACGCAATGCCTGACATTTAATAAAGTTGATAAATGAAAGAAAGAAAGAAAGAAAGAAAGAAAGAAAGAAAGAAGGGGAGGGGAGAGAAAGGGAAATAATAGAGAGTGAGACAGAGTAGGTGGTATAGATTTAAAGATATCTAGGTTAAATAGAGTCCCCACCCACTATTGTGGCTCCTCAGCTTTTTCCAGAGCTTGTCTCGTTTCGGTTGCTGTCATCATTTTTATAGATGGTGTTAATAAGGTCAGGATAGCTAAGTAATTTGCTTGCTTATCAAGTTGCTATGATAACTTGGTATAACCAGTTATGTTATACCTGGTTATAACCAGGTATATATAACCTAGATTATAACCAGTAAGGGTCTGAATACTGGGGCCAGAATTTATATTCTTTCTTTTTTTTTTAAAAGATTTTATTTATTTATTTGACAAAGAGATCACAAGCAGGCAGAGAGGCAGGCAGAGAGAGAGGAGGAAGCAGGCTCCCTTCTGAGCAGAGAGCCCGATGCGGGGCTCGATCCCAGGACCCTGAGATCATGACCTGACCCGAAGGCAGAAGCTTAACCCACTGAGCCACCCAGGCGCCCCCATGATTTATATTCTTAAAATTATTGCAAATATATTTACTTTTAATTCAAGTTGTTACGAAACACAGAGTGCCCAACAGATAGATATGCATAATGCATAAAATGGACTGCATAATGAGGTAATTTATTTTTCATTTTCCATATGGCTTTCTGGGCAGTTTGGCTTTGAATGTGTTGGCAAGATTCCTGAGCTGTTGTCACTCTTGGGATTTACAGAAAATGGAAGAGCTGGCTCTAGTTGTAGTTCCTTCAGGTTAAGAAGAAAGGAGTTAATATATTGACTCCCCCGCTGAAGAGAAGATAAAAAGACACTCCCTCAAGATATATGGTCATACTCTTCATCCCTTTCTCCCGTTGCCAATTTGGATTTCACAGAAGCGTAACTTGGTCAGCTTAGAGACACTCCCAGAGTAAAACAAAACTACTCATGAAGAAATTTTAGTATTTGACCTAAAACAAATATCAGGTCCTTTCTGGAATTAAGTTCCGGGCTAGGTTCTTGGAGAAAAATTATATATATATATATTTTATATATATATAGTTTTGCCCCAAAGAAGCAGGTTCATGATCATTGCTTGGAATTCAGTCCTGGTTGGAATTCAGTCCTGGTTTCCTTCACTCTGCCTCTGCTAAAACTTTTGCCTCCAGTTTGGGATCTCCATCCTCTCTCTTGTTCCACATAGCCCAGGTCATTCCAGGTACTCTCACTTCTCCTTCTTTAGGACTATTTTCCTGGGCTCCTCACTCTTAGGACCTATTCTACCAGTAGTGCTGATGCCCCCTTTTCCTCACCTCTCCCTTCCCGTGTTTCCTAGCCTCCCCCCCAAGAAATTCAGTCCCATGTTGACTCCAGAATTTAAAAAGTTTTCCTCTGAAAATCAATTACATAACTTGTACCAAGTATAACATTTAAGTGTGTGTGTCAAGGGGTAGGGTGAGGAGATAGCTAAAAAAAAAAAAAAAAAGAAATAATATGTTTCTCCTGTTTTGTACTTCCACCGTCTCTGTTGTTTTCTGGTCCTTGGCAGATACCACCCCTGAAAGCTTTTGACATTTACTTTGAATGCTTGTTTCAGGTGTGAGAAATATTGATTGTGCCACTCTCCCAACTCAAGAATGCAGGGAGCAGGGGGCGCCTGGGTGGCTCAGTGGGTTAAGCCTCTGCCTTTGGCCCAGGTCATGATCTCAGGGTCCTGGGATGGAGCCCCGCATCGGGCTCTCTGCTCAGCAGGGAGCCTGCTTCCCCCCCTCTCTCTCTGCCTGCCTCTCTGCCTACTTGTCATCTCTCTCTCTCAAATAAATTTAAAAAAAAAAAAAAAGAATGCAGGGAGCAAAAAAACAACTTGGAATGATTCATGGTGTCAATGGAAAGGAGCTGACGAGGAAAGACACCAACTCCTCTGTAAGGACCTACTTAGCAAGAGGCTTTCATTAAAGTTAAACTGTCCCTGCTCCCCTTCCCCCAGGGGATTCACTTAAAACAAGTCCTGGAAACCAGCTCCAGGTAACAAAGCCCAGATACAAGGGTGGGTCAGGCCAGGTGGAGACGTCAGATCAGTGGGGGGATGCATACTGTCTCCCTGGTTACCAAGGAGTATGGGCCCCACCCTTTGGGAGCCTTTTGGGTGCCAATCCTAACCAAGGTGATAGGCTGGGTCAAATGTCTACTAGGGTAAATTGTAACAATTGGTCACCTAGCATCACTGTGCAGCTTTCTCTGTGTGTTCCAATTTCATTGGCCACCTGTGCGTGGCCAGGCCCAACTGCATGGCATTTGCCCTTAAAAGCTAGACTGTGAAACAGAGAAGGGTCGCCTTCTCTTGTAAGAGGTTCGTCCCCGAACGTTCAGTTAGATTCTTGATGCTTGGTGTGAAATAAAGCTTTGCTTGACCTTGGCTTTATATCAGTCTCGCTTCTTTAATCACGGACCCATTATTGGGGCATAGCATCCTCAAGAGCACAGAAATATATCAGGAGTTCAACTTGGTCAGAAATCTCCCCCACCCTCATTCAAACCTTCCTGTCAGCTCTGCTGGGTGGACCAGACCCCAGGTACAGAAGCCCTGAGGAACGTCCTGTCCCATGTCCACGACAGAGCTGGCTGCAGAACAAAGGAGGGAGATGCTTATCATCCAGTTTCAGAGATATTATGAGTCAGATAGAACTTTATGAAAACCCAGTCACTGTGATTATTTTCCTCAGGACACGTATTTTTGAGTTTGGGTCAAATGTTAATGTGCTTTAGCCAGGTGTTTGGATTTGAATCCCAGTTCTACACTTTTCAGAGGCGTGATCCGTAACAGTTAAGTTAGCCTCACTTTTCACATTTATAAAATAGGGACATTATTTCTACCTACTTCACATGGTTATAGTGAGAATTAAATGAATCAACTGACATAAAGAAATGAGAACATTTTTTGGCACTCTGTGGAATTGCTCATTTAAGATTATAAATAAACAGAAATTTTGGAAAGGTTCCGACTGTATGTAACTGTGAGCATGAAGCTATAGGCCATTTAGAAATGAATAATGCTTCTCTATCTTTGCCATTGTCATTCTGAAGATCCAATGAGAGGATACATGTGAAAATCTCAACAAAAAACTCAACATGTGCTATTATTCTTATTACCATCATCATCAATATCATCAGCATGTATTAATTTTGTCATTACTAGTTTGTCACCTGCTATATCTGAACGGGGCCTATTGTACCTATAGAATATTAAGATTGTGGCAAAACTGGTGTTGCCAATCGTTAGGAAAACCTTTAATCGAGACAGCGCGGTCCCAAAATTTCAAGTCAACTCCTAATACCCATATAACTAGCTTGTATCTAAAGGGAGGAAACATGATCACAATTTACATCTGACAGCATTTCTTAGGAAATCTTGCTGCTAAATGCAAATGACAACTTCTTTGAGAAGGACTAGAAAAGTCAAGTTTTTAAATGTTAACACAACTATTTAGAAACAGGAAGAAAAAAGAATCAAATAGCTGTTGTTGTTAGGTTTCAACCTTTTAAAATACCAAATTAGGTTTTGTTTTGCTTTGCTTTGTTTTGCTTTACAGAAGTAAACATTTGTTTGGGTGGTCATCTTAGAACCTATTCTAGCACTGACTTTTGTCATAGTGTGCAAACATTTTCTTGCTTTGTGTTTTCTCTGGGTAAACATATTGAGAATGTTATTTTCCATATGTACCCTGTCATTTGCATTGCACTGAGGGATTTGATTTGTCTGAGATATGCAAGATCCCTGAGTCAGGATAAACCCAGCCACTAACTTTCTAAGTGATATTGAGATATTCTCTCTGGATATCCAATTTCTTTGTATCTCGGATTTCTTTCTCCTAAGAGAAAACCATGTTATGTTAATCCTCTCTGTATTATTAAAGCAAAAGTAACTGCATGATTCAATTTATTTCAAAAATGATCATTAAAAAACTTACATCTATACTCTGTTGAATGCTGGAGGTGGAAAAGACCAAAGATTAACAGCACACTGATGAAACAGAGCAGAGAAACTCCTGCCTCCAAGATCATCAAAACCAAAGACATGTATACAACTACCTATAATGTAGGCCAGACCACATAAATGTTAAGCGATGCTTTAAAGTCTTCTGAAAAATAATGCCTTAACTAAATAAAATCACCCTAAATCCAGAGTATGAATGATGCTGTTATTACTTATTTCTACTGTCTTCCATCTATTTTATAGTGTTCTTTGATCCATACTTTGCATTATTCTTGTCTGAAAGTAATATTCTTGATATGTGTAATAAGGAGACCCCTCCTTTGTTCCTAGATGCCGGGGCTGCTAATCCACAAAGCCATTGAAGGACTTAATCCCTTAAACTTGGCACTACATCAGTCTGGAAGTAGTTTACATGCAAGTCCTTTGGAGTAAATACTCATTAGAGGTTCTGTTGGCTCATTTGGTCACCCACATTTGCAGTGGGTGGCCCAGTTGGTATCCTCATTATTTTATTTTCCACCCTTGAAAAAAATCCAGCTGTAGCAACCTGAGACTACTTTCCTTGGTACTCTAAAGCCATTGTAATGGAGCATCCATTCATTTGTGATGCTAGTTAATAGGCACAAAGAAATAAGTGCCTCAGGCTGGTAATGCTATAATAATTTTTTTGCTAATATACCTTTTTCAGTGCAACCTCCTGCAATGCAATCTGATCACTTCAAGGATAATTCACTAGTAATTTCTCACACCTGACTGTTTAAAGAATTGTGTCATCTCCCTTTCTCCTTCTCTTTCTTCCTCTTTCCTTTACCCCATCTTTACATCAGTGAACAAACCAGTTCACAGAAGCAAAATTTATCAGTTATTCACAAATTACAGAGTAAAATTCTTGCTTTTTTACTTATTACCTAAATAGGTCTTTACTACCTAGAGCTTCTTGATTAGTACTTGGATCAGAGAAGCAGAGTTTCCATAATGCCATCTCTGGATTTAGCAATGAAGGTTTTCAAGAGAAAAAAAATCAGCCAATATTTCTCGACTGCCCATAAAGTACAAAACAAGTGTTGTAAAAATACAAATAACATAAACATGTCTTCTTCTTAAGGAGCTTTCTTGTTATAAAGTCAATATAGGTAAGAGGGTACATTTTTCCTCATGATTATTATGAGCATCTGCAAAATACTTGTAATAATATGTACTGAATGGAGTATTTATCTAGGCATGAATTCAAATCTTAACACAAGTAAAGTTCTGGGGCATCTGGATGGCTCAGTTGTTTAAGTGTCCAACTCTTGGTTTCTGCCCAGGTCATAATCTCATGGGTCATGAAGTAGGGTCTGTTGGGGTCCACACGCAGCAGTTAGTCTGCTTGAAGATTCTCTCCCTCTTCCCCTTCCCCCACTTGCTCTCTCTCTCTCTTTCTCTCTCTTTCTCAAATATATAAATAAATCTTTTAAAATAACATATATAAAGTTCTCAGAACAATTGCTTATTTTTTATAGGTACAATATAAGAGAAGCTATTACATTCTTCTCAATAAATTAGCATCAATTTTCAATAAGAAAAGATTGAAATTTTTTAATTTCAGATTTTTTTTAAAGAATTTTATTTATTTATTTGATAGAGAGAGGGAGAAAGCACAAGCAGGCAGAGCAGCAGAGGGAGAGGGAGAAGCAGGCTACCCACTGAGCAGGGAGCCCAATGTGGGCTCAATCCCAGAACCCTAGGATCATGACCTGAGCTGAAGGCAATCACTTAACCAACTGAGCCACCCAGGCTCCCCTTTAATTTTAGATTTAATAAAAATAAGAGTCTTTGGTTAATTTCCCTGTGGATGATGGGAAATATAGTGGAGATACAATGTTGGACCATGAGGGAGTATGACCATGTAGTAGATGTTAGGCATTATATTATATATTTGTATCCATTATCTCACTTAGTACTCAAAATGACCATGCAAGTTACATACTGTTTTGTCTGTTGTGCAAAAAAACTAAAACATGGGCCAAAAAAATTAAATAAAGAGCCAGGATTTGAAGGCAACTTCAGCGGGCTCAAAAAGTCACATTTTTCTCATTCCTTGAGTTCTGATCAGACTACTTAATCTCATTTTCTTCAAAGACAGGAGGACTGTAGGAAGTATCCTGTTGTCTTTGTGCAAAGTTTTACAGTATCTTGGACGGTAACTTCTCTAAGATTTAATAACTGTAGAAAAAACGACCAGCAAGGTATCCTCCTATGTACCATAAATAGGCCACTCCATGGTAAATTACATCCTTGTGACTTATCCTAGAAGGAGCCCCACGTGGCTGTTGGACAGTGCTGCTGACCAAAACCATAAGGGCTCGCATATGTTTAGGGTCTGCTCTGCTAAGTGTGTAACACACTCAGCTAATGCTGTGCTATTCCCAGCCTTACTGCCAACTCATTCACACTCACTGCACTTGTGCACAGATGCACTTCTGTCTTTTCTCATCCATCACAGTATCCAGACATTTGTTTGTTAAACCTTAACACTTAACCACATAAGACTTATATAAATGGTCAAAAAGATTCATAAGCGGAAAATTCATAAAACTAGTCACTTCAGTTTATTATCACATCTTAAATTATCCACCCACATACTTACACATAAAATTTCATTTTGCTGTCTATATTATGGGGTCTGGCACACCAGTCTATATTATAGAGAGCTCCTCCCATCTAGAATGCAGTAAGAACTCTGAAATGGTTTTAATTTTAATAAGACAATTGTTGTAGACCTACATGTTTGTTTTGTTTTAATGTGATTTGAAACTCAACACATTCTGAGGCACTAATACTGCTAATTTCAACTGAGACTAAATGGTTGTATACCTATAATATCTATACATCTATATACTTACCTATATAGATATATACCCAAAGATACATTTATATTTACATATATATACATGCACATATCCTTATACCTGTCTATTTGGTATCAAAACTTAAGTTGAAATGTTTAGGTTTGAAACTTTGAAACTTAAACTTTTTTTTTTTAAGATTTTATTTATTTATTTGACAGAGAGAGATCACAAGTAGGCAGAGAGGCAGGCAGAGAGAGAGGAGGAAGCAGGCTCCCCGCTGAGCAGACAGCCCAATGTGGGGCTCGATCCCAGGACCCTGAGATCATGACCTGAGCTGAAGGCAGAGGCTTAACCCACTGAGCCACCCAGGCGCTCCTGAAACTTAAACTTTTTAATTTTTCTGCATGTTATATACTGACTATTATATCATATATAATGTCTGCTTACACACAAAGTAAAACAAATGGAAGACATGTAATTTGATTTTTATTCAGCATGACACTATTTATCATATCAGAAGAATAACAAGGAATAATTTGGGGTACAAGTAATATGTTTTCTAGTCTAGATGCTTTACTATGATTAAATAAGGTAATTACATGCTAAATTCCTTGTAAATAAGTTCATAGAACATTCATTTATCCACCAACAAACTTATTAAAAAGATTCTATGTATAAAGACAAATAAATATACTGTGGTACTGTTGCTATTTTCAGTAATTCTACCAAAAAAAAAACTAGGTGCTCTATACCAGGTAGTGCAGGAGGCACTTGGGAAATGCAAAGATAGTTGAGAGGTAGTCCAAGCCATCCTAAAGTTTATTACCTAATAATATTAAGTTAGCACTCTACCAATTTTCTTTTAAAAAAAGAAACATACATGGTATCATTTTATCCTTATGACAACAATATGAAGTAAATGTTATTATTATCTCCTCACTCAAAGATGACAAGTGATTTGAGCAAAGATTCAATATGGGTCAGGACTCACAATTCTTAAATATGCTGCTATCGGGGCGCCTGGGTGGCTCAGTGGCTTAAAGCCTCTGCCTTCGGCTCAGGTCATGATCTCAGGGTCCTGGGATCGAGCCCCACATCGGGCTCTCTGCTCAGCAGGGAGCCTGCTTCCTCCTCTCTCTCTCTGCCTGCCTCTCTGCCTACTTGTGATCTCTGTCTGTCAAATAAATAAATAAAATCTTTAAAAAAAAAATGCTGCTATTATCAGAAGTCAGCCTATACCAGGAGAATAGACTGAATCAGAGTAAAGCAAGATTTTGCCCTATGGATTCATGAAGGAGCAGTCTGAATTGTTTTTAAAGTGAACTGGAGCAACAATAAAATTATTGCGATTTCAGGGGCGCCTGGGTGGCTCAGTGGGTTAAGCCTCTGCCTTTGGTTCTGGTCATGATTTCAGGGTCCTGGGATCGAGCCCTGCATTGGGCTCTCCACTCGGCAGGGAGCCTGCTTCCCTCTCTCTGCCTGCCTCTCTGCCTGCTTGTGATCTCTCTCTCTGTCAAATAAATAGATAAAAATCTTAAAAAAAATTATTGCCATTTCATGTTGACACATTATGCAAACAAGTATTTTTAGCCTTTAATGGGAAAATATTTTTCTTGTAAACCATTACATTGTATCCATTATTCAGTCTAAAATCTTAAAAACAATTACACAAATGGAAACATTCTTCCATCCTACTTAGACCCTAAATCTTTGAATTCTTTTGGAAGCTGTTGTGAGTATAAGGTCCAGGTACAAATAGGGATCTTCCCACAGCATTCAAAATGTGTTGCTGTGCATTTATTCCGTTCATATTTAAATCTCCTACTTTTTAAACTATAATGTCAAAAGTGGTATGTCATCCCTGAAACAGAAGATCTGTGTTTTCTCTGGACACTGAACCTCTCTTAAGGCAATCATCCTCACGTCCTTTATCTCTTTCGCAGTCTTGAACTATTTGAAATCCTGCCTCCACTCTAAAGTTTGCTGCAAAGCCCCTCTTTTTTGTTCAGTGATGCCTTCCCACACTCACTCCCAACAAAAGGGACTTTGCCTCCTTACTGAGCTATTTTTGTTTTTAACCTTTATCGTTCATTCTCTTTATATAACACTTATTTGATATATTTATGTATTTTATGTTTATTCTTATCTCTTCAGGTAAATTATAAATTCTTAGGGATCAAAACATGCATTTCTTTTTTCTCTAAGATTGTATCAGCAACTAGGACAACTTTGGTATACTCAATAAATATTGGGCAAATCAATAAAATATTGTCAATAAATTCAACACAATATCATTCTAATGACACATTTTGTAATTCTAATATTACATTCTACACAAAAAATATTCAAAGATTTGTAGTATCCCCATGTGTAACTGATAAAAACTTATGAAATGGCATTTATTCTGACCTGTAATTATTTCATTTATGTACTTAATTTTCTCCTCCTTCATTAGAAGAAGACCTCCATGAAAGCAAAGACCTGCCTACTTTGCGCAGGTAGGGAGGGAGGCAAGGACAGAGGAAAGTACAGGATCTGTTTGCCTAAGTTACTATTCTCACCACTTTTGTTGACTGGAAAGTCTCCCTGTGTCCCATTTCCTAGTTTCTGGGCCTCCCAATACAACAGAACAGGAATAAACCCAGAGGAATTTGTGTTGCTGACACTGGATAGGTAGTATAACAAAGAGAGGACTAAGATATTCTACCTGTTTCCATCTCTCTTTTGTTCATTAATTAACACGACAACTATGGAAGTACATAATTTTTGGACCAGGAAAATGCCAATGTAGGTGTTTTATAAATATAGGAAAGATGTAAATTTGTGACTCCTGTGGACATGTTGAGCATCAAACTTCATAGCACAAAGTGCTGAAACCTTCGTTTACACAAAGAAAAACCAGCGGCAATGAGATTCTGTAGATTATGTAAAGTAGTAGCCAAAAAGAAAGAGAAAAAGGAAGGGAGGGAGGGAGGAAAGAGGATCATTTTAAGGTAATTAAAAAAGTTCAATGGAGTAGGGATAGTGTTTTCAATAAGTGGTACACAATCAACTGAATATTCATGAGGAAAAAATATTAATTTTGATCAAAATCTCACACTTATACAAAAATTAACTCAAAATGGACCACAGATTTAAATTTAATTATAATATTATACAACTTCTAAGAAAAAAAAAATTCTCTTCTAAGGAGAAATTTTTGAGATCTAGGACTAGACAAAGAGTTCTTAGACATGACCCCGAAGTATAATCCATAGAAAGAAAAAAATGATAAGTGGACTTCATCAAAATCTTAAAAATTTTGTTCTATGAAATTAAAACAGGTGACAAAGTAGGAGAAAATGTGCAAATTACATCTGCAACAAAGGTCTAGTACAGACAGTATATAAAGAACTTTCAAAACCCAACAGTAAAAAGACAATTCAATTACAAAGTAGACAAAAGACATGAAGGGGTATTTCACTTAAGAAGATATACAGATGGAAAATGCATCTGAAAAGATATTTAAAATCATTAGTTCTTAGCAAAATGCAAATTAAAACCATAGTGAGATATCAGTATGTACCTATCAGAATGACGAAAATTTTAAAAAATTGAGTGACAGCACCAGATGGTGAGAATACAGAAAAACTAGATCATTCATACATTGGTGATGGGAATGAAAATGGCACAGTACTTGGGAAAACAGTTTAGCATTTTCTTTAAAAATTAAAAATGCAACTATCATATGACCCAGGAATTATAATTCTGGGCTTTTATTCCAGAGAAATGAAGACTTCTGTTCATACACAAACCTGTGCACAAGTGTTTATATATTCCCTTTTCATTACTGTGGTAAAATATACATACCATAAATTTTACCATTTTAATCATATTTAAGTGCATGATTCAGTGACATGTAAATACATTGGCAATACTGTGCAACCATTACCACTACACATTTTCAGAAATTCTTTATCATCCCAAATGGAAACTCCATACTCATTAAGTAATAACTTCCATTTTCCTCTCCCCTTCAGCTCCTGGTAAACTCTACTCTCCTTTCTCTCTCTATGAATTTGCATATTTTAGATACTTCATATAAGTAGAATTATACAATAGGTGTCCTATTATATCTGGCTCATTTCACATAGCACAGTGGTTTCAAGTTTCATCCATGATGCAGCATGTATCAAAATTTCATTCCTTTTTAAGGCTGAATAATATTTCATGCCACATATATACAACATTTTATTTACCTGTTTATATGTTGGTGTATGTTCTTATTTGTTTCCACTTTTTGTGTGCTGGAAATAACACTGCTATAAACATTGGGATGCAAGTATCTTAAACAGCTTTATTCTTAATGGACAAAAATGGGAAACAAACCCGCCTTTCAATAGGTCAATGGTTAAACAAACTGGTATTCCATACAATGAAATATTGCTCAGCAATAAAAAAAGAATAAACTATGGATACACACAACTGCCTGCTGTGAACCTCCAAAGAATTATGTTGAATAAGAAAAGCTAAACCCCAAATATTATATAGTGTCTGAATTCATTTATGGAACATTCTTGAAGTGACAAAATTAGGGGAGAGAAGTATATATGACTCTAAAAGGCCACATAACAGATAACTGCAGAAGGGAAATGTTTTGTATCTTGACAAATGTCAAAAGCTGTGATACTGCACTATGCTTTGCAAGATGTTACCACTGGGGGAACCCTGGCAAAGTTACCCCAGATCTCTCTATGCCAATTACTACACCTGCATAATTATCTATAATTATCAGACCAAAAAAAAAAAATGTTTAAAAGAAATGAAGAGAGAGGGGCGCCTGGGTGGCTCAGTGGGTTAAAGCCTCTGCCTTCAGCTCAGGTCATGATCCCAGGGTCCTTGGCTCTCTGCTCAGCGGGGAGCCTGCTTCCTCCTCTCTCTCTCTGCCTGCCTCTCTGCCTGCTTGTGATCTCTGCCTGTCAAATAAATAAACAAAATATTAAAAAAAAAAAAAAAAAGAAGGGAAGAGAGAAAGGGAGGGAGGGAGGAGGAGAAGGAAGAAAAAAATCTCACTCACATATACAAATATACATACAAATTCAATCTGAGTCTCTGATGGGACACAGCTTAGATCCGTCTGCCAAGTCTCCCCCACATCGCCCCCAGTGGTGGCCCAACAGCACTGTGTGAATTTTAAGATCTTTCCAGAATGGAAAGGGCCATGACTTAGATTTCAGTTTAATACCCACAGTGAACTGCACACAGTACAATTATAAAATGGCATTATTTTAAGTTTCTTTCAACTATATTTATTTACAGAATTCCCTGAGAAGTTTTTGCAGGAGCTGTATCATGACACTAAACACCTACCGTCAGTAGAGGACTTTCTCTTCCTGGGGATGTGTTGTGGAAGCAGAGGGTATACTCTGTTCCTCCTCATATTGTATACATATTTGTCTTTTACTGAAGATTTATGATGAGGGAAATAACTTTGAGTCTTATGTTAATTGTTTGAGGGCTTGCTTTGACAGCGCTAATTGTTTAGTTTTAATGGAAGACATTGTTGTGAAGTGAAAGCAGAAGTTTAAATAAAAAAAAAAAAAAAGAGAGACAGAGAGTTGGTTCCTTTTAAGTTCTTCGTGTTGTCATGAAGTCCCTAAGCAATTTTCGGCCAAATGTAACTAGATCCTTTCTTAATGTTCTTTAAAAAGTTACAAATTTCAATGCGTACTGGCAATCGTAGCATGGCAAAGTGTCCCACAGAATATATTCCTCTATAAACTACGTCAGGAAATTGTGTTCTAGATTTTCTGTTCGCACATAACTGGAGAGACTTAGTCACACACACACACACACACACACACACACACACACCATAATGAACCCATGTCAGAAGAGTCTACAGTCTCTCTAATTTGAAGCAGCTGGTGTATTCTAAATATGGAGAGTCCAAGCTTCCAGCATCATCAGTACCATCATTAAGAATCAGAATCATTGTTTTAAATGTTCTCTCTACTATTCTATTGTTATTATTCTATTGAGGAATTTATATCACATAGCTGTTAGCTCTTCCCTATTGTTCCCAGACTGTCATGCACAAATGTCAACAAGAGTGTATTTAATTCATACTCTAAAATTAAATCCTTTATCCCACAATTAGCCATAATCATGACCACATATGACTATGATTTACCATAACTAAAATAGATGGCGCGGGATTTATTGTCAGCTTGTGTTTGAAATGGCAAAGGCAGATTTTTGAATTAAATAATTGCATGCTAACTATTTGGGACATAATTACTACTTATGTTGTTTTCCATATATCTCCATCTAGTTAGATAGCAAATTGTTACAATGTCCCACTAGTAAAATTTAAGGGACTGCTCTGTGTGTGTGTGTGTGTGTGTGTGTTTGTGTGTAAAATAATGCTCTTTGAGGACATGACCATTCTGAATAAAGAATAATATACTGGATTATGAACTGTTTCTTTTTTTTTTTTTAAGATTTTATTTATTTATTTGACAGACAGAGATCACAAGTAAGGGGAGAGACAGGCAGAGAGAGAGAGAGGAGGAAGCAGGCTCCCGCTGAGCAGAGAGCCCGATGCGGCGCTCGATCCCAGGACCCTGGGATCGTGACCTGAGCCGAAGGGAGAGGCTTCAACCCACTGAACCACCCAGGCGCCTCTGGACTGTTTCTTAACGACAATTTTTTAAATCATCTTTATTGACAACTTGCTGTCACTGTGTGTACCAGTGCCAATGATCTCATTTGAATGGCATAATGATTCTATGTCAAGAGTCTGTAAAACATTTCATTTCTTTTACTTTTTTGATACCCATGTCCCTTTCCTTGATAAGAACACCCTGATATTTTATTTAAGAACTCAGTCAGTTCTGCGTGGTTCAGTCGGTTAAATGGCTGCCTTTGGTTCAGGTCAAGATCCCAGGGCCCTAGGATTGAGCCATGAGTTGGGTTCCCTGCTCAGGAGAGAGTCTGCATCTTCCTCTGCCCCTCCCCCTCCCTGTGCTCTCACTCAACTTCTCTCAAATAAATAAATAAAATCTTAAAAAATAAAAAATAAAGGAACTCAGTCTCTCTTAGTTATTGCTCCCTACCTTCTCCTGCCCTCCCTTGGCCAAGGGAAGGAATGCAGGACCCCATCCAGGCCACGAAGACTCTTCCTGGGAATTTGCAGCTTGAGTAGAAAGGCCAAAGGATGAAATTTGACCAGAGCGTTCTCATTCTGGTCGAGGTACTCTAATAACACCCACCAGCTTTATTTTCTAGAACCCAGGCACTCCATCAGTTTATACTCTTCTGAGACCCAATTCATTCTTTCCTTGGGTTCTTCCAGCTGCCTCATATACATACAATAAGTTCCCTTCTAAAAAATATTTATCATAAGTTACTTAAGAGTTAGTTTCTGTTACTTACATCTGAATAAATCTAACTGATATGACGTTACCCTCTTTATGCTAATAAGGAAATTGGGGTGTCAAGAGGCAAAGAAGATCCTGCAGCATTTAGGTAACACAGCTGAATTGACATCTGCCTGATTTCAAGACCGGCTTTTAATCCCAGGTAACATTGCCGCTGTTTTCGTCTTCAGAAGAGTTTAGATGACAGGATATCTATGTGGTCACACAGTCATATTAGATCAAACCAAAGAATAAAATGGATATAAAAGGAAGCATCCCTTGTGTCGTTACATTTAATCAGATAGCATTTATTATGCAGCCAAAGGATTCTTCGCTCTAAATAAGGAATACAAAACCGTGACCAACTTTTCAGTGATCCTTCAGGTTCCTATCATTTTCTTTTTAGTGCATAATATCACAAAGCTGTGCACAATTCCAGACTTCATGTGGGTTCAAGTTCAGTCCCTACCTGCATTTAAAAATTATTTTTATTTCACACCCATTTAATAAGAGAGGATATGTGAAGTCCAGTGCAACAACTGCTAACATGTGTGTAAACATCACTTTAAAACTCACAAGAAGTTGTAAATTGAAGTCAATGCAGGGGGATCAAATTATATATAGATTGGAAATAAGAATGGGAAGCAGCACTGTGACGTCTTCAACCCCAAGTCGAGGACCTTTATCTCTTTTGTGACTTGGGTACAGTTTCCGTTTCTGAGCCTCTGTTTCCCAGTGTCACTAAAGGGAAGCAAGACTGTCTAAGGGTCCACATAGGATTCTGATTAAGGGTGTGGGGGGTGGGGTGAGAAAGTGGCTGGGCTCAGCACAATGCAGTCCACCCAAATTGGTCTGATTTACTCCACCAAACCTCTGGCTCTGTCTTCCTGCAAGTGGCGTGACAAGCCACCCCTAGAAGCAACTTTTCATGGAAGTATTGTGAGCTATGGTCTTTTCTAGGGCTGTTCAAAAATGATTACCCTTGGTGCCAAGGAAGAAGTGGAATGTGGTGTGAGAGTTTGAAGAGGGAAAAGGAGGCTTATGAGCATCTACATTGCAGGGAAAGCTTAAAAATCAGTATCTAGTAAAATCAACAACTCTCCCCTCTAAATTTTGTTTAAGATGCCTTAGAGTAAGGAATATTTCTTGCTTGTTGTGTTAGAATGTTCCTGGGGTATAAAGTCAAATAAATCTGGGCTTCATTTTGGCCTCCATGCTTACCAGCTGTGTGACATTGAGCAAGTAACGTCTCCATCCCTCAATTTCCTGGTCTGTAAAATGAGGGTATCTCAAAATTCCTGTCTCTCAGGATTATTGAGAGAGTTGAATTAGACAGTCTATCCAAAAATTATCTGGCATATGATAGCTACTTAGCAATATTACTACTCCCTTCCAGCTGGGAAATATTTTTGAGGATTATTCCACTAGACCACATTGTAAAAATTGTTTAGGAAACATCAGAAGCTAAACATCACCTAGTTAATAGTTCCCACTAGATACATTCCTCCAAAATAAGCCTGTTTCTTTTCTCTTTAAAAAAGAGAGTGGTACAATAGCCAAACTATGAAAAGAACCTAGATGTCCATCAACAGATGAATGGATAAAGAAGATGTGGTATATATATACAACGGAATACTATGCAGCTATCAAAAGAAATGAAATCTTGCCATTCGCGATGACGTGGTTGGAACTGGAGGGTATTACACCTAGCGAAGTAAGTCAATCAGAGAAAGACAATTATTATATGATCTCCCTGATATGAGAAGCTGAGAGGCAACTTGGATGGGTTGGGAGGTAGGAAAGGAATAAATGAAATAAGATGGAATCAGGAGGGAGACAAACCATAAGAGACTCTTAATTTCACAAAACAAACTGACGATTGCTGGGGGGAGGGGAGTAGGGAGAGGGTGGTTGGGTTATGGACATTGGGGAAGGGTGAGTGCTGTGAAGTGTGTAAACCTGGCGATTCACAGACCTGTAACCCTGGGGCTAATAACACATTATATGTTAACAAAAAATAAAAAAATATATTAAAAAAAAGAGAGGGGCAATTTAGCTCATAAAGAAAAAAATGAATTAATTTTTTAATAGATTTAAAATTAACAGATTTGTTGTTGTAGTTGTTGTGGTTGTGGTGGTAGTATCAGTTGGGTTCCACCAGTCAGAAGCTAATGGTATTTTTAAACTGTGTATTTGAAAAGAGTATAAGGGGCACCTGGGTGGCTCAGTGGGTTAAGTCTCTGTTTTCGGCTAGGGTCATGATCTCAGGGTCCTGGGATTGAGCCCCGCATCAGGTTCTCTGTTCGGCAGAGAGCCTGTTTCCTCCTCTCTCTGTCTACCTCTCTGCCTACTTGTGATTCCTCTATCTGTCAAATAAATAAATAAATCTTAAAAAAAAAAAAAAAGAGTATAAAGAGGCTATTTACAGTAGTGTAGGCAAGGTTTATGGTAGGAAAGTCTAATAGTGGGAACCACTATTTAGAATTTTCTAGTAACCACATTAAAAAAGTGAACAGAAAGAGGTAAAATTACTTTTAATAATGTATTTAGTTTAACCCAACACAGCCAAAATATTATTTTAATATGAAATAAATGTAAGGAAGTCTTTAGTTAGGTGTGTTTCTTTTTTTTCATATCAAGTCTTTGAAATCTGGTGTGTATTTCATCTCAGTTCAAATAATGTCTCAAGTAAATTGAAGTCCTACCAAAACAATAAAGTTGTATTTAATGGAAAAATGCCTTATACTATTTCTGTTTCTAAAATTTTAAGTTTCATTAGTTAATTTTAACCAAATAAAATTTAAAAGTTCATCAGATACACTATTATGAGAGTCACACACCATCAGTTGGTCAATAGCCACATGTAGCTAGTAGCTACCATATTGGATGGTGCAAGTTTAGAGAAACAAAGGAGATGGTGCAGTAGTCCGAGGTGAGCAAGGCAAGAAAGCATCATGTCTTTTAAGCCTGAAGAGGAAGCAGTGGCTACAGAACCCTGAACAGTGTTGCTATATGGAGAGGGTCCCCTCCATCCCCTCCATCCACCCTCCATCCAACCTTTGGTTGAAGTACATAGCCAGCTTAGATGGCGAGGAGACAGAGGGAATGAAAGGCATAAGTAGCTGGACACACACTCTTCTAGTGGTATGCTGGTAAACTGATTTTCTAAAAATGAAAATCCTAATTTATAACATGTGCTCATTTCCATGGTATAAATTCTCCTATCATGGCTGATTGCAAGATAACAACATGATGCTACTGAAAGCAGAGTTGGGAGAAAATGGGCAAAACTAGCTCTTTCTAACATACCACTGAATTCCCTCCTATCATTCAGTCCCCTGCTGGTAGTGTCTTCTGATGGCCAAACTCAACTGGTAACCAGAGGCAAGGAACCCCAGATGCACTTCTTGCAGGTCAACCTCCTTGGGCACTGAACAGGTTATTGAAGGATGAGAAAGAAGTGGAAAATATACTCAATGTTTAAAAAAAAAAAAAAAAGCCTATCTACATTTTTTTTCTATTCCAAGTGGCTACCACTTGGGAAAAACAATGTAGCCTCACAGATGATCAGAAAACACTTTTTTTTTTTTTTTTTTTGCAGTGATTAGGAAAATTCCTTTGTGAAAAGAATTTCAAAAATTATTGAAATGTTACTGTTTGGATATGGAACGATGACTTATTTATATTAATAGTAAAATTATTCAGTATATTGACAAAATTGATGTGCCACATAAAGTGAGGTTCAGAGTCAATTATTTCAGCCTCCATTGTAAAAATCACCCAGGTTGGTACACCTGCATTATCCTATGGCTCCTTCACCGTTATACCCAGAAAACTTTCAAGCCCTTACTTTTAATTCCATTCCTCTGCAGTAGGAATCCATGTCTTCATCATGGTGCACTGGTGCCTGTACCAGCTGCATGGCCCTCTGCCCTCTCTCTTTCCTTCCAGATAAGCCCACCTAGCACCACTAGGGGAGTCCTCCCAAGATGCTGCTTTTTAAGTCATCCCCACTGCTCAAGAACTTAAAGAGTTCTCTCTTGACTACTGAAGAAATTCTAATTCCAAATTCTTGGCCTGGCCTGCAAAGAATACCATAACTTGATTTTAACTTACTTTTCTGAAGTTTCATGTGAGCCCTTCCATGCATCTGATCAAGTTATTGCAATTTCAGGAAAACAGGTTCAATTTGCCACAGTGTTTCTGTTCCATACTGTCTCTTTTTGGCCTGGCCTCTAACACACACACACACACACACACACATACACACACACACCCCAGAGTACTACTTTTCCTCATCTGTAACTTTTCAAATCCCAACCATCACCGAACTTCATCACTGAGGCTCTTAACTGTTCAAAACCTTCATAATCATTCAACTGTTCTCCTCAGTTCCAAACCCTGAACTCCAGTGGCAGTTAATTTCCTCACTCACTTTGCAACTTGGATTCTCTCTCGGGTTGTTTCCATGAACCTTGCAACATTCCTTTTGTTTCCATCCTAATACTACACCCTAAAACGATCCCATAGAGCCAGAAAGGTGAACAGATTTTTTTTAATCTAAGTCACTTGCTGAACCTCTCCTCAGAGATAAGCAGCAAGCCTGAAATGACCAACAACAAAATGAAATGAAATGACCAACAATGAAAGACCAAGAACTCTTACCAGTAAGTGTAACAACATTACACTTGAACATTATGCAACATTACGCTTGAACAGATTGATCCTATTATCAGCATCTACATGATGCCAGCCTGCCCTAAATCCTGGAATCACCATATTATTAGATGAAAGATTTGCTTCAGAAGTGGCAGAAACACTAAAGGTTTGGGTTAAGTGCCCGGCTGTGGTGAAGTGCCAAACTTTTCATAAATTTATTTCAGCATTGGCAAACAACGTTTTGATTGACATGTCAAATGCAACTTTGGTCACCTGAGCCCAGTGTCTCTACTATGGTCTCTAGAATTGATGGAATAACATCCTTCCTCACCTCCTGCCTCTTCCTCACGTCCTAGCCATTAAACATTTGCCCAGGGGTTTGCTTCTGAATTCAGCTGTTATGAAAATCTGTAACAGTGATCTTCAATCTGTTCTCTATGAGATGTTAATACGTGTTACTGGAGATGGGAGCATACATTAGAATACATTCGGAATGTGCTGGCTAAAACAAAGCTGTTTCTTTACTGCAGAATTTCTCAGAGACTTTACCAGGCTGATGTAAAATGTGAATCATTAAAAAGAGAATATAGTAGGTCACACTTAATTCATATATGGGAATGGGAAAATGTCCCGCCACTACATCCTGGCCCCAGAACAGAGAATTTACCTCATAGGGTTGTTGTGAAGATTGGAATGAGCTATTACATGGAGAGTAATTAGAACAGTGCCTGACAGAAGAGGAAAACAAAATGATATCATTATGGTCACAAACATGTCTAACTGAGGCCTCACCAAGTGATCCTGCCCCTCTGAGAAAGAAACAGGATTGCATGTAAATTGAATGGGGATCTTTTCAGGAACTATGAAGATCCCATACAAATACTGCACAGAACCTATATATACCTCTCTTTGGGAACCTTTGAATCTGAAACCAGTTCAAGTGCAAAAAAAGTTTATTATTTTCCATTCTTCCCAAAACCTGGTTAACTGGGGTTCAATTAAATAGCACAGAGTAATGATTTAGAACACAGCCTTTGCTGTTTTAAATCTTGTCTCTTTTATTGGTTACAGTATACTCTTGGGCAAATTGTTTAAAGGAGCTGTGCCTATAAATCTATAAAATTTGAAAAATAATAGTCATCTCTCTGGCTTATTGTCAGTAACTCAAGAGATTATGCATTTGAGGTATTTGCCCCATGCTTGATACATGGTAAAATGCTTAATAAATGGAAGTTCCTAGGTTCCTAAGTTCCTACTTGCATCGAAAGAAGCAATAGACTCATTTCTTTAGTTTATTTAAACTATGAAGTAGTAGCTAAGTTTGCCCATGTAGTCACTTCCACAGTATCCACAAGGACCAATTTGCTTCACATCCAATAGCAATTTAGGAAATATGTCAGACACTTGGATTGTGGACTAATTGGACTGCTGGATTAGGCCTCTGCGGCCAACGGGGTAACTTTTAGGAGCTGAATGGGGAAGCCATACAGCTTCCTCTGAGCAGCCAGAACGTGCACATTAGATTTCACAAGATCAAAAAGGAATCTCAGAAGCAACTCCGGTATTCCTTTAAAAAAAAACAAAACAAACAAAAACAAACAAACAAAAAAAACCTATCAACAATTTCTAATATCATACATAAAGGTTTAGTTCCTAGTTAAAATAAAAAGTATTCCCAAGTCCATTGTTTTGATTAGGAAGGTAATGAATAATTCTGAAGTTATTCACAATCCAGTGGTCGGAAGCTGTGGGAAAAATAATTTTAATTTTAGATGTTTCACGCAACACTGCTAACGTTATCTATCTTGTTTGGGCAGGGAGAAAACTGGCAGGCCTTGTGAGATGGGGAATTTATGTGAGTTAATGGAAATGTTGTGGCTGACCAACAAAGGAACTTCCCCAGCCAAAATCAAAACAAAGATATTAACTTGGGGTGGGGGGGGGAGCCTACGGCATAATATCATGCATTGAAACCTTATCTAGTGGTTGAGGAAATTAGGTTTGAAGAACTTAGAGAGCATTTTGTGGTTTATGGAAACTGCCAGCAGACACTGTATTTAGCAGCCTCTCCACTATTAAGCTCACATGCCTTCCTCTCTTCTCACCAAGTGGGGCCATTTAACTTCCCTTATCTCTGGGTTGTTACCAACCCATCTGAGATCTCTTAAGGACAAAAGCCAAGTTTCAGAGCTGGCAATGTAATGCCCATGCATTGCTGGCTATTTCCAAACACCAGAGTGGCCCCAACGCATCTGAGAGTTTGCTTACATTTGCTGAAGATAATTTTTCAAAGTCCACTTATACAATTTCAGTCCAGGATTTTGACACATCCGTCCCTCTTTCTTCCAGAAAGGAGTCTTTCAAAACAATCACTCACACACACACACACACACACACACACACACACATATCCCATACTTACTGCAAGTTCACAATTAAACCTTCTAATAATTCTCAGTTAAATCTCAAAGAGTGGGTTGTTCTGAGTGATCCAGCTATTGCAGATAAATAATTTGAGGGTTAGAGACCAATTCTTTTCTTCCCTTTTATCACTCAGTCTCATGACTTTCTTTGTGTAAATAATAGGAGAGCAACCAGGGAAAAACAAGGAGACCTTGCTAAGGAACTTACCAAAATAGCACTCTCGTGACTACCACTGGCCCCATCTGGCCCCCAGCCGCTCCCCTTTGAAGTCCTGGTGCCCCTCCAAGGACTACCCTGTGCCCCTGAACCTACAGCAAGTGCTACAAAGGCTCTCGTTTGGCCCACACATAGGCACATGCAGTTAACTCTGCTCAGACAGCTGTAGGGAGACAGTAAATCTTATCCCCTCTTCATTTTTGTAGTAGAATATGCTTATTCTGCCACCAACAATTTCTCAAGACTGGGATATTATTTTATTAAAAATTGATTCCATTTGTTATAGATAATGTTAATATCATTAACAATATTAGTTACATATAGTACTAGAACTACTGCCTAAAATATTAATGTCCTATAACCCAATTTGTTTCCTCTTCAAGAATTTGCTTCAAGAATTTAACATTATTAAATGTTCTATTAAAATTATAGTCCTAATTTTATTTTCTACACAATGTCCTTGAAAATTATTGATTCAGGAATTAAAATACATAGTATTTTTAATCTTTTTATTTCATTTTCCTTTAGCTATAAACATTATTATAAATATGTTGATTAAGTTCTGAAAGTATTTTTCCTACTTAAACTATTTTATGTAAGAATGTATAAGTTAAAGTTAAACTTCATCTCAGCAATTTCACCAACGTCCTATTGTTGTCTTGTTTTTTTCATTTCCAGATTAAATAAAAATCTTGGTGGATATTTGTTCTATTTTTTTCCATGAAATAAAATACAGAGAAATAATGTATTTTGCTCTTACTTACTTTTTGCTGAAGAAGTCTTTAAAAAATAAATTTGCCAATAAGAATTTTCATAAACCTACAAAGTGTTGTAGGGAAAATAGACCATTCTCAGGTGTAGAATAAGGCCACCAAGGAATAAGACTCTATGTACCTATAAGTCCCCTTTTGCCATGAGAAATTTTTTAAAAAATCATATTTTTTACTTAGCCGTGTGAGTATCCGTCCCAAACTTAATTCTGTGATACTGAGAGATCTTAAAAGGGGTCAGGGGAAGCATTACATAACATTAAGTGAATGCATTAAAAACCAGAAAGGTCTACTTTGGAAATCTTTTACTTGAGAGTCAAATAGAATGTATAGAGAGAAAGTATATTTGTCATTCTGGATCTTCAAGTCACATAATCTCTTAAGTAATAAGTGTTCAGATACAAAGCTGGCCCCATCTACAATAATTTATAGGTTAGATTCTAAAAAAAAAGCCTATGCTTTGATTTAACGAAGACATAATATACAAATATAGCGGGGAAAGTATAAACTTAGAGATTTCTTATTTCAAGTGTTCTGATACAGATTCATTCTATTTCCAGGAAAGGTAACTGAATGCCTTTCAGACAGCAGATTATAAATTTAGTATGTTATGAAGAAAGGTTTTTGAATGAAGCGCTTTGGAGGCCAGAGTTCTAAGATAAACTATGGAGTCACGTGGGTGTTGAAGCTGACAGATCTTGGAGACCATAACTACCTTCATACTCCAAGACATCAAAGAAAGGGCAACGTCTGGTGTTTAACCTCACACACAAGATTACTGGGTCATGGGCTGGAGACCGGCTTTCATAGTTCCCTTGGTGACTTTTTTGCTGGTCTAACAACTAGCAGGATGAGGGAAAACAGCTGCAGGACGTTGGCTCTCTCCTTTCTGAGAAAGGTGTGACGGCGATACAGCTGGTAGGTTTGTTTCCTGCTTCTCTGAAGGGCGTCTGTCTGACACCTAGTTTAGCCTTTTCTGTAGGCCAAGTTTAACTCTGAAAAGCTCCTTTTAATTTGACTAATAATAAATTATA
This sequence comes from Martes martes, assembly GCF_963455335.1. NCBI lineage: Eukaryota > Metazoa > Chordata > Mammalia > Carnivora > Mustelidae > Martes > Martes martes. Next base: position 106,558,117 of record NC_137889.1, read on the forward strand.
CATGATTTTAAAACTAAATCATTGAGTTGAGAGGAAGCATGGAAGTTTTCACCAACTACCATGTATGAACAATTCCCTATAAATTGGCACACAGTTACCTGTAGAACACGCCTACAGAGTTTTGTAACTTGAAATAGTCTATCATTTTATAAAGTCTCTGATTTTAGAAATGTTTACCCTATGCAAAATGCAAGCTCTGTAATGCCTCCCCATTATTCTCAGTTCTTTCTTCTTCCAGTTACAAAATAATGATCCTCATCATACTAGCTATAACACAAGAGTCTATCTCCTCAGCCTCTAGCACAGTCCTGACACACAGTAGGCTCTCAAGAAATGTTTGTTTGGGGCACCTGGGTGGCTCAGTAGATTAAGCCTCTGCCTTCAGCTCAGGTCATGATCCCAGGGTCCTGGGATCGAGCCCCGCATTAGGCTCTCTGCTCAGCGGGGAGCCTGCTTCCCTTCCTCTCTCTCTGTCTGCCTCTCTGCCTACTTGTGATCTCTCTTGGTTAAGTAAGTAAATAAAATCTTTTAAAAAAAGAAATGTTTGTTAAATAAATGGTTGAATGAGTGATGAATGAATGAATGAATGAATGAATAAACAATCATCCCATGGCAATACTAAAAATATTGCTAGACATTCCTTCCATATTAAAAAAGTTTCAATTAATTGTTCATCCTGTAAAATGGTTTTCAGATTTTTTACCAGCCGTGACTTTGAAGATCCGGAATAACAAATAGACTTTCTCTTTATAAATTCTATTTGACTTTCAAGTGAAAGATTTCAAGTGAATAGATTCAATTCCTCCTGAAATATAGGAAATTACTAAGGGTATCAACAAGGTTATCTGAGGCCAGTCAGCTGTCTAGAAACACTTGAATTGTATTTATTAATTTTCTTAGAGTTCAATTTTTCCTTTACCGTGCCAATGAAAAACCTTTCTTGTAATTTCATTCAAAAAAAGTTATTGGAGGTTGGGAACTCATTAGGTCAATGAACCAAAGCATCCTTGATAAAGGTCCAGGTAGCTTAAACACCAATTTTTCTTCTGAAAACATCTCTAAGACTCAGATGTATTGAAATAAATACTCAGGTCTGCAATTATGCATGCATGCATAGTCAGTTACTCCGACACTTTTTAATAAGCATTATACTTCCCCTTCTCATTTTAAATAGTTTCTTCTTTTTCTCTTTTATGGTTTACCAAATTACATCTGACTAAATGTACCTATTTAGTGAAAATGGATTCCATTAGAGCATAATCTTACCCAGCTATTGTTTTCTTCTGGAGGAAATAATGGAGAACATGTGCAGATACTTAATACCAGGCTCCTGTTTCTAGAATTACAGTCTTAAAGGCTGTCAGGACTGTTCAAGAATAAGAATGGTATGGAGCTCCTTCGGCATATGAAACACCCTTTTTGTGAACATTTAAACAGGTGAGGCAGGAGAATGCCAACAACTGGCATGGAGAGCTTGAAATATCCAAGCCGAGGGACGCTTTCCTTTCTTCTCAGTTGTCAAGACATCCTGTTTTCCCACAAAATAAAATGAATCATATTTTCTAATCTATTTTGAATGTACTGGGTTTTTCTAGTCCATTCTGTTTCAATCTCACAATGTGGTGGCCCTCCATCTGGCCACCAAACAAGTTATTTTGCTTAAATTTCTTCTGGAAGAAGAGTACCTAAAGTATATCCATATTTTTCTGCCAAATTGTTATTACTTTGGGTATGCAAGGGCATAAAGGCATATTTTCATCCCTTCCTTTACTTCAGTAAGGACCACCAGTCAGTGTGTCTTCCAAAAGCAATCTCTGGAGTGGATGTCAGCAGAAGTTTACAGTAAATCTCATTTAATTCAGTAGCTCTAGTCAAAAAAGAGTAGTGACTTTGAAATCATGATAATAATTTTTTTAATTATGGTAATGATTTTAAGATAATAATTATGATATAAATTTAATTTTTTAAATTATGATAATAATAACCAAGGGATTCTCCCATGAAAGGTACAGTTCTATAAAATATCTGTACTACTTCTTAAGAGCATGTGTTCGACAAATTTGTTGTCAACTTTTCTTAAGATGAGCCATATTGTGGTGAGTGCTAGGAAGTGTGTAGACCTGGCGATTCACAGACCTGTACCCCTGGGGCTAATAATACATTATATGTTAATAAAAATTAATTAATTAATTAATTAATTTAAGAAGATGAGCCATATTGAATAACTAATAGCTAATCAGAAAAATTACCCTATTTCCTGCTTAGAAAAAGAAATCAGTTTATTTATGCAAATTACAGAAAGCATTAAATAGTCATTCATTTTGAGGACCATATTAAAAAGCATATGTTTGAGGCAATGAAATCCCAAGTAATTTTTTTGTGACATACACTAATCCTATTATAAGCATGTGACTGCAACTGATAAAAATATCTTCCTGAATACTATGTGAAAAACTTTCAAAGGAACAAATGAAGCATTGAAAATGGAGATCATTGATTTAACCAATATGCAAGTAAAGTAACTCCTTAGAGTCAACCATTTCAAGTTTCTCTAGGGAAAATAAAAGGCAGAATTGGCTACAAGGAAGCTACAAGGAACTCTCTGGAATCAGAGTGTCTTGGATTAATATACGGACTTCAGTGCTTAGTTTTTGTGTTGTTAGGCAAATTACTTTACTTTCTTGATGATAACCCTATTCCTACCTTCTAGATTTGCTACAAGAATAACCACTGAAGTATGTGAATCACCTCGCACAAGACCTGGGTCACTGCAGATCATAGGGTTTAAGAATGCATTTGATGGGACCCTACTTCATGAAAAGTATTTAAATGTGTGTGGGGGCATGTGGAGTGTGGGTGTGTATGAACATACATATATATCCATATATCTTTTTAAAGGGGACTTCTTTTTCTGGTTCAATCTTCATTCCTTTAGTTAGAAAGGATATGGTTACATGAAAGACAAATAGCTAATTAAAAAACCTAAGTTCAAATTTTTGTATTTTTGTATTTTTTTTAACTTTAATATTCTATAGACAAATATGTCATGGAAATTTAAGTATAAACTGGAGCATTTTCAGTTGGTAAAGTCTCAACTTTTCGAATAATTATGGTAGAAAAAATGGTGCCTGTAAACGGAAGGGGAATGTTTTGAAGCCTTATCACCAAGAAAATGAATAAGTGTGATGATGGAATACATAATGTAAAAAGAAATACATAAAGCAGTGATAAGAGTATATGTAACTGGAGAAAAGGAAAGTGTGTAAAGGGGTGATAAAATAGAAATCTAAAGATCAACAGCCTAAAATACTTCAAACAATGTGCAGTTTTATAAATAAAGTTACACTGTTAGAGATCTCATAAATTCTTACTTATAAGAAGAATAGTCTTCGACTTGAATGGGAAATTTGCTTTTATTATGGATTTTTCTTTGCTAGTGTTATAAACTGCAAAACTACAGTTCAAAAGGTTTGAATTGATGTTAATGACTAGAGATTAAATTACAGTGTTTCTGTTTAAGTCGTCAACGATATAGCACTTGTTTCAATTAGAATAAAGAATTTTGTTTACAACATTGGACAAATGATTATGGGCTTTTCAATCTTTGTAAAATCTGCACCACCAGTTGTGTAGCACTGGACACTCCACTACTTTTAGCTCCCGAAACATTGCTCATAACTGAAGCTTCTACCCAAGGAGCAGAAGGGCAGTTCAACCCGCAACCGTTGATTTGTTATTTGGTAACAATTCAGGATCTTTCACTCGTGTTATATGCTAATTGCAGTTCATTTTACCTCTTTCCTCCTTCTATATGCTAAGAGAGGGCTCTGGTATCAGATATCCTGCATTGTGACCCCTTTGAGATGCAGTGTACCTATGGAAGCCAAAGGGCAAAGAGAACAAACTTCTATGGCCTATTATGTGCCAGGAGTGATGCCAAACCCTTTAAATGGATTGACATTGAAATTTGAATTAAGTCTCCTGTCCATGGTGACACAACTAGGAAGGTTAGATCTCACCACCTATAAAATCTGTGAGTTGAGGTAAGTAGTTACTCTTAGTCCCCCAACTACCTGACCTGTAGTAACTGCAACCTGTTCTAAGATGGTAGACTGGAAGCTTCCTGGGAGGAAAAAACCAGGTATGACTGCTCTGTGGATTGTCTTCTCTTTACTTCTCCTCTATCATATAGACAGGACTCTTTGCTCTGCTAAAAACAAAACAAACAAAGAAGTAAAAATAAAAACGTACTCTCAGCTTAGAAACATAAAGCCTCAGTGAGACCAGTGGTCATTTTAACTCTCCATCCCCAAACCTGAACAACATGCAAAGGTACTTACAAAACTGAAGAATGCCAAGAATTGCCAACAACTGTCAGAAGCTAAGAAGAGGTCCTTAGAGCCTTTGCACGGAACATGGTTCTGCCAACACCTTGATTTCAGACTTCTTCCCTCCAGACCTACTCGGGAATATGTTTCTATTGTTACAAGCCACCCAGTTTGTGGTACTTTGGTTCAGCAGTCCTAGGAAACTAATAGATAGATCTTAGTAATCCTAAAGGCTTTCATCTTCCAGGAATCTTCTAAATAAACATTTTAACTCTTACATGATGATATTTATATTTGCAAGGCTAAATTAAGGAAATTGCCTTTTGAGGCAATGAACTGGCATTTAAATCAATTAGTACTGACTGCTGTGAGGATTAAGCAATATATTTAAAGCTCTTAGCCAAAAATCTGGCAGGTGTCTTATGCTTGATAAAGAATAGTGCATTCTTTTTCTTTTTCATTCCTCTTAACCCAAACTATTTGCAGGTTTTAAGGTCCTAGAGGGCAGAGATCATGGCTTGCCACCTCTCACACCATTCAGTGCCTTGTCATTCCTATGTGTACAAAAGAATGAACTATGTGTTTTTAACTTAAAGGATGAAAATCTACTTGTCTTCCATAAGGTAAGGCATATAGCAATACATAAAGACAATTTCTAGAATAATTAGGAAAAATAAAATTTCTAATTCACAACAGACAAAAATCATTTTCCTTTGGAATGAGAAAGTCGTATCGTTCTATTACCTTCACTGTACTACCACAGACCTCAGATCCAGAAAACCTACTGGTCTTTGCTGACAAGAAATATGCCCATCTAATCAAAGATAAGCAGGAAGTGAAATGTTACGTGCCATGAAAATCTTACTCGGAGCTTAATTTTTTGCACTTGGTCCATAATGACTTTTCCATCTTCCTTCAAAGAAAATAAATCTTCGATTTCAAAACCATGTGTTGGGGAGAAAAAAAAAAAAATCTGTCCTGAATTATATCATTCTGAACTAGCTACAGGACACTGTTTCTTTGCAATGGCTGATTTCACAGTGCATAGATATGCAAACAAATTGTTCAAATCTCTTAAGTCTACATTTTTGCATTCTGAAACTCTTAAGTATCACTGTGTGGCTATACAGTTAGCAGACGTACTGTACTGGTTCTCCCTGCCTTTTACTTGCTTTTTCCATAAGCAGAAGCTGGATCTAATTTCCAAATGAAAGACCTCTTCACCAAAAATTTATTTTTATGAAGGAATGGCTTTACAGTGTTTGCCATTTGGGTTCTTTTATTTGGCTTTTTTATTCCCTTCAAACTGTGAATGGAAAATGTTTATCTGCTGGAGGGCTTCACATGCTTCTGCTTTGCTGGCTCAATGATTTCTACTGCCAAGAAGAAAAAGAAGAAAAGAAGAAAGAAAGAAAAAGGAAGGGAAAACCACTAGTCATTGAACAAATGTTGAGCCAACAGCAAAGCTAGTATGTCCTAAAAATGGTATAAAGGTTAAAAATCAATCTCATTCTAATACTCAAATATCTGGAGTTGGGGTTCTGGGTTGATTCCCTGTTGAAATGTTTACTATAGCACAGTGATTAAAATTCCAGATCCTAGACGAGCATAGATGTATTTGAATTCAGCTGTACCACTTAGAAATTGTGTGATTTTGGACAAATCATTGGATTTCCTCACCTTTTGTTTCCTTTTCTTTAAAATGGGATAATGCCCATCTCTTGGCACCATTATTCAATTAGATAGCATCTATTAAATGCTTAGTATAGGTCAGATAAGTTATCATATTCCACAAATGATTAGTAGTATATAATTCATACATCTACTACAGGATTATGGATGGATTGAAGGTAAAATCCCTCATAGCTTAAGTCCACCAAAATCCTGTTACTTAAAGGTGGTAGCAGAGTTGATTCCTTCCAAAGGTGCTATTGGAGAATTTGCTTCTTGCCTCTCCCATAGCTTCTCATGGTTTTGGGCAATTTTAGCAGTCCTTGGGTTGTAGATCTCTGCCTTCCTTTTCATAGGGAATTCTCCACGGTACCTGCTATCCTGAGGGAAACTTTGAATGGAACCAGCTGTTTGATGACTCCGTCTTTCTCCCCTTTATCTAGGTCAGGTGAGGGATCTGCATAGGACTTGCTGTAGACCTCCACCAGACGTTCTCTGGCTTCATTCTGCTCAGGCATCATTTGCCATCATTCCAGTCTGAACAGAAGTGCTCATGCTTCAGTTCCTCACCCTGCCACTCCCCCAGACCACTCATGTGCCCTTAACCAACTGGAGAGGCTTTGGGATTGATCCCATCTCAGCAAGCAATCCCATCAGCCTTCATTATCATTGAGCCAAGGGCTATACAAGGCTTGGTGACACTGCCCTAAAGTTTTACCTTGGTGGGGTTCTGACTTAGAGGCATTCAGTCACAATTCCATAGATGGTAGTTTTGCTCCTCTCATTCCTCAGCCAACCACAAACACCAAGTGCCTGTACCTGCAGCTTCCTTTACTACAGAGTTGGGTTACCGTAGCAACAACACATCATTAGCAAGGTACAACTAATATATCTCAAACTGGGTCCATCATCAACACATCACCTGGGACCTTGTTGAAATAAAAAATAATAGGCTCTATCCCAGATCTGCTGAATAAGGATCTGTATTCTAATAAGATCCCCAGGTAATTTGTATACACATAATAATTTGAGAAACACAGCTCTAGAAGTTGTATAAGTCTTGCATTCCAAACTGAGCTATTGGATGGGGGAAAAACTCATGGGGATGGAATTCATACTTCCTATTTGTTTTATTTATTTTTTTCCTTATGAGCGATGGTCAAAATTCAAGTTGATGAAGCAACATGGTTCAGTATAACTCATATTTATATATGAGTTATATAAATACTATGTGCATTGAGAGAGAGAGAGCAAGAATCTATAAAATAGAATGCAAGAGAGAGAACAATTTAAATTAAGCCCACCACTCCAGACCATATGATCAGAGTGAGTAAAGGGTTGGGTGCATGAATATGCTATTGAATTACTCACTCAGTTCCAACATGCCTCTGTATTTTAATATTACGGTGTCTCACTTCACTGTGATTCAGATGTTTAGAAACATATAGTTTTCATCTACTAACTACCTGGTGTTTAGGCAGATCACAGTGCTGGTGATCTATTCCAATAGTGAAGGAAAAACATATATATATATACACACACACACATATATATGTATATATATGTGTGTGTGTGTGCGTGTATATATATACATATAAAATATGTATAATATATACATATTTTATATAATAAATATAATAAATATGTATAATAAAATATGTATAAATATACATATATATAACATATATATATCTTTATTATTGTGAATCCTAAGCTAGGTCTATCAGTAATAACCTGTATTAATAATCAATATCCAATCAATCAATCAATATTATTGATTAGATACTAATTATTAATACAGGTTATTATTGATAGACCTAGCTTAGGATTCATAATAATGTCTTCCTAAGAAATTTTCAAGGGTCATTTATACCAAAGCCCCAATTAAGAATCTATTAACATCTATTCGACCACTCGCCACAAGTCATCTGCAGTTGACAAAATACACTTCTAATAAAGTTCTTAAATTTACTTCCCTATGTAATTCTTATAATTCTTAATATTCTAATATAATATAAATATAATTTATATTATTATTCATTATAATTAATTTAAATTATAGGTAATATAAATCCCTGTTATAATTCTTATAACTCAATAAAATTATAGAAGATGTGGTATACAAATTACTGCCTAAAGATCATGCATGCTGTAGTAAGCAGAATTAAGGCCCATAACTATGTCTACATCCTAATCCCTGGAATTTGTGAATACATTACTTCACATGACAGAAGGAACTTTGCAGGCATTAAGGAATCTTGGATGAGAAGATTATTCTAGAATATCTGGGCAGGCCCAATCCAATCACATAGGCCTTTAAAACTGGAAGAGCTTTCCAGGCGAGAGTTGGAAAGACTATAAAACTTGGAGAAGTTTGTTACTGTGGAAGAACGGTCAGAGAGATCAATATGAAAGGAAGACCTTCTGTTACTGGCATTGAAGAAGGAAGAAAAGGGTCCCAGGAGTCAAGGAACAGGGGCAGTCTACAGAAACCAGCAAAGTCCAGGAAATGAATTCTCCCCAGAGCTTTAGAAAGGAACTCAGCCTACTGACACCTTGATTTTAGCTCAACGAGACTGGTGCCAAAATTCCCAATCTGTAAGAAAATGAACATGTTGATTTAAGCCACTGTTTGTGGTCATTTATTATGGCAGTAGGAGAAAATAAAAATAATAAATAGAAAATTTAAAAATGTGAAACAGCAGAAAAACCTAGATTTGTTTCTTCAATCTCAATGCCTTTAATACGGTTCTCCCAAAATATATTTAGATATTTTGGTGATACTCTATCATTTCATTCTTTCTTCCTTATGTGGTATTTGGTGTGCATCTGCTCTTAACTTGCCTGTACACCCCAAGCATCCCATTTGCATTATTATTTTGAACTTGTAATTAAAGAGGCAGAGGGTATTTTCAAAGATTTTTATAAGTGGGGAGATAAAATGCAGAGGTTTTATTTAATTTTGTTTTTAGTTTCTAATGGACGCATAGCTCCTTGTTAAACAAATTATATGAATTCTCATGCAATTACCGGTGGAGTTCTATGAAGTGTCTTCTTCCACTGATTAAGGTAGATTCCTTACAAGAAGAAGTTTTTCCATCTCATTTAAGAAACACTTTTGTTTCTAGAGCAGTGACTCCCAAATCTGGCAGCATACTAGAATGCCTGAAGAAACTCCTCAGCACAGACTGTAGTCTGCTGTTTTAAGACAGCACAACTACACAGAAACTAGAGTCACAGTGACAATGGTAATTTAAAATAAGTAGCACTCTTCTGTGTTAAAAAAACAGTGTGGCTTCAAAGAGCAATTCCAACACTTAAGAAAATGTTGGAAATAAAAATTAAATCGCTACGGAGGTAATCAAAGAACTAGAATGTCCCTATTGAGCTAGAAGATAAATGTCGGAAATAAAAATTAAAGGACTAGAAGGTAATGGTTTGAGGGCTCCCGTTAAAATGATTTGAAAAACAAAAAACAAAAAACAAAAAAAAAGCAGTTTTCTTCTGTTATTAATGATAATCACGTTTGAATACATAACTTCGGTGATGTGGGTAGGGTGTTACTGCATGATTCAGAAGGAGAAATTTCAACATCTCAATAATTTCAAAGCAGCCCATTTTTCAATATACCTAACTAAACCCCAGCAGGAAGTTGTCCCTGGTTTCAGAGCCTCTTTCCATGCTTAGCAGCACCTGGTTGTGGGAAAAAAAATACTTTCCACAATTTCTTGGTAACCAAGAAGGTTTGTTTATCTGAGCCAAATTTCGGGGATCTGGCTGAAATCTTTAGTGACTCCCAGATCATGTTAAGTGCACAGTATTAGTCTAGTATTATATTCTATATGATTCATTTGATGGCTGAATTGGGTACAAGCAGTTTCCACTTCTCTTTTTACTCTCTGCTTATCCCCTCCCCCACACCCATACTGTGTACCTGTCAGTTTGACCCCAGAGAGAGAAGTGAAAGGGCGGGCGACAGTCTCTGCCTTGTGCCCTGCTTTTGTACAAAGCAAAGCCAAATGAAAATCAAAGAAACATGTACCTGTTAAATAAGAACCTTTTGGCAAAAATATTGTTCTGAAATTTGATTGAGAAGTACAACATTTTAAGAGTGAATTGAAATGAAATCTTAACCTTCTTCATTGTAATTATTTTAAAGGAGAAAGTGGAGGGAAATGAGTGTTAGCAGGACAAATTTTGATAGACTGTGAAAACTTTTCAAAGGAACAGTGTTTTAAATGTTGTAAAGTGAAAAAAATTCTTTAAAATAAAGCTTCACTCATATTTTCAAAGCTAATGGATAAAATAAATAGGTGTGCTTTCCTATAGCAATGACTATCAGAATAACTTTGCTTTTTTGAGGTTAATGATTTTTCCCCAGTGCAATAATCCTGAATTCATTTTTAAAAATAGGAGAGTTGCATGGATTTTTAAGTTTGTCCTTAAATTGAAGCTCCTGCATTGGACTTTCAATATCCCTTCTGTGTCAGCAGACTCCAGAGTAACGGAGATTTTATTTCCTCTTTATATAGTCCCCAAAATTTGAGGTTCTTTTTCAGCATGGATTTAAGGAAGGTGGCAGTAAGGAAGCAGATTATTTTTTCATATGCATCGCCTTTCCTTGCCGAAGTAGTCATTTATTTCAGCACTCCTGAATGTAATTAGAGTGACTTCATTTGTAGTTCCATTAGTATTTTAAAATAAACATAATTTTAAATTATACCACTACAAAAAAGAAATGTTTTGTAAGGAATCAAACACCTTCATGTGGTGGTGCTATAGTTCACCACTAGAGGTGGTTTTCTAATCCAACAATGCCTTTCCTTGAACATGCTCATGGAGTTTACCGTGATTCCAAATTAACACGTCTGTAGTCATCTTCAAGTGCAGTGGATCTCAAATTGGCAGCACATTGAAATTGATTGAAGAGGTTTAAAAACTAAGAATGTTTGGATTTTATACCAGATTTGATTTAATTGGTCTGAGAGGGAGCCCGGGCATCTGCTGATTCTAGTATGTAGTGAAGTTTAGGAACTGGTGTGTGAGTGGATGGAAGTCATGCCATATGCCAAGTGTAGACATACAAGGGCATACTTGATATTGTTAAGAATTGAGGAAAACAACAGGAGGCAATTGCATGTCGCTATACAGGTTTGTTAATTCCTTGGGAAAGAGAAGGTTTCAAAGTGAGAAACTTCCCAAACTAGACCCCCATATCATCTCTTGTTCTTATCCTTTTATGGTTGCACCTTTCTGATTCAACTCCAAAGCACTCCTCTAATTATGTCCTTATCTATGTTTCAGCCTCTGATAAAACAGGATCAAAAGGAAATAAGTATTCTCTAATCACCACCATTAAACACTAAATGGACTCCATAAAAAAACAATGTAGAATCATGCTGCATATGACTGAGAGGGACTTCAAAGAATTTATAATTCAACATTTACTCACTTATTCAAGTAATATTTGCTACACATCCACTTTGTGTCTGTTCTTGTGCTAGACACTGGATGTACAAGGGTGGAAAAGATAGAATCTTTTGGTCTGGGGGGAATAAGCAGTTAAGAATAATACTGACACAACATATTCAGAATAGCAACAGTTATAGTTAAGAATAAATACAGGCTGCTATTGGACCTTAGCAACATTGTCTTGTCTTGAGAAGTTCAGTAAGGCAGGCAGGTTAAATAAATTATCCAACTAAAACATGTAATAGGAAAAAGAAGAAGCACTATGTACTAGGTAAAGATAAGTGCTCCTGTAAATCATAGACCTGGGTCCTGTTAGAACTTTATCTTAAAGGGCAGAGGCACCATCAAATTTGTAATTTGGAAAGCTCACTCCAGCCGCAAAGTGGAAAAACAAAGGGAGAAAGTCAAAGCTCCTTTAATGTTTCATACACACAATACCTTACACACACACACACACACACACACACACACACACACACAGACTGAACTTTCTCTAGTCTTTGAATGATTTATTTAATGTCTAATTAGGCTTCTGTTTATTTCCAAGTGTTTAGGGCTTACTAGTCTAAGAAAATTATGTGTCAAATAAAAATAATAGTACAGTTGGCCCTTGAACGTCATGGAGGTTGGGGTGCAAACACCTGCACAGTCAGAAATCTACCTATAACTTTTGACTCCTCCAAAACTTAATTGCTAATAACTACTTAACAACTAACTTAACTGTTGACCAGAAGCCTTACTGAGAAAATAGTCATTTAACACATATTTTGTACATTATATGTATTATAACTGTATTCTTATGATAAAGTAAGCTAGAGAAAAGAATACGTTAGTAAGACAATCATAAGGAATAGAAAATATACTTACAGTACTTTACTGCATTTATTCTTTTAAAGATTGTATTTATTTATTTGACAGAGAGTTAGAGAGAGAGAGAGCACAAGTAGGCAGAGAAGCAGGCAGTGGGAGAGGGAGAAGCAGGCTCTCCGCTAAGCAGGAAGCCGGATGCAGGGCTCAACCCCAGGATTCTGGAATCATGACCTGAGGCAAAGGCAGAGGCATAACCCACTGAGCCACTCGGGTGCCCCTACTGTATTTATTATTAAAAATCTGCATATAAGGGCTCCTGGGTGGCTCTGTTGGTTGGGTGGCTGCCTTTAGCTGGTACTGTGGTCCTGGAGTCCCGCATCAGGCCCCTGGCTCCACCAGGAGTCTGCTTCTCCCTCAGACCTTCTCCCCTCTCATGCTCTCTCTCACTGTCTCTCTCTCTCAAATAAATAAAATCTAAAAAAAAAAAAAAACAAAAAACAAAAAAACACACACATATAAGTGGAGCCACATAGTTGAAAGCTGTGTCTTTCAATGGTCAACTATAGTAATAACATAGAAGGATTTCCTAGACTAGATATTTTACTAAGCAGAAATGTTCAAGATACTTAAAAGATGACCAACAAATACAATCAAAACTGGACTATATAAAAGAAATATCAACCCATTATTCTATGATCAAGAACATTTGATTATTTGTAATGTCTTTTCATAAGCTGCCCAGCAATAAAGAATCTGTTTGCAAATTTGACAAGTGAAAACAAACATATACATCAAGTGTTACCAAAATAGAACCAAGTGTGTCTTCTCAATAACTGAAATGCTTTCATATATTTACATTTTAATATGAAGGAATTATGGATTGCCTACCAAAGGATTAGTTCAAAAGTTAGGATGTCCATTGTCTTCAAGCACAAACAAAAATTTCCCCATAATTTCAAAATAGGATATTATAATGGGCCCTTCGTGGCTAATGCCCATTTAGTAATGTTTTGAGGACAGAAAACCTCAAAAAAATTAAATAAAAAATAGTGGAATTTAAAAGTAGTGTTGCAACTGAGGAAGAACCTGGGCTTCTACTCTCCACTGGCAAGATCCAGAACCACAGAGAGTCAGGACAATATGTGGGCTTGGAAAGAGGTACCGCAGAATCTGAATTTATTCTGTATTTATGAAATATTACTATAAATAAAAAGCTGAAAACAACCACGAAAGGGCTAGAAATGGGCCGTTTGGAGAGTAGAGGGGAGAAGAAGAGTTCTTATTTTAAACATATGTATTAATTATCTCACAAAGCCAGGTAGCAGTTTGCAGCTGGAAGGGATAGAGCAAAGGAAAAATAAAATTTTGCTTCAGAATAAATTTATGAAATCGTGCTTCAACAAGGGAACTTGCAGCTGGGGGAGGGCAAAGGGACAGCAGTATTTTTCAAGTAAGTCACTTTAATAAAATATGTAAGCCCTCACTTTGACATAGTATTGGAAGGGACACTCTTGAATCAGTATCAAAGTAGAATAAGGCATTTTGTGACACAAAAAAACAGTTGTAGGCTCCTTGGCTAACAGATATTTTTCTTTAAATGAGTACTTGCTAACCAGCCTAAATCTCTGTAATTCTGTGGGAACTCTTCTCGAATTACGGGGAATAAGAATTTGGCCCCAGGTGACGGTTCCTCAATTCCTCAAATTTATACTTCAAAAGGATTTATTTTCCCCTAAGGATCCCAAAGCATTTTGCCATCTGTGAAGTTTACCATCACTTTACAGACTTAAATGAGCTGCTTTTTTCATTCAAACAAAATAAAACAAAACAAACCTGTGTGTTTTTTCCTTCCATTGCAATGATTTACCTACAAGTAGGCTGTCTTCCTACAAGGATAGGAAAGGGGTAACTAAATGATGTCTCTACTCAGAGTGTGTGAGCTCTGAGAGAGTACAGCCATGATTCGTGGTTAAAGCCCCATCAATCTAAAACTATAAAATGTCTAACAAGTCCCTTTAGAACTATAGGTTAACTCTTTATTAACACATAGCAAAACATAAGAGTGGGTGGGCAACAAAAAATGATAAATACTTCTACTCCTAGTTTCTAACTTGAAATAATCTACCAAGTATATATCAATGTTTTTCACAAAATCTTTCAGTGTTATTAATTTAAGCTAAATCAAATATTTAATTAATCTTTCACTTGTATCAATTTAAGCTAAATCCGATATTGAAGTTTACACATACTTTTTAGGGGAGTACAGGGATATTTGTGTTTTTCTTTTCTGTATTTCCAGTTCTAGGATAATACTTAAGCCATAGAAATTTCTAAATAAGTTTTGTTTAAGAGAATAAATGTGGGATTCAACCTCACTAGAGGCACTAAGTCTCAGAAACTAGAATGTTAAATTAAAGAGAATAGATCAAGTTGCCTTCCTGGTTCTCCTTTAAGTTCTGATACTCCTGTAAGTTTTCTGTTTACTTTGCTGCTAACCACTGGAGAAGAAAGATTGAGAATTTGCATAAGTTGTTCTCAAAGTTTTGAGTTTCAGGACCCTATTGGTGTCTTAAAAACTATTGAGGTCTTCAAAAAGCTTTTGTTTATGTTCATTGTATCTATCCATAATGACCATATTAGAAGTTAATTTTTTAAAATATTTATTAATTCACTTACAAATAATAATAAGCTCATTATATAGTTTATGAAAAATAACTGTATTTTTAAACACAGAAGAAAAATATAGTGAGAAGCATGGCATCATTTTACATTTTTGAAAATCTAACATCTGAGTAGAAGACAGCTGGATTCTCTTATCTGTTTCTGCAGCTAATTTCTTATGATATGTTGTTTTGGTTGAAATAGTTTTTAAAAGACCTGGCTTCTCATAGATATGTAGTTTGAAAGAAGAGGAGTATTTTAATAGCTTTTTCATATGATTGTGACTCTTCCTTGATTACTACACCAGAACTTGACAGATGGTAGTTTCTTAAAAGGTTAGTTGCAGTATGGAATCTGAAACCATGTCAATGAACCTTTCATACTTTAACATATTAAAACTCTTTGATCTACTTTGTGTTATGATTTTTGCAACATTATCCATTGGTCACTTAGAAAATGTTGGTTAGTGTGCCTGGGTGGCTCAGTGGGTTAGGCCTCTCCCTTCAGCTCAGATAATGATCTCAGGGTCCTGGGATCGAGCCCCACATTGGGCTCTCTGCTCATCAGGGAGCCTGCTTCCCCCTCTCTGCTTGCCTCTCTGCCTGCTTGTGATCTCTCTCTCTCTCTGTCAAATAAATAAATAAAATCTTGAAAAAAAAAAAGAAAGAAAGAAAATATTAGTAAGGTTATGCAGACCTTGAAAGCTCTAATGTTATCATGGCAACAAATGTCATGAACTATTTTTCTTGAAGTAACAGGTTCACTTTGCTCATTTCCGAGAAAGTATTTGCCAAATACTTGCTAAGTCTGAATAACCGCAGCTTATTTTTCAGTCATTCTTTCAGGTAAAAAAAGAAAAAAAAAGACGTTCCAAAAAAAAAAAAAAAGGCAGCTAATTCAACTTGCAACTCATATATTACAGTCATACTGTGGCATGCAGCAGCAAAAGTACTTTATGCATACTTCCTATTTCATCACACAGAATATTTAAAAGATGGCTTTTCAAGGATCAAGATGTAATAAAATGAATTAATTTTCACTGCTTCATCAAGGGCATTTTTAAGGGAAAGGGCATACATACATGTGTGTGTATAATTTTATTATGAGCCTATTGATGCAGAATACAATAGCACCAAGTATAGTCTGGTGCTGCTACCATGATTCATGTTAAAGTAACAGCAATTTTACTCACCATATTTTTGCACCATCAATAACAAATTATCATCATAGTGAAGAAAGGAAAATAACATCTTAGTGTTATTATGAAAAAAGTTTTGATCTCTAGATTTCTTGAAGGGTCTTGGGACATATCCAGGAATCCATGGACCAAACTTGGAGAACCACTAGCATAAAGCAATTTTTTTTATGTCAATAAAATAGAAGAATTATTTTAATGTCCTATTTTGCTCCTAAAGAAAACAGTTATAGCACCCCCATCATCTTTAGAACAGAAAGTTGCTAACTAGATATAACTTACCATTTAAATAACAAAAATTGAGGCACCTGGGTGGCTCAGTGGGTTGGGGCCTCTGCCTTCAGCTCAGGTCATGATCCCAGGGTCCTGGCATCAAGCCCCGAATTGAGCTCTCTGCTCAGCAGGGAGCCTGCTTCCTTTCCTCTCTCTGCCTGCCTCTCTGCCTACTTGTGATTTCTGTCTGTCAAATAAATAAATAAAATCTTAAATAAATAAATAAATAACAAAAATTATTTAAACTACTCTTTCCAATATGCAGAATTCATCAAAAGCCAAACCACTGAAAGATCTCATACCAATTTACTTTTTTCATAGTGTTGCCAACAAATAACCTCTAAAAGTTACTTTTAAAGTGACAACATTTTTCAGAGGACATGTTCAAAGATGTCTACCCCTCTCTTGAATTTCATCTGCAGATATCCCACCAGAATAGAAATCCTTAAATTATACTAAGATTTTCATTTTTCTCATTTTGTAATACTTTTTAATTTTTAATTTTTAAATAGTTTAAAATATATTTGACACATGCAAAATATATTTAAGTATTTGTAATTTATCAAACACAACTGTGAACCCATCTTTCAACCCAAGAGCTAGAATCAATATCTTGCCTCTATTTAGTATACTTTCTATATACCAATTACCTGACTCCACCCAAAATGAGCACTATTCTCAATATTATTTATATTGATTTTTCTGTCACTGTTATATATCAAAGCTTCATTAATGCTCACTTCTCACCTATAGTTCATTTATTTATTTTCACAGTTTTATAACACTCCACAATATTAATCTACCATGATTTATATATGCATTCTCTTGTTGAAAAACTGGATTATTGGCTGGGTTGTTTTTTTTTAATAATATAAGCAATGCTGCTTCATCCTTTTTATATATATCTTCTGGTGTACATGAAAAAAAGCATTTCTCTAGGTTATATTCTTAGGAGTGGAGTTGCTAAGTCATAGCATGTATGAATGTTCAGAATTACAAGATATTGCCAACTAGTTGTAGTAATTACACTCCCTATGAACCATGTAATAAAGTTCTGTATGTATTTCTGCACATTTTGTATTATTAAGGTGTTAATTTTTGATCATCCAATATGTATGAAATGGAAGGTCAATATTTTAATTTGAATTCTCTTTGTTATTAATACGATTGAGGTCTAGTCAAATATTTCTTGGCCATTTCATTACCCTTCTGTCAATTACCTGTTCATGTGTTTTTCCTATTTTTATTGGATTTTTTACCTCCCTTTTCTATTCTTTTTAATTTAACTTCCAATATAGTTTACCTCTCTTTCAATTCTTTGTTGATTTATAGGGATTTGTTGAATATTCCAGACACCACTCCTTCCTTCCTCATATAAGATTTGTGCTGGCTGCATATGCTTAGACATCTTCTAGCCAGTGGTCTGTTTTCTACTTTGTTTATGGTGTCACTGGGTAGGCCAGTGTTCTTACTTTTAATACAGTCAAATTTTTCTTTTTTTTTTCTTTTGGTTAGTGCATTGCTTTTAAAAAATCTCTTCTTACTTAGAAGATATTTACTGTATTTTCTTCTAAAAATTTTTATATATTTTTTCTTTTTATTTATAAACACTAACCCATTTGGAATTGATTTTTACATGAAGTAAGGTAATATTATAATATCAAGTTTTTCCCATATAAATAACCAATTTTCCCAGCATTATTTTTTAAATGGTCCCTCTACCTCTTAGTGGTTGATGTTCCAATCTATATCTAGGCTCTAGTGTCTGTTTCATTGGTTGATTTGTCAAAATCATAATGTTAATTTTGTATTTTTCATCTCTCTTGAGACACAGATACTAAGTCCTGTAAAGGGGATTTCAGAATAACCTAAATTTTAGACAAAAGAAGATACTTTTAGTTACTGAAATGAAATACAATTTCCCTCAAATGTCTATGCAACAACATGATCGATAAATCATACTGGTATTATGACAGAATAAAGGAGAAATATTTGATATTTATGATAAAAATTGGGACTATGATAAATGGTGTGATAACAATATCATAACACCTTTTATGTGGTATCATTTCCCCTTTCCCTAAAGAATAAATAAGACTTGTCCTCCCAGAGAGTCAAATTAAAGCAAAGTGATTTGAAAGTCTGAGTTTGGGAAATTAAGTCACATCTCAGTATAAGACTGCTAGAGAACATCATAGCCAATCTACGAAATCATTCTCCTTGCGTGTTTAGTGTCTACTGCTAACTATATGTGTATCATAACGTAGAGAAAAATGAAACAAACAAACAAAAACATTTGGAAGATGTCAAGAAAATACAGATGATATATGGGTTTTGATGTTATCTAATCACTTTAAAAAAATGATTGAAGAACATTACAAAGAACAGGATTTACAAAGTGTTGTTGTTGTTGTTTTTTATAGAGTACGGCTAATGAATGCCACTTGAGTAATTTTTCCTGTCCTGGCAAAGGCAGACTTGATAACTGAATTGATTTCCAAATTTTTTAAAGTTTTGAATTTATACAGATAAAACACCTCCTAGAATATAAACTAAATATATTCCCCCCATTTGTATGTATGATGTTATTTTCCTTGGAAGGTCTGCTCTGCCCCATGTGTATCTTATTCAGCCAAACTGAAATTCCTAAGTCTCTTTCCTGCGAGCAACTATTAACTCATACCTTTGTTGAGATGCCTGTTTGATCTATGGATGTATTTTGAAGATACAACCAAGGTGATTTCCTGATGTGTGAGGGAAAGAGATAAATTACAGAAGAATCCAAGGCTTTTGGTTGAGCAATTAGAAAAAAAATGAATTTACCATCAACTGAAATGACGAATCCATGAGTGCAACAGATTTAAAAAAAGGAAAAGATGGGATTTTGACATGGTCAGTATGAAATATGTGTTAGTGGAAATATTAGCTTGGCATCTGGATATATTATTCTGAAGCTCAAGAAATGTTTTGCCGAGAGATACAAATATGGGAGTCATTGGCATATATTGGTATTTAATGCCATAAAATCGTGGAGGAAATGACTGTAAATGGTAAGGATTAGACGTCATACTGAGACCAAACCAGTTCCCTTGTTCAAGAAATAATAAAACGAGTTTGTCATGATTTATCCTAAGTAACCTGTGTTATTTCTTGGGTATATCTATTTCCCTAAATAGTGAATTTCATAATCTACTTCGTAATGCAGTCTGGAATCAATATCAAACAAGTCATTCTTATAGGATAAATCTTTACTTCTTGGAAATCAGAATATTTCTTCCATATTATATTATCAATGGGAACGGTTGAATTATCTTAACACAGTGGTGTAAAATCACTTCTGTGTAATAAATTGTAGTTCCTCCTTGAGCTGAGTAATTATGTCTGCTTATCTAAAGGCAGAGCCAATTCATTACGTAGAGCACACTTGATTAAAAATGAATAGCTTTTCACAAACAAGACATAATAATTTTCAAAATTATATTTTGTAAAAGAGAGAACACAAGAACACAATCTAAAGCTTGAAAATGTGATACCATCTAACTTCCCTCATTATTTCCCCGAATGTTTTTCCTACCTAGCCATATTCATTACAAGCAGTTGTTAGGGGCAGCTGTTACTAAGATGGAAAGAAATGGGAAAGTTCTTAAATATTATACTTTCTTTAAAACAAACAAACAAACAAACAGACTTCAAAACATCTGGGCTCTGCACTGACAAATATTTTTGGAGAGACCGAAATAATTATGTAAGAGATTATGCAGAAGGAACATCAACTAAATTTCTTCTTTGTTGCTTACAGTTTTGAAATTGCCTTTTACTTTCACAGTAGTTTTTGTCAAATGTTATGAAAAGTTTAATGAATTTGTCTGGCTTTTCTCATTTGTAAACCCTGGAGATTACTTAACACTGGAATGTGGTTGCCTGATATTTGCCAGTGATTAGGAAACCCACCCATTTGATGTAGAATGTTTAGCTTTGTTTGTTTATTACAACAGCATTTCCCCCACTGCAGGACTTTCCCACCCTTCTGAGAAGTACCCAAAATTCGAAGAGGTGAAGGGAGGAGGCATGAATGACAAAACATAATATAAAAGAGGAAATCAAAACCAAAAAGTTGGCTCAAACTCTTAGGACAAACCCCACGCCCTGGATCCCAGCTAAATATGAGTTAGAGGGTTATGTTATCACCTTAGTCAGAGCTGTTCTTGTTAGGCCAGTATATCTGTTGTCACTAGAAAACAGCATAGCCAAGTCATACTGCTCCATAGAGGAAAGTGTGGTGTCAGAATTTCAAGAAAGTCCAAATCAGGACACCTGTGTGCCAGATAGACCCAGCTGCACATGTGGGCTGGCCAGTGCCGCAGGACGCCATCTGCTCAGCACATGGAATGCCAGTTCCTTTGCCGAAGATGGGTTTGAAGGATGGGATTCTTTAAAGAGGAAACTCACAGCTCGACTGTGACATCCTTAGCCTTTCTCACATTTTAAAATAAACAATTTTAGGAAGAGGGGATTAAAGGCTTATGTCTGAGGGATGACAAGTTGGGTATATGGCTAGCTCCAGAAGAATTGCTCAGAAGTTCTCCTTCAGATCGGCATTTGGCTTTTCATTCTGGTGACTGATGAAGTATGACTGTAAATCTCAGAAAATTCCAGGTGCTAAGCATGTGCACATTCCAAAAATGCTCTATGTTCTTGTCCCTGGGTTTGCAACGATCAGAACAACAAGGGAATATCTCTCTTCCCTAGTCTTTCTGAAACATAAGAAGATATTTGGCCCACACCTTGACTTCCTGATTTTTAATAAAAATCTGGACAGAGAAAACAGGGTGACCAATCCAGAATCTATTAAACAATTAGGATTAATTGCCTTTGCTTCCCCATCCCAATAAATCTAACATTTAAAAGTGTATAAATTAACACTTCTTTGTAATTTGGGGAACTGGATTTCCCTCAAACTATCTATATTCAATACTTGTTTAGCAATCTATTACCATTTGCCAACCATTAGTAATGATCAGATATTTTAAATGTTTATTTTTTTCTTTAATAGATATTTATAATCTCCTCCTCTTAAAGATTATGGAAATTTTGGTTTATTCTTCAGAGATGAGAAGATAAGCACTAGAGTTTACAGGCACGGTTCTACAAAGTTGTCAAGCTCCTAAAAACAAAACAAAATAAAATCTCAATATGGGAAAAATAAACTCATTCACTATTTTTTAAGACTGGTGGGAAAATGGAAAGGAAACTTAGATTTTAAAATATAGTTATAAAATATATAATACAGAGATAACATAGTGACAAATAAAGTTGCAATATCATCCTAAAAATGCAGTAACTATAACAAAGATTTCACAAAACCCATTCGATAGATTCCAATTTGACCAAGATCAGAGTATTCACCTTAATTTTCAGGCACAGGAATCAACAACTCATCATCTTAATTAAACCAATAATGTAGACCGACTTGAGAAATTATTTTCAATTTAGATTTCATGCCACTGATCATTTTTCTTTCTTGGTTCATGTAAGGCCTGTTTTAATAAAACATGCTAATCTGTTTCTGCATAATTAAAAAATATCTTGTATAAGAAATTAAGCACATAAAAAATAATTAGATAAACTTGCTAAACTAATTGCATATGGAGTTGTGCCAGTTTCCAGCCACAGTGATTGGATTATGTGTCTCCACTTCTTTTTTAATTCCCCTACCCTGCCCCCCAGTAACCACCAATCTGTTCTCCATAGCTACAAGCTTGGTTTTTGTCTGTTTGTATGTTTGCTGGTTTCTTTCTTTTTTAGATTCCATGTATAAGAGACATCATATAGTATTTGTCTTTCTCTGACTTATTTCACTTAGCATAATGCCCTTGAGGTCTACCCATGTTGTCACAAATGACAAGATTCCATTCTTTTTATGGCTGAATAATATTCCATTATATCCAAACGTTCTATTTATGGCTGAATAATATTCTGTTATATGTGGAATTTTATATAGTTTCCATTTCTATAAACAATTTCTTGATCCATTCATCCATCAGTGGACACTTAGGTTGTTTCCATATCTTGGCTATTGTAAATAATGCTGCCATGAACGTAGAGGTGCATATGTCTTCTTGAGTTAGTGTTTTTATTTTCATTGGATAAATACCAGAAGTGAAATTGATGAATTATATGATAGTTCAATTTTTAATTTTTTGAGGAAACTCCACAGTGTTTTCCATAATGGTTGCATCAATTTACATTCCCACCAAAAGCACACAAGTGTTCCCTTTTCTCCACATCCTCATTCTCCACTTGTTATTTCTTGCCTTTTTAAAATAATAACTATACTAACAAGTGTAAGGTAATATCTCCCTGTGGTTTGGATTTGCACTTCCCTGATGATTAATGACATTGAGCATCTTTCATGTACTTTTTAACCATGTGTACAATGGCCTGATAACCCGACAGCCATCTAAATCTCATTCATTTAAAAAAAAAAAAATTAAGTGGTCTCCCTACTAACTCAGCAAGACAAAACCATTCTACATTAAAACCATAATCAAATAACCCTGATTTTTTTTTTTTTTTTTTTTTTTTTTTTTTTTTTTAGATAGAGAATACAAGTAAGCAGAGTGGCAGGCAGAGGGAGAGAGAGAAGCAGGCTCTCTGCTGATCAGGGACCCTGATGTGGGGCTTGATCCCAGGGCAGAGGCTTTAACCCACTGAGCCACCCAGGTGCTCTCAAATAACTCTGAATTTTAAGCTAAACCATCGCAAGACCACAGACACCATATGCTGAGCTTGCTCATAATGTAACGGTTCACTTTTCCAGCATCTTCTTCTTGCCTATCTTTCACAAACATTTACTGAATGCTCTGCACATGACAAAAGCTTATAAGGCATTGAGAAGATTAAGTGAGATAATATGAAGTTCTTGGCATGAAGTAGGTTCTCAACAAATATTAGTGGCCCTATTTTCTAGAAGCAAGATACCATGTATTGCTCAGCGATCTGACCTCACTAATGCTGGCTGGAGGATTTTGTTAAGAGTACACTAGACATATGGTGAGTGCTGTGAAGTGTGTAAACCTGGTGATTCACAGACCTGTACCCCTGGGGCTAATAATATGTTATATGTTAAAAAAAAAAAAAAAAAGAAAAAAGTTAAAAAAAAGAGAGAGTACACTGGAGAAGTATAGTGATACTACACTTAATGTCAGACTGCATTATTCATGGAGAAGCAATGATGATGATTGAAAGGTCAGCCTATTTTTCCTGCTTGATTTTGTGAATGAGTCATAAGTAGCTCTGAATCATGCTCTTCCTTTTCATGCATTTTAGCTGCAGATCACCACTCTTTCAAATCCTTATACTAAATCCCTTTATGATGGTTGCAATGGGCTCATCATTAAGCCTGAGAGTTCTACATCTGATAATATGCATCCAAAATCAATAATTTGTTCATTGCTTTGGTCACCCTGCCTTGATTCCCTAGGATATTTTAAATGGCCCTTGAAAATTTCAGGACATCTTGGTCCCTACAATCAGAACATTCTCTCCAGTTAGTCTCTGACTCTCCCAGAAGTGGAGTTAAAAACAACAACAACAACAACAAAATTACTGGTGAGGTTGGGCTACATTCTTCTCTACTGACGTTTACTAAAACCAGAATTATGTTTTTTAGTCTAACCTAATTTTTTGTTAAGTATCAAGACATCAAATATAGTTGCTATTTTGTGTTGAAAGCTTTTATTTTTCACACACTCCAATTTAATTTGTAATCAATCACTGGGATGTCAGTGGCATAAGACCTGAGTGCTGGTCACTCGTGCTTTTAACAATAAGAACCAACAGAGACTAAAATTCAGTTACAATGCGTTGCAGCTGGTGTGGCCAGGACCTCACTGGAATGTAAGTTCAAGATTTTTCTTGTTAAAAAGAAAATTTTTTCTCTGAAAAGTGTTGGGAAGATAGCAGCAGGGCAAATAAGTAAGCAAGGAAATTTATAAGGATTTCCAAAGAACATTTTGGAAACATTGTATTAATTTGAACTGTTGCAAGAACATTTTCACTGAAGTTAAGCAGTTTATCTCTGAAATTTTAATAGAATGTTTGCATTAAAAAAATAACTTTTGACAGACCTCTTTGTTTTTCTGACTTCAGTATACATGATTTAACTAAGTGGCATATAAAGTAATGTGTATCACCAGACAGACTCTAGGGAATTGCCCTGGGTTTGATTTGTTTCTGCCTCTTCTTTCAGGAAAAGAGTGGGTTTTGGGTGGGGAACATACTGCTAGCTTGCACTCATTAAATGCTTCCTGAACACCATGATCCTATGAGAAATAGTAACCATATTACATAAATTCTGACCAGGTTCTTCTAATAGAAAAGACCTAATTACAAGATAATATTACATATATATATATTTTTTATTTTAAGACCATAAACCCAATTGATGGTTTTCCACCTTAAAGCAATCAACATTGAAGGGTTTACAATTGAAACCACAATACTGATTCCATGACTCAGAATGTCTTTGGAACTTTTCAGAATTGCTTTCAGAAACTACACCACATTTCTTTGACATCCTTACCTTCTGTGGGGTTTTTGGTTTACGGAAACAACATAAAGCCACTCAGAGCCAAGTATTTTAAATGTGGTATGTTAATCAATATGAATAACACTGTTTGTGGTCATAAAGTTATGACTTAAAATAAACATGTAAACTTTTTCTGACGTTAGTTCCAACAGAAAAATCTAAGTAGCAATATCAAAAGAATGAGTTCTCTGCAGAGACTAATTTGGAAAAATAATATTTCAGTGTGGTTGTTTAAAAAAATCTATGACATCATTTTAAATTTGTATCTTTAACAAATTTCTTCATTTGATGTATTTTAGCACACATTCCATCTCTCTTCCCTACCCGAGGTAAGATCTTGTCTACTTTACTGAACTCACCCTCTCTGCAATTCTATTTTTAGGTCACCAGACTCCTACCCTCCTACTAGTGCAACTTTGTTATTTCTTACCATTCTTCTAATTCCTCCTAAGCCTGCCTCTTCCCACTAATGTTTCTTTAGTACTTTATAAGTGATAAAATTAGGATCAGATCTCCTCGGGGAATAGTGAGGCATTTACAAAGAAAAAAAATAATCTAAATTTAATTCCTTGCAAAATATTTAGAAAATAAAAAGCAGACACACCTCTTTACATTATCACCATAATATCCAGCATGACCAGACTTTTTTCTTCACTGTTTATAGAGATGGTCCTACTCTTCCAGGTTAGGAAGACTGACTGTTCATCGGGGAAACAGAGTATAATCTATGAAGAATGACTAAAATTATTTGATTACATTTTCCCTTAGTAAGGAAGGGATCTTACATAGAAATTGATATCCAGGTTTGTTTTATTCATGCTTCACTTAAAACAGAACTCAGGACGTCCCCATTTTTAACATAATTAAGGTTAAGATAATGAGATAACTAAGCAATGCAATGTAAGTGTTCATTCTCAGAAATCTTTATAAAAAGGAAAACACAGCAGGTTGTCCAACTTTCACACTGTATTGGAAATTGAGGAATGAACTGGATCATTTCTGGATACCTCTTTCAATCTTAAAATTCCAACTGGATTCCACAAGAAGACTGCTTTTGTTTGTATGGCTACCTATTCCAAGGACCCAGCATGGCATCTATGTCAAACAAATGTTTGTTTACTATGATTATAGCATCTAATACACTTAAGAAATAAGTAAGGAATTAGCAAGTTGATGGATCTGAAGAATTTAGTCACATCTGAATTCTGAAATGTACCAATAAAAATTCTCTAGCTGATTTCTCTGGCTTCCAATTTATATGAGGCAGCAACATGGCACAGTGATTGAGCAGACAGATGTAAGAAATACTGCTTGAGTATAAATCCCAGCTCTTCCACTCAACAATTATGTGGCCTCAGGGACAAAGTAGAGAGAAACAAGTAATTGATGACGCTGTATGCCATGGCAAGAAGTTTGGACTTCTGGGGCGCCTGGGTGGCTCAGTGGGTTAAAGCCTCTGCCTTTGGCTCAGGTCGTGATCCCAGGGTCCTGGAATAGAGCCCCGCATCATCGGGCTCTCTGCTCAGCAGGGAGCCTGCTTCTACCTCTTTCTCTCTGCCTGGGTCTCTGCCTACCTGTGATCTCTGCCTGTCAAATAAATAAGTAAAATCTTTAAAAAAAAAAAAAAAAGAAGAAGAAGAAGAAGAAGAAGAAGAAGAAGTTTGGGCTCTAGAAATGGACATGAGATGGAGACTAGTCTGATCAGATTTTTACTTTAAAAAGCTCACCTTAGGGCACCTGTGTGGCTCAGTGGGTTAATAAGCCTCTGCCTTTGGCTCAGGTCATGATCCCAGGGTCCTGGGATCGAGCCCCTGATCGGGCTCTCTGCTCAGTGAGGTGCCTGCTTCCCCCTCTCTCTCTCTGCCTGCCTCTCTGCCTACTTGTGATCTCTGTCTGTCAAATAAATAAATAAAATCTTATAAAAAAAAAAAGCTCACTTTAGAAGTGGTATAGAGGATAGTTTAGAGAAGTACAAAACTATTATAATATTGTAATAGTTCATCAGGAAATGATTATGGTCTGAGTCAAAACAATGAATATTGGATGATAATAAAGCAGCAAAAGAGATCAATATTAAGGAAGAAGTAGAATCCTATAAATTAGAAAATAATTGCTTTGGAGCAGGGATAGAAAGCCAGAAACCTAGACTATTTTTAACTTAGACAAATGGCTGGGTGAGATTCCAACACTTGTAACTATGAATGATCAGAGTTATTACATTGTTCACTAGGAAATGCCTCCTTAGCAATACAATATGTTTCCAACAGCTCTGAAAATACCCACTTTCCTGTTTGAAGACTTTTGACAAAATGTTCTTTCCTCTGTCACAGTCCATGTGATTCACATCCATACAACTTGACTCAGTTGGCTATTTCCCTGAACTTTATCCATTCTGAATCCCATAACCTATAATGTGTCCAAAATATGACCCTCAAGTTTAATTTCAGAGCTTTAAAAATATACTTACTTCTACTGTTAAGACCCTTATCATGCCTTTCCAAGGTAGAACATATAAATAGTAACACATCTCTAACATGATAGGGAAAAAAAAAAAAAAAAAAGGTATAGAGCTCTCCTTAAGTATCATGGACAGGATATTCTTTTTCTTTTTTTTTTTTTTTTAAGATTTTATTTATTTGACAGACAGAAAGAGATCACAAGTAGGCAGAGAGGCAGGCAGAGGGAGAGGGGAACCAGGCTCCCCCCTGAGCAGAGAGCCTGACACAGGGCTCGATTCTAGGACCCTGAGATCATGACCTGAGCCCAAGGTGGAGGATTAGCCCACTGAGCTACCCAAGTACCCCACGGACAGGATATTCTAACAGCAAACAAGAGAGCAGTTTATAAAACAAAAACAAAAACAAAAACTAAGTTTTAATCAGAAAGGTGAAAGTATTACCGCTGGCACTGAATTTTTAAAATAAATCCAAGAAAATGAAAACAAATAGAAAACACACACACACACACAAAACAACAACAACAAAAACAAAACCCTTCCACTTTCAACTTCCTACTTATAAAAAAAAATCTATCAAGACACAAATTGAATTTATGACTCCAGAATCACAAAATCCAATTAAATTAACTCATTCTTGGGTCGATTCTAACTAATTCACGTTTGTCTTTCATAAATTCAGAGTGGAAGGTCTTAATTTTGTATTTTATAAAATAATCTCTAATGATATTAATTAAATAAGCAATATTTTATATTTTACAAAAACCAAGGAAAATACAATATTATTGCTGTGAACTAACATCTTACTGATGAGATAACTAAGGTTTAAAGGTGTCAGATGATTTCTTCAAGGGCACGTATATAAAAAGATAAGCTAAGCAGGTCTTCCGAATCTATATCCCATGCTCTTTGAGGTACACCTTCTATCCCACAGAGGCATTGTAAGCTTCTTCAACTGCATTTTCTCAGAAATAAAGTATGACGGTGCACATGGCAAACACCCCAAAATTACAATACTAATGTAGGATAACAGATTCTGAGTAAACATGTCTGAAACATCCAAGTACCGCATGCAGCATAGTTATAGGTCACCTATTCCTGGAAGCAGAGAGAGAGGCAGAGGTTAAGGAGGTCTCAGGTGGAGAGGTTCCCCACATAGAGGCCAGAGGCTGACACAATGTTGCAGAAGAGAAAGTTGGAGAGGTCTGAGACACTGCATGCTTCCGTCCATGAAGACCTACCTGCTCTGCTTTCTACCTCGCCTTACTGGGGCTGACCCTAAAGTACTGCTGATCTCCAAGCATAGTACCCTGAGTTCTCTGCAGGGTGAGTATCAAATGAGGCAGAGGTTTTCAAACCACAGGTTTTGATCAATCAGTTCAATGAGTCATGACCAGCATTTTAGAGAGAGAGAGAGAGAGAGAGAGAGAGAATAGAACAGGAGACTAGCATAGAATGGAAGAGAAGGACTAAAATTTTGAAAATGTCTCACTGCATTACCCATCATAAGAATATTTATTTTCGAAGATTTTGTTTCAGGGGTGTGTGGGGGGGTGTGTGTGTTTGTGTGCTGGATCACAACAAAATATATCTCTTTTTGTGCACTGCTGTCAGAAAAATTTTAAAGCCATTGACCTCTATCCTAGATGATGCTTGGACAAAGGTCAAGCAATCTGTGTTCCCAGAGCCTGCCATTATTTTCTCCCCTTCTTTTGTGTGTTCCTGCTGTTCCTGCACAGACTCTCTCCAGCCAGGCTTCTTGCTAATCACGTCAGTAAGTATCATGACTGAAAAAATGAGCCAGGACAATACATGCAAAGCCACTCTCCTTCATTAAGTTTGTTTAAATCCTACTGACACAGTTGTCATCGTGACATTGTATTCTTTGACAATACATTTTGACATACAAAATTCAGAGCTGAAAAAGAGCTCTCTATATCATTTATCTCCCCTTAGCTTTGAAACAATTGAATTTAATTCTTCTGTAGAGCTTTGCTATTACAAATTTAACAGAGAACATTGTTTTTGATTATTTGGAAGACTTGTGTTAGAAGTCAAATAATCCAAGTTCTAGGAGAAATTCTTTTGTCACAGGCACTGACTGTAGCACATTGGGGCAGATCAGGAAACATCTTCTAGTGTGGTTCCCTCATACATAAAATGAGTTAAACTAGGTGATTTCTACTGTATCTGTCAGCTTCAACTATCCCACTTTAGTCTGTGGTACAAAGTCTTGATATACTTTATGATAAAGCTTCTCTTGGTTCTTTCTATAGAAAGTTCTCCATCTTCAATAATAATGAATAAGTACATTTGAAGAATCCTCTTACATAGTTATCAAAGCACGTTTAAGTCTGTCAGGTTGAAAATAAATGTTAAGGAGGTTTTCCCACACTGAAAATTAACAATTAAACAATTAATTCTAAAATAGCAAATAGCATAAAAATACTCTGGGGTCAGTAGTTCAAGCTACAAAAATAAACATTATATATTGTTTAAAATGTGCATGTACATATTATAATATGTAATGTTTAATAAGTATAAATTCTAGATTTGTGCACATTCTAATCAGACATGAGTTGTTTTAACAAACAGGTCTATCATAGGGAAAAAAAGTGGAGACTATTTAAATCCCAAGCATTCAAATATGTAGGGTTCATGGGAATCTACACAGATTTCTTTCATCACCAGTGAGTGATGAACAGACCAGGGCATGAGAAGAATTCAGGCAATGAGACCTGATTCTTATGGCCTTCATTAGACTAACCTAGGGTACTTTTTACCAGGTTTTATTGATAGCATGAGAAATCATGAAGACTTGGTTGTCTGACTCCTGACAATTCAAAGTTAGACATAAAAAGTACATTTTTTTAAATATGGAGATGTGTGTGTTTGTTTCTGGAAAGACTTCCCAAACTGGTGAGCAGGTAAGGAGGCTCAGGAGTTCAAACTAAGGGGAGATTTCTGCCTATGTGACAGATGATTCCAAAGAAGGAAATCTTATCAGCAAAGGAGAGAGAGTGGAGCAGAAAAAGAAGAAGACTAAGGAAGGGACTTGAGGAAATGTCCACATTTATGGACAGAAGTTTGTAGAGGAATCAGTGAAAGAAGAAAGAAAGAAAGAAAGAAAGAAAGAAAGAAAGAAAGAAAGAAAGAGAAAAGAAAAGAAAGGAAGGAAAAGAGAGAGAGAGAGAGAGAGAAAGAAGAACAACCCAAAAAGGAACATGGAAATATGTAGCCACAGAAGTAAGGGGATAAATAAAGTATAAAGGAAAAACTACAGAGTACAGAGGATGATTTTTGGAAAGAAGATTTCCATAGATAAATTAACCCAATGCCTGCTGAGCCAAGTTTCAAAGGGTTAAGATGAAGTGAAGCTAGAATGAGCAAGTGAAGACCATTATTTGAATGTGAGCTGTCATTTCAGTTAGTTTTAAATGACAATTCCCCCCACCCATCCTCCCATTTGAATGTAGTCTTTTAGCTCATTATCAAATAGAAACACCTATTGGCAAACAGCTCATTTCCGATACATTAAAATAAATTGATCACATACTTCAATGAGATGACTTTCACTCTTCATTTAACATTGTTCAATTATTTCCAGATTATGTGCATCATGAAAGAAATAGCTCAAATAAAACAAAGAAAGTGAAGGGAATGGAATGGGAATAATGAGCTCCAAATTTCTGAGTCCTCCTGATAGGACAGTCGACACTTAAAGAGGCTTGTAAACCTTCCAAATTCTCAGCAAGCTCTCTGGGCTCCAGACTGTGCAGAAAATGTCAAGGAACCTGCCTTTGCAGAGGCTATCTTACTTTGGAGAATATCAAATTAATGCTGTTGGCAGCAGACTCTAACATGTTGTTCAATTATTTTGGTTCCTGTGGTTAAATAACTAATATTGCCATGGCGGTTAGGACCTTCACTTACTGCGACTGTATTTTAATGTCTGCTGTACCGTGGCTTCTGTGTAATTTCAACAATTACTCAATTACATGCTATTTTGCTTACTTCGTACGAGACAGCACTGACTCGCCATCCCTATGTTCACATTTGATACAAGAAACGTGATAACATACTTTTCTGTTTATTTATTTTGTCTTGTTTTATTTTAAATTCCAGTCCTTGGTGTAATTGAGTTCATTTGTTTCCCTTATGACATCACATGCATTTATTTAATTAGCCCTGCCCAATTTGTTGGGAGGGCAGGGAAGACTGTACAGCCACTTTCTCTTTTGTGCCTGAGCCCTTGGCTTACCTATTTCTGCAATGGTAGTAGTAATAATGACATTAGCACAGTAAATAAGTGTACTTTCCTCTCTCTCTGGCTCAGTCACATAAGTGTTATTACTCTATGGTTGCTATTGTTATTGTATCTTATTTTACATATTAAAAAAAAAAAAAAGAACCGGAGATTGAAGTGCCTTTTTCTTCTTCTTTTTTTTTTTCCATTTTATTTCTTTTCAGTGTTCCAAAATTCATTGCGAAGTGCCTTTTTCAAAGACATTAAGTTGGTTAGTGGCAAGTCAGAAGTTAGAACCTATTTGGAAACTACAGTGCTGTGGGGCTGCTACAGGTCCTCTGACTCTCTGAAAGGCAGCTAGCAAGAGTCAAAAGTGAGAAAGATGCGACAGCAATAGTAGGCTCTCAACCTAGATAATTTTTCCCTATCTGAGCAGAGTAGGAGTGATGCCAGCCAAACCAACTCAGAGAAGTCCCTGAGAGGGCCTCTACCTGTTTTCAGCGGGCACCAGGTGGCACTCAGATGCAGGAAGATGGATATTGGGGAGTGTGTTTTGCCTTTCTCTTTTTAATGCTGCGTGGCTTATGCAAACTGCATAACCTCTCTGTGCCTCAGGAAAATCATTGTTTTATCCTTTATAAAATATTTCATTATTTCTAAAAATAAGGATGATAATAGGACTTGCTCCTTGAAGGGCTGTTAAGAGGCTTGAAAGAGTTAATTAAAATGAAACATCTGGAGCAATGATCACTCACTTCCTTCAATTCCTAGAAAAAAGAACCTTCTTATTTGGAATGATAAAGCATAACACAGAGAATTAACATCTTTTAGGAAATGTTTGGATAGATCTACCATTTTAAGAAATCAGTCCTACCAATTGTGATGTTTTGGCTTGTTTTGCCACTTACTGTACTTATTCACTCATTGATTTTATATATTTGTTTGTTTTAGACAGGGTGGATAGTTAAAATTCATTTTATTATGAAATATGTAACTATTCTCTATACCAAATTATAATACATAAGTGGAATCAATTAATTTATCACTGTAATATATTTAAAAGGATATCTGATGCACATTTGTCCCTTTTGTTTGTGGAGGTGAGAGAAGTAATGAGCTTTTAAAAACTTACTACTTTTATGTTTTTTCTGATTTCATTTCTACATTTATTATTTGGAGCACATAGGTAAATCTAGACTAGTATTAAGATCCCATAAATATAATCTGTTATACAGATTCAGTGGTTGTGGAATCAGTATTGAAATAATAATTTTGTTTTTTAGTGCTTACATAAGCTAATTACTTGAGTTAAAATACATCATTTTAGATCTGCTATTGAAATCCCTCTGCCTTAAAGTTTTCTCTGATTCAGTGTATAAGGATTTATGGGATGAGCTCTCCCTAAGGACATTTGATTAGAGGCTGGTATCATTCATGGCCTTCCGTCATTGGTTTGAACCCAAAGACGTAGGCAGTGACCCAAAGTCGCTAGCATGAGAGACTCGTTGGGAAACTACTACTTAGAATATTTGGGTGGTGACTTTTCTTCCTGTGCACAGATGTTCCTATCAAAAAAATCTCCCATATTTTATATCAGTTGACCTCTTCGTTTGGGAGAATGACTTATATTTGTCCTGAAAAAAAAAAAAAAGACAATAATTAGAGAAAAATATGTTTCTATTCTCTAGTTCCTGGCAAGAGTGGACAGAGGAAGAAGAGAAAATTAACCTCTGCTTACCTTACATGGTAATACTAAATTTTCATTATTCATTCCATATTTAATCTTTCTGTGCTATCTTAAAGCAATCCTACACAATGCAAAAATCAATCCATTAACTATTATTAATTTTGTTTCCTTTTGCATCCTGCCAAAAAACTAGGAGCAGTTTTATCTCCTTTATGGATGAATACAAGTAACTAGAGGTCTAATGAAGTAAAATGACTTTAAAGGCCTATCAGGGAATCACAGATAGAAATAAGATTATCATTCATTTTGATGTTACATCAATATCAAAGAATGAATAGCCAGAAAAGAGTGAGTCTAAAATGTAAATACATTGAGTATTATAAAAGACCTCTATAATTTAACAGGTTATTTTACTATCCACTCAAATTGATTGTGCAAGGAAAAGAGGAGGAAGTGGCAATATTATCCTAGAACAGAATATATCAATTCCCTTTCTATTACATTGTTTTCTCTACTTTAAAAACTATTAAGACTTGAAACATCTTGGGAGGAGTTTGCTTTAGCGGGGAGTACTAAAGAAGATTCTGGTAGGGTCAAAGTCACAGCTGGAGTGAATTTAAGTAAACTTGTCCCTTGCTCTCTCTCCTCTAGCACAAAAATAAAATGATGGATGCTCATAGTTAGACTATCGTTAAAATACTTTTCTTGCTATTCACGAGGTCACCTTCCACTTGTACCAACGATCAATATTTCTCTATTATTCACAGTGAAGGAAGAGGAATCTTGCTGTGGATTGTTACAAAATCTTTCTATTTTGGAAACTTTAAATTTTGAAAATGATTTGCATTCCCGATTACACTTAGCGTCAGTTGATGTCCAGAGGAAATCGCAGATATTTACTCTCTAACAGGAGAAAGTTGGGCTGGGGTTAAAAAAAAAAAAGTCATGGATAATTTCAAAAAGCGAAGTGATCACCTACAGAAAATAGACTATCTAGTTTATATATAGTTGATTTTTGTGAGCACTTTCATAAGTGTTTACGCATACAAGTAGATGTGGCACTTTTATTAAAGAAAATGCAATACACAAATATTAGTGCTCTCTAACAGACTCCCTCAAGCTTCTGTTCCGATGCATTTCAAGCATTCTTTTTTCACAACACAACTTCATCCAAACCTATCCAAATGTCCAAGTTATATGAGAAAATCATGGAATCTAAATTTTTTAAAGCAGTTTTCAGTTTCTTTTTAGAGACACATGCCAGAAAGCTTATTTACATTTAAGACAATTATTTTCCACTGTTCTACTCAAAACTTTTAAAAATATTTTAAAATCCTATAATGTTACATTCAATGTAATCTGCTTGTCTCAAAAAGGCAAAGCAAGAAGTAAAGAAGACTAAAAGAAGTACTTTCAAGCACAAATCCAAAAGGTCTTTCCATTTACCAAAAAAAAAAAAAAAAGTGAACTGCAAAGATAAACTGAGTTTTTAAATTGCTTGTTTTTTAATTTGTTCTTAAGGGTGGCCGATAAAATTTGATTACCTCAAACTCCAGGGGTGATGTCAAGCAACAGTGTACTTATTCAGAATACATGTATCCATATATTGAAGGTTTTGTTTAAAATTCTTTTTAATTTAGAACGCTTTCAATAATCTCTTTAAAAACTGAAATATATTGACGTATGTATACATTAGTTACAGTCCACAACTTAATTTATCCCATATACCTATACATATATACACTATCCTTTAAAACCCGTAAACAATAGCTGAAAACAGAAAGTCAAATTAAAACATATGTGTGAATAATTCAGCAAAATCATTTTTGCTCTTTCTGTATCAATCACCCGAATACTATCATATTCAATTTTCTATGTCATTTTCTATCATAACTTATAACTGTCTTTGAAAGCAAACCTAAAAATGAGAACTGTAACACCTCTGGAGAGCAGTACATTGTCTTTCTGGGCTCTCTAAATCTTTCCTGAAATTCAAAGCCATCTTTTCCAGGAGTGATTTACAAATAATCCACCTTGCCTCCTGAACAAATTGAATTGCTATATTCTATATAGGAATATATTCTATATATTCTATATTCAATATTCCTAATTGCTAATGCCTATATCCTATATTCCTAAGAATGTTTACTTCATATGAAAACAGACTACATTGAATCAAGAAAACACTGGGGCCCATTTTGTCTCATTTTCACTTTTGTAGATTAATGAATTATTAAATTCCTTCAATAATTTATTCTGCAATCACAATAAAATTTTTATTTTAATTCTCTATTCTTTTTTTTTTTTTTTTTTTTAAAGATTCCATTTATTTATTTGACAGAGAGAGATCACAAGTAGGCAGAGAGGCAGGCAGAGAGGCAGGCAGAGAGAAGTGGAGGGAG
Source organism: Martes martes (assembly GCF_963455335.1). Classification (NCBI taxonomy): domain Eukaryota; kingdom Metazoa; phylum Chordata; class Mammalia; order Carnivora; family Mustelidae; genus Martes; species Martes martes. The sequence goes on from NC_137889.1 coordinate 106,593,907, forward strand.
AAGCAGGCTCCCTGCTGAGCAGAGAGCCCGATGCGGGACTCGATCCCAGGACCCTGAGATCATGACCTGAGCCGAAGGCAGCGGCTTAACCCACTGAGCCACCCAGGCGCCCCTAATTCTCTATTCTAAAAGTAAGTCAGAAAAAATAGACAATTATTCAATTTTCACTTAAGGAAAAGAAGACCAAAGACTAAGTTTCTAAAGTGCCTACTTGAATTTGCATCCTACAGTTTCCTGTTCCTGTATCCTGTATCTCTGAAACACATATATTTCAGCATCAGTAATCAAGGATGGAGAGGAGGAGAAAAATTAAATGATCAGGCCTCAGGATGACACTACATAATTAGCTGGTTTGATCAGCTGATACTTTATTTCCAATCTTCTCAATCAATCATATTTTTCTATTTCTGATGGATGAAAATTCAGCTCAGCTACAATTCAATTCTAGGTTTTGTTTTGTTTTTTTTTTCTCCAAAAAAGGATGTGGCATCTTCCTGTTTGAATAGACTTTCTAACTTCCAATCCATTACTGAAAATTAGAGTCCTAAGAATCTCAGAAACCACATAGCTAGTAGAATAAAGAAAGTAAAGAGACCCATAAATATTCAAAGAATTCCTCTTTCTACTTCAAAGAAGATAGATTTTTTCTGTTTGTTTCTTCATAATAATATATATTATAGATCACCCGCTAAGCACCCGAGAAGCCAGAAAATAACAAAAGATAATCCTATTTTCCATCTATTTTACTTTGATTCAACTCAGTGTTTTATGTTACAACTATCTCTTATAAATTACCATTTTCTCACAAAATCTTAAGGATATATAATTAAGGAAATATAATGATATATATTCCATGGAACTGCTAGGTTATGGAGAGTATACAAGAATTTCAACTTGAAAGACAAAAAGAGAGAGAGAAAGAGAAAGAAAGGAAGGAAGGAAGGAAGAAGGGAAACTAAACTCATTTGTAAAATAAATAAATTTTCCATCTGAAGACATGCAAATAGAGTTGCAACATCTTTAAGGAGCAGATATTTGGAGAGAGCAAAAGAGACATATCAAAACATAAGGCATAAGCTAGATTGTGGGCGGCAATTTTCAGTTTAGTCCATGTAACCCCACGGCTAATGACAGTTTTGACATAACTGATAATTTGATTCAGGAACATCAAGTGTTGGGGCCCAGTGGTGACAGAAGCAGAAAGCCTTTTACAGAATCTCTCAAATGTACATGGATGAGAATCGAAAGGAACCTCAAAAGATCATTGGGTCCATCCCTCTGTCCTTGGCTGAACTAAATAAACATCTAGCTCTCTTCAACAACTGATAAGGTGAAATTTGAAGTCAGTAGCATTGGAGAAAAGTCTTATGATTTGGACTGACAGCATCCTTTCTTTCCAATCTTCACCTCATCTCATGACGATAGATATCTAAGAGAACGTTATGTCCATTACTATCGAAAGTATCAGTTTAGGAGGGAAGAGTAAAAGGGAATGAAAATGGTCACATAAATGTGGAGGTACGTGCACATGTGTTGAGAATGCGCAAAGGGTATGTATGAATGTAGTAAGTATGCGTATATATAGTTTATTTCCCTTGAGATCTTAAAAAAAAATCTCGTGATTGTAGACTTTGTATTTCTTTGAAAAGATAGCTGAAACGGTTGCCATTTCAAAGCCTAAGCCAAAGAATTTCAAAACCATTTCAAAGCATTCTGGAACTGCAAAACTAGCAAAATTGTCCCCATGAGAGGGCAGTAGGGGACCAAGCGCTGGGCAACTTTTCCCTCCCTGTCCATCCAGGACTGGCCCTTGCTCTCACCCCTTACCCTGCCACCTGCGATAGGGGCAGGGGCAATGGAGGACACCTAGAGCTCGCATAGGGGCTGCAGCAAGCTCCTCTGATAAAACAGGGAAAACCCGGGCTCCCTGGGGCAATGAGCCACCTTCAGGGGTTGACAGTTGTGCTGAGAGGGGGGAGTGCTGTTTGGCAAAGGAGCTTTCACTTTTGGCTTCCTACAAAAGGAGCAGAAAGGGGGAGCTGTCCTGGTTCCCAGTGCCCACAAGGCCCCCCTCTCTTGGCCATTGCGCTCCGACCACAGCAGTGTGGACGGTGCACGCTCATTATACGGTGTGTATATGTTTGTGTAACATTTTGCAAGCGACTGTCAATGTATCTGTCTGTGTGATAGAGAGAGGTCCTCTTGCAAAAATACATCCGGGGTCCACCTTGCTATATCGCAGGCACCCCGGTCGCCCGCGTTAAGATGCTGTCACTGTCGCTTTGTCAGACAGCTCCCACCTAAATGATTTATTTATGAGGCTACAGAAGTGAGGAAAGGAGCGTCTTTTAAGTTTTCTCCCTGTGACCTCACTTCTTTGAAGGAAGAAAGTGGTTGGGAGGGGAACAGAACCTGAAAGGGGGTATATTCCCCCTCTAGATTGTGAAATGTAACGGTTGAGAGACCAAGATTTGGCCCATGACTGCTCGGATTGGAAGCCCATTCTGCGATTTAGCATTAGCTTGTGCGCTTTGGGTAAATCTCTTAATCACTCCGTAACACAATTTTTTCATTGGCAGAAGGGGAAAAGTAGCAGCGACTAACTCATAGGGTTGGGAAGATTAAATAAAGGTAAGCGCTTAGAATGGTGCCTGACAGAAAATCTTTGCTATGTGTTAGCTGCTATTAACATTATCGTCAGCATTGCCTTGATAAATTTGGAGAAGGACCATTCCCCAACGGTACACACTGGATCTTGTACCTGCCCAAGTCCCCAAGCAAAGGTGGGAGAACCCTAACCCGCCCGCTCCACGCCCCCCAGCACTAGCAGCCACTAGCCACCCGCACCCACGGAGATCTGCTTCTGGGAAGCCCTCCCCAGCTGCGGGGCGCGCCCACACGTGGGGGCGCACTTGAAAGGTTGAGGGGTGCAAAGGCAAACTACACGATCAAGAGCGCTGGTGCCTACCGCTCTTGGCTGTAGAGTGTATTTGGAGTGTTTTCCTACCTGCCCCAGGTTTTTGCCCTTCTTACTGCCGCCGAAAGCCAGTCCTTGGTATGTGCCCGCTGATCGATTGGCTGCCTGGGCAGGCGTCTCCCCGCCCAGAGAGGACTTGATGGAGTTGAGTTTGGCCCGCGAGCTGCCGAGCTGTGAGCTCTCCACCATCAGCACCGCGGCCAGTAGGAGCAGACAGCGGGACGAGTCCTTGCCACACATCAGCGCGGCCATTTCCCGGCGAGGGGTCCCCGGGGAGGCACAGAGCCCGGAGGGGTGCGGGTGCAAGGGGAGAGAGGACCCCAACACCGGGACCCCTCACTCGGGGTGCGGGGGCTCGCAGGCTCTGTTCCCCCGACCCCACTCGGCTTCGGGGGCCCAGCACTGTGTGAATTCAGTCTCACGCCTCAACCAGGAGCGAGAGCGACCCAAGCAAGACCCGCTTCTCCACCAGGGCAGGAAGTTCTGCAGGAACTGGAAGCAATCAAAGGCGAGGCGCCTTCTCGCCAAGGAGGCGTGACCCGAGGTGCAAGAAGACCCAGCCCCACAGACAGCACCGCTTCAGTTGCTCCTTGCCCCGCACCGCGGTGTTCCCGCCGGATCTCCGCGGTCCAGTTCTCTTAATTGGCTCTGGAGGGCCACACCAGTTCCTTCGGCCTCAGTTGCTTTTCTCTCCTCTTTTCCTTCCTGACCCTTTAGTCTCAACCTTTGCAGGACACAATAATAGCGGGCGCTATTGGGGGGGGGGGAGGGTCAAGAACGCCCCAGACCGGACTGTCGAGGTCTGAGAGCCGAGGTCTCCCACGCGCGCTGGCACAGTCCTGACGAAGTGTCGCTCCCGGATTCACACTCGGCCGCCTACCGCAGCCAGAGGCGCAGCAATGCCCTGGGAGCGGTCGTGCGCGCCGCGCGGTCTCGCTCTCTCTGTTTGCTCTCTCACCGCCGCCCCCTTTGCTTTTTATAGCTTCCCACAGTGGGTTTTTTTTTTTCTCCGCCCCCAATTCAAGAGTGACAAAGAGTGAAAACGTTTCTCTCACCCCCCACGTTCCCGCCCCACTCCTCTGCTTCCCCCTGCGGCTCCCCCTCCTGCCTCTCCTTTTTGCCCCCCTCCCACACCCCTCTGCTCTCCACAACAACTGAGAAAAAGGGATTCATTCCCAGGGGAACGTGAGGCCTCCTAATTCCTGACAACAGCTCTGGCGGGTGGAAAGACCTTTGGAAACAGACGGAGGGCAAAAGTGGAAGTGGAGAGGGGCAGGTTGCCACCGCCCTTGGGGACCGCCAGCGCCCTTCTTTAGGTTTCCCAAACCATCTCCGGTACTTGACTCCTAGAAGAGCACTAGAAAAGCCCCATGGAAGGTTTGGAGAAGTGAGCATCTGGGCGTACAGATCATGCGGTCTGTATGCGCAAGGACCCAAGCTGGGTTTTAGTCTGTGCCTCCCAGTGTGTATGTGAGGCTGCGCTATGTTGTGCCAGGGGGTGCCCAACTGACGTGGACGGGGACTTTGGAACTGGGGAGAAGAGGACCAGAAAAAAAAGGAACGATGTTCCTACGCTCACCCGGGAGACGTTTGGAATTTTCTAGTCTCCACCTTTTGTACCCCCCAACTTCACGACCCCACCACACACGCAGCGTATGTTTACGTCTCCGCGGGGTTGGGAGAAATGGGGTGCCTTGAGTAGTGTCAGAGGGTTTCAGTCTCACAGCTTTACCGGGCATCTTTACTGCGCTAGAGGAAATCCCAAACGGGCATGACGGGAGGCAAGGAAGCCTTGGAGGTCCTGCCTTCCTCAGCTCCCTGTCTCTTAGCCTCTGAGAATTCCCCGGCAAGCCTTCCCTGCCAGCCCCCAGGCTCCTCAGGTCCGGTTTGCCTCTGAGAAGGTGGAAGGAGGTGCAGAGAAGGGCTGGGAAGCGCTGGCGCGCAGCGCTTGGGGGCGCCAGTGACAGCGGCCCGCCGGGGTGCGGAAGCACTGGCAGAAGACAAGCTGTCCCAGGCAAGCACAGGGCTCGGGTTTGGAGCGGTTTGGTGGTTAAGCGCCAATGTTTCTAATGCAACGGGAAGGGTTGTTTGGGAATTGTTGCATTTATCCTTTCCATGGTCTAACGCCTGTGCGCAGAGAAATTGAGACAGTGCCACAAGTTGGCAGCTAACAACTAGAGAACGAAGCTGATCTCCTGAACCGCATTATAGATAGACCTGATCTTCAGACCCGGGTTCCTCAGTTTTCATACCTGATGCAGTTGCACACGGGCGTGTACAGGAGTATACATTGAACATATTGTCTCCAAGTGAGAACGATAGTGACTCTTTTCCCCAAAAAAGGGCTGAGTTCTAAAGTGTGAATTTATGGCTGGGTTCTCCCAGACAGCACCAGCTTTGCATATTTCCTGCCCTGATCTGTGAGTCTGTCTGGCCTGGAATGCTTCAGTTTCAGATTTTTTTTTTTTTTTTTTAACACCACAAGCAAAAGGGCATTAAAATTTAAGGAACCCTCTGGAATCTTTTCTTGTCTTTGACTTGCTTTTGTGCTTTCTTAGGTTAGAGATTTTCACATTGAATTTTTTCCCCACTTTTTAAAAATATCCCTAGGAGTGGATTTGTAAGGACAAAGGAACCATTCCAGGCACTAGTGGAAGGCAAGGAAACTCTATTAATAAGTACTTGTGATTCACTCTTTACATCTTAAGGAGGGTATTATCTTTTCCTGGGATATTCCAGTTGGAAAACATTTGAGTAAAGGAGAAAATTAAGTTAGAAGACTATTGGTTAGGAATTTTTCAAGAGTATTTTAGAGCAAAAGGAAAATTCAAAAGACAACTAAATATGTAGGCAAGAAGTCACTCTACATCCATTTGAAGGTTGTAAATATCCACCATCAGCTAAAGAAGGAACAAATGAACCAAGAGAAAATCTGAAGATACTTTGCCTATTTCCATCAGTTCCCTCTTTCCTTACTTCCAACCAAAGCAAGATCCCATATAGTCATACCTAACACTTGTCAATGCTCTGCTGAAAAGAAAAATGATATCAAGCTCAGCTTCTTTACTCTCACAAAAGCCTTCAGCTCTGAGTATCATGATAGAGATTATCTCAGAGGCTTACCCAACACCTTACAAGCAAACTTTTACAAACCAGAGTTGAAAATCAAAGTTCACTTTTATGTGCACAAGTATTTTCCCCCACATGTAAAACTAAATCACACTATGGAATCAAATGCTACCACATACATGATTATACCCGAAAAAGAGGTAAAAACTAATTGCAGTCATGATCCAAATGTTCTCTGTAAAACTGTGTAACAGAAACAGACACACATAACCCACATGTAGACAAATAGATATGCATACACAAAATCAACGAACTGTAAATAAACATAATCCTTTGGATTACTGTCATAACCACACATGTGTTTTCTCATGTATGTTTTTATAAGTATGAAGATACAAACTTCATATTGTACTTGGAAAAACATATTTTTATGCGTTTTGCAAAAACATCATTAGGGAGTAAACATATAAAAGCAACACTGTACAGAAGTAAGGATAGGGTTTTCTTATTCAGAAGAAAGTACCTCTATGAACACTTTTTCCTTTGTCTATATTTTCCTTCTTTGCTTCTCCAGTCAGCTTGGTTCCATCAAAAAAACCACAAGTGTCTTAGTAGTTGTTTCTGGGTCCTGGTTCCCTTCGGACTACTTAGCCTCAAGGTGAGCGAAGGGCATACACATCATTCCTTTATTCTTGTTTCCTACCCCATTCTCTCTCTCCCTTCATTGGTAACCGCTTCCTACATAAGTCTGTTTAGCAGTTGTTCATCCATTCGCTTCATATGGATTAAGTTTATGGTCCTGAAGATCCAAAGGTGCATAAGTCAGGGCCTTGGCTATGGAGAGGCTTGTGGTCCACTGTCAAGGCCTTGCCTCACTGAAATCGGCCTCTTGCCCTTCTCAGGAGCCTTCCTCTGTTCTCACCTGCTACTGAATTCTGCCAACCTCGGTCTCTCACAGGGTATTAGGAACTTCTGCATTAGATTGAATTCATGTGACTGTGGAAATAAAAGAAATTAGAGATGTCCCCCAGAGTTTTTCCTTTTGTTATAAGTTGCATGTATACTTTTAGAGTGTACAAAGAGACAATATTCTTATATTTGTGGTTGAACCCAAAGAAATGATACGAGTGTGGTCATTTTAGTTTGGTAAGAACAGAAATATGGTAGTATGGCAAATTTGGGAAGGGAGAGTATATTTTAGTAGCTCCTTTAGGACACCAAATCATCTTGTCCACACAGGATGGACATGACAGACCTTCTTCTTGTTGGATGTTACAAGATTTGAAAAATATGGTTATGTAGGTTTCCTCTCTCCATAGTAAACAAGGCCACCTGGTTCTCTATTCTAGTAATACTCAACTCTTCGGATCTTATCACATGAGAATTTCATATTTCTCACTCTGCCTATAAAATTGCTGTCAATTACATTTTAATTAACCTTCAGTAAATGTAAGTTAGCACTGGTATTGTGAACATTTTTTGTGTTTCTTGATAGGACTAATTTCCATACCAGATAGAAAATTTGCATTTCCTATTTGATCCCTGCCATATTTTCAGCTACTAACTCTTTTATTCCTTGATTTCATGGACAACAAGACCAGCTAATGAGAAAAAACCCCATCACTCACAGTGTAGGTGCTAGCTATTTTGACACAAACACATACAAGTGAGATGGTTTAAGGGATTTCACAGTGAACCAGAAACATAATTCCTTAGTTAATGGCTTGGGTTTTGATCCTTGACATATTAATCATCTTCTCAATATGTTATCTGCCACTCAAATGAGAATTACTGAACAGATTCCCGCTAGCACCTGAGCCCAGCTAATAAAAAGTGAGCAAATATTATAGTCAAAAACTCAAGTGGATAAAACTCTACTGATTCTTGTGCATGTGAGAGACCTTTGGTGAAATGGAAATTAGAAACATTCTCCAAATGTTGAACACCAAGCCTTTCCTTTTGCAATGTGCAAATTTCTGCTTGTTTTATATACTGCGAATCCTTCCTGGTGGTCCACTTACTCCCACTGCTGAACTCTGGCAGGCTCTTTCAAGATTCATCTTTGGAAACTACTACACTTGGCTGTGAAAGGGAAACATGTTTAATTCTTAAGAGAGGTTCATTGTAAGAAATATCATCTTGGTGAGCAAGAAAACAAACAACTTCTCAATAATCTGGACCAGGGGCTTCCAAACTCTGCTTCTTAGGTCTCCAGAGTTCTAGAGAAGTTAAAGCTGCTGTATTTTTTTATAGAAAGGGCTCCAGAAACGTGACTTTTTAAATATCTGCTTTTGTTGTTGTATCTATTTGGGGGAGGAATGTATTGGTTGATTGGTTGGTTTTAATCAACTGTTAACTGCTAAGATTTAGAAGCCACAGTGAGTTAGGCAAAATGTTCTATGAGCCCTCAACCTGCCAACAACACGATGGATTGATTTCTACCCTGTTATTATTACAGATTATTTCCAAAACAAACATTAGTCAAATGGAGAAACTATTGAAAATCTGGCAATTTATCCAGTCAGAAATGATTTGGTCACTTGAAGTAGAGGGTCTTAAAAAATAGAAGGGCAGGGTAGCTAATCCAGTCATGGTACAGTGTGTTTGTTCCTGTCAGTTACCTGAACCTATGACTAATGACCAAGGAAAAACTTCAACTAGAAAATAAATTGTGGCATAGATTGAAAAATAATGTGAGAACTGTTTGCAAAAAATAAGAAAATAGGTTCCCAAGTGGCAATTTAAAAATCTGTGTTTGAAGTGTAACTAGGGCTTGGTAACAGGGAATATAAATTGTGTTTAGTTTATTTTTGATGATCATTTTGCAGTAGATCCTACTTTTTTATACTGTAGGAATAGGCTACAATGCCCAAAACCAGTCTGAGGTATGAAAAGTTAAGATATTAAACTACAGCTACCTTAAGGAATTTTATAGGTATCTGGCTTGGAATATATAGAAGTAATAAAACAACAATAATAAACACAATATATTAAATGCTTACTATGTGCCAGCTTGTGAAGTACTCCACATGCATTGCATGTGTTAGCTATTTTTTTAACAAAGATTTTTATTTATTTATTTGACAGAGATCACAAGTAGGCAGAGAGGCAGGCAGAGAGAGAGGAAGGGGAGCAGGCTCCCCGCTGAGCAGAGAGCCCGATGTGGGGCTCGATGTGGGGCTCGATCCCAGGATCTTGAGATCAGGACCTGAGCCAAAGGCAGAGGCTTAACCCACTGAGCCATCCAGGCACCCCACATGTGTTATCTCTTATTTGGGTCCCTTAGTTCATGCCTTTAAAACAATGTCCAGTATTAAAACAATACCGAACAAAGAGTAACTGGCAGCACAGCAGGCTCTCATTTTAGATGTAATGCCCAGTTATGGCAACAATGTGGAGCACACCTGAAAAAGGAGAAAATTCCATCACTGCAATAGAACTTAACACTTATTCCTCTGCAGGAGCTTAATTAACTTGGTACATGACTACAAATAACATCAAGAATAGAAGTAGATGGGTACATATATTACATCTTTGTCCAGTGTAGTAAAGCCTCTTGGAAACTGGGTGTTCATTTAACAGAGAACCAGAAAAGGCTCTCTGCTCTAAAGATGGTGTCTTATTTTGCTCTTAGTCTGCTGCTATAACAATATACCACAGACTGGGTGGCTAAAACAACGGAAATTTATTTTCTCATTGTTCTGGAGGCATGAAGTCCAAGATCAAAGTTTTAGTAGGTTTGGTTTCTTCTCAGGCCACTCTCCTGGGCTTCCAGATGACCACCATTGCCCTGTGTCCTCACATGGCTGTCCCTTTCTGTATTTGGCCAAATTTTCTCTTCTTAAAAGGACACAAGTCATATTGCATTAGGGCCTACCCTAAAGACTTCATTTTAACCTAATGACCTTTTTAAAGACCTTATCTCCAAATGCAATCACATTCTGAGGTACTGGGGGTTAGGGTTTCAACCTACGAATTTGTGGGTGGAACATAATTCAGCCCCTAACAGATGGATTTATAAACACAGTGCATATTAAAACCTTTGGACATTTGCGGAAGGAGTAAAATTTCTGGAACTCTACCAAAGTTCCTAAACTTAATGTGGGAGATGTATCATACGTCCATTTAAAAATGTTATTTAAATTTGTCTTATTACGTTTTACCTCTGGCCTGTGTTAATGGTATTAAGTTCCTTACCATCCTTCTGTGTGTGAATTATGGCTGAATATGAACCCATATGAATATGAACCATTGAATATGATTGTCAAAGATTCCACTGGGGCCCTGATAAAGAAAACAAAGAATACAAGCTATTTGCCAAAAAGATAAGGTCATTGTTACTTTTAAAAACAGCACTTTGTTAATGAAAGATGGAAACAATAAAATACAGGAGTATATGATACGAAAATGAAATCATTGTAGATCAAAGAAAAAGGAAGTGGCAATCAAAAATAGAGTGATCTAGCAATCAGCAAGTTGTTCTGTTCTAACTTAATTTGTCCATTTATTTAATTTGATTTGTTCCATTTACTCAGTAAATTAATAGCCAGTTGGAATCACAGTACCTTTAATTAATTCAAGGCAGTGCTAAATATGTGGAAGCAGAGGGAATATCTAATTTCATTGAAACTGCTCTTGAAATCATATTTTAATATATGTGTACTTTGACCACTTAGTTTTTAAATTATCAAGAAATCTGAGAATAAGCTCAGATTTAGTTCCGGTTTTGTTGTTGTTCTTTCTGAAATCCATAAAATGCTATTTTTGTTGTCAGCATCAAGAATATATGTGCAGATTTGTATATATCTAAGATCAAATAAGATGGAAAACATAACAACCGTTTCCGTGTTCTAAAATTGGGTTAGCCTTGTTCTCCAATGCCAATGTTCTATTTTAATTAATAAGAAAATGAAATTCTCAAGTCTCTTATCAATGGGCCTTTTAGGTATCAAAATGTATTCTATATATATATGATCCTAACATTTAATAGAATTATTCAAGTTTTGAAAACTATCCTTTTGTTCTATAATACTGAATATATTTCTTTCCTCCACTTAACACCAGAGCTGACACTGGGGCCCTTTCTAACATGAAAAGCCAAGATAAAATTCTAACCTCCTAAGTACTCTTTTCAAATTCAAAGAATGGTCTGATTTTCCCTCTACATGTTTGCATAATTCCACAAGGTGGTTCATTTAAAAAGCCCACACTTGTAAGTTCTGATCAGAAGTTATGCCTATTAAAATCTGCCATATTTCATTCTCTTTAGTCAAGAGTAGATACAGTCTAAGACTGTTAATTATAAGTTAGTTTGTATACTATCTGCCACTCATTTGTAAAGCAGTTTCTGAATATAGCAGACATGATCATCTGTTTTTCTTTTTCCATGGCCATTTAATATGAAAATGCCTCTAAAGAAACCACTCTAAGTAATTCCTCTAAGTAAATCTATACATATTGGGGATGCAAATTGCAACCCATCATGATATTATTCTCTGACAAGAGACGAATTCCTATCGACTATTAGAAATGGACTTAATAAAAAAAAAAAAAATCAATGATCCTACACAGTATTATCAGTCTACAAAGACTGGGAGAGGTCCAAGTTCATGCAGCAGAGGGCAGTAATGTACAATTATCAGTAGTAAGAAAGATAAAGAATTGGAGATCATTACAAAGTAACCTTTTTGGAGAAAAGTATTTAGACCTTCCCTATGCCAGTGTAAATGGAAGGGAGAGTCCTGATGAAATAATTCGTCTGTTTTTCCCTTGAAGATGTTGTAATACTTCCGAATCCTAGATTTAAAAAGATTTTAAACAAGAAAGACTTTCCTTACCCAGCTTACACACAAGGAGCCATCTTTCTTTGTCAAGGTCAGTGCAGTGGTTGCCCATGTGGCACTAAAGTCTCCTGTAAAAATTCTTCCTAACAACTCGGAAACAAAAGCAGGTAAACAATGTTGAAAATGGTCTAATGACTGTGCAGAATGTGTCAGAAATGAACCATACAATTTAATCTTATTACCACTTTGTTTTCAAACTGTCTTTGGCTAGTTGAAAAAAAAATGCAACAAAACCCCAAGACCTCTGTTCTTACCCTTCTTTTAGCTTTTGTGACTGCCCACCACCAAAACAATATTTGCATCTTTTTTTCCTGGCTCTTTACAATGCTCCTTCAACAAGCTGCCTCCCTCCTCATTCGCTCTGTCCTCACTTTGTCCCATGTTCTGCTGCTTGCAATAAATATCAAATAAAGGGGCCCCCACACAAGGGTTAGTGTTATTCAAAAAGCCTATAGGAAAAAATTTGAAGGTAGAGTCTAGGAATATATTGTGGTGTGTTTTTCAAACTCCTGCTATATAAAACCAGGAAAAAAAGAAAAGGCACTTAGGATAACAAAATGAAACAAACAAACAAACAAACAAACACAACCACCACCACAACCACAATAACAACAAATACCACAGATGACATCTAGAATAAAATCAGGCAATAAGGTGAGTGAGCAAAATCAGTCATTGTTATAAGGCCCACATAATATTGAATTCCATGAAAAATGAAATTGAGGAAAGAAATGGGGCTCTAAAAACAGAGAATCCAGAAGTCTCTATCAGGTCCTCATTGGAAAGAACATAGCCAATCTAAGGACATAGATATAACCAGGAGGGAAAGGGTTCTGCAGGTTCGAAATAAAAAAACAAAGTTCCTCAGTGGGAAAAAAAAAAAAAAAAAAACACTTAGGGAAATGAAATCCAAATTGAGAAGGCCAGTAACAATTGGACAAAAAGAGAAAGTCTAGATTAAAATGAGCAAAAGGAAGTAGTAGATATGAGGGTATTTTTTAAATCTCTTTATAAACACAATAGAAGGGGAGTGCTAGACCAATGCAGCTGGAAAAGTTATTCTGGCCCAAACTGCTCTTGAACAGCAAAGAAAAACTTATTTGACTTAAAAATGGGCAATAAAAAAAGACTGTATCCAGTCCTAAGTAAAATTTAATATATGAAAAGAAGAGAATAAGGACTAGAATAGCATCACTACCAGCAAACCAAAAAACAATTTCCAATGAACGCATAAAACAGTAACCTAATCTTCTAAAACATGTTAAAGGAAATTTAAAAAATTGAATCTATGAAAGAACATCATATATCAGAATTAGAAAAACTCTAATATATGTTTCAAGAAAATAAAGATCTGAAAAAAATTGTAACAAGAAAAATTATTTCAGAAACAACATTGACTTGGAAAGAACAAAAGAGCAACATTTAATGCTTTTGGAGGAATAGCAAATGAAAAAAAGAGAGAGTCAATAAGTTAATAAAAAAGGAAATGGATAAAAAGAATTCAAGAAAAATGATAAATATAGAAGATAGGAAAAGAAGATCCAACAAGCTTATAACAGCTTTCCCAAAATAAGAACCCCAAGCAATGGAACAAAAACAAAAACAACAAATATGCTAAATAAAATAACTTAATAAAATGTTCTAAAATAAAATGAGCAAAAACAAGAAGACTTTAAAATACATGTCATAAAATTACACAGAAGAAAATCAAACCAGAATGGAAAACACAATAACATGTTCTAAACCACTGAACTTGAAAAAAATATCCTCTGGCAGTAGGAAAAAGTTCATGTCAATTTCAACAATGATGTTTTATTTGAAGATACAATTAGGTAAAATATTTAAGATAGTCAAAGAAAGAAATCTCAACCGAGGATGTTGAATCCAGCTGAATTAACCTTCATGTACAAAGTTTCCAGACAAAATATTTTGTGAATCCCAAAAGTCAGAGCATATTATTACATAAGCTCTCCCTTAGAAAATTACTGGAAAATAAGATTTAGACAACTCCAATGATTGGAGAGACATTGAAATAAGGACTGGTACTAAATATGCAATTACCTATGAAATTCAGACCACATGATGGTCCTGAGAGAGAGACAATATTATATTAATGGCTATATGCAGTAACAAGTTATATAACGGAGAGTTAGGAGGAGAGAGAGAGATAACAAATGAATCTCCTTGTGAAAATTGATGTACAGAAATCTTAAAGTAGTAGTAAATAAAATCCAGTTGTCCATTTAAACAATACACTTTGACTAAATGGGGTTATTCAGAAATGAAAGTTTAGGAAATCCATTAATATGCTCTATCAGTATAATAAAACTAAGGAGAAAAATAATATGATCATCTCCACTGATGCAGAAAAAGCATTTAGCAACACTCAATCAATACCATTCATGTTAAAAATTACCTAATAGAATAGGAATTTTATATATATATATATAAAAATATATATACACACACACATATAGACACACATATATAATGTAAAATTATATATTTTATATTATGTAATTTATATTATATTTATATATATTTCCACATATATCACAAAAGTGTAGATATATAGATATATAGATGTCTTTACTTAATAGAGAATCAATCACTTGATTCTTAAATAAGAAAGTCAGAAATAAGACAGGAATGACTAAAACCTCTAGTTGTTGAGCACTGTGTCATTGCTAATAGTCATTCAATTGAGCAACAGAAATCAATTATACCTATAGGAATTTAAAAAGTTAAACAATTTCTATTTGCAGATAATGCAAGTATTTATCTGGAAAATCTCTGAAACAAAATTTACTAAAGAAGAAGTTTTTAATCTTAATATCCAATAATCACTAGTCCTTATAATTAACAAAAAAGCAGTTAGAAGTTATAATAGAAGAGAAGACCCCTTGCCAATTGTCAAAAACAAACAATACAATTCTTAGGTATGAACATCACCTGAAATGTGCAAAATCTAAGTGAAAACAACTAAAACTACTCCTGAAAGATTCAGAAAAACTAGACTGAATCAAATGAAAATTTAGATAATATTTTTAGAAGTCTCAACATTACATCAGTTATACCTGAATTAATTAATAAATTCAATATAATCTCCATAAAAATCTATCATGTTTCATTTCCCCTGAAATTGGGAAAGTTAATTTAAAAATGCATTAGATTGAATCAAAAATCTTTTGGGACAGTAAACAAGAATGGTCAGTAAAACTCTGAAAAAAAAGAGTAGTCGTTGGAGACATGGAGATAAACCTACAATAAATTAAAGCCTCTAAAACAGGCATTAATTTGTTATTGGTACATAAGCAGACATACAGACCAATGTGACACAACAGAAAACTCAGAAGTATACTCAACTGCATAAGGACTGTTTATCATAGTATATGATAAAAGCAGCACCCCAAATCTGTGGGCTAAAAAATTGACTTTTTAATGGTTGGTTTAAACAGACAGTCATCTGAAAAAGAGGTAAAACTGGATCTATTCTTCACACTCTGACAGATAAAATTCTAAATGGATCCAAAATTTAATTGTAAAAATAAATAAATAAAACAATGCAGGAGATTAAAAACATGTATAGATGTACTCCTCCTTCCCATAACTGGAGAAATACTCTTCTGATTTAAAATCAAGGACTAATAGAAAGATTGGAAAATGTGATTTCATTAAGATGATTTTTTTTCCCATGGCAAAAATCACTATAAACAAAGCCAGAAGATTAATAATAAACAGGAAAAAAAAGATTTACATTTCACATCAGAGGCAAATGGTGACTATCCCTAATGTATAAAGAATTTGTAAAAATGGAAAAGAAAAAGTCTAATAACTCTATAAAGAAAATAGCCTAGAGATAAGAGAGAGTTTAGAGAAAAAATTAAATGGCTCTTAAAAATGTGGAAAAAATGTTTATGTGTTATAAAAGAAATCCATGTTAAAACTATGCCAATATATTATTTCTTATCTCTAAGAGGGCAAAAATCCAGATGTTTGACAATATCTTTACAACAAGGCTGTCAGAAAACAGGCACCATCACACATTGTTGATGAGAATACCAGTGGTATTATCCTGTAGAGAGGGAAATTTGGCAGTCTAGCAAAATTAAACGTGCATGTTACCTTTGACTTAGTGATTAATCCCACTTTTGGGAATCTATTCCAAAGGTATGCTAGTAAAAATAAGAAAAGACATAGACATAGCGGTATTTATTATGGCACTATTTATAATATCAAGGGTGTAGAAAGAATCTGACTATCCATCAGCGGGGCCCTGATTGAACAAACTCAGGGCATACCCACAATGGAGTTCTATGTATCTATAAAAAGGAATTTAAAAATATCTTCATATTACTATGGAGTGATCCCCAAGATATATCATTAGGTGAAAAAAAGCAAGATGGAAAACTGTACTATCATTTAACTAAGAAAGGGCAGGATATAAATATATATCTGCAACTGCATCTCTAAGTCTTTGCTTAAGATTCTTAAAAAATGGACAAATCACCACAAAAACAAAATAGAGAATAGGAATAGGGTGGAGGGGACCATGAATATAAACTAGTCTTATTTCATAAAGTTGGCTAAGTAACCATACAAATGTTTTACATAACTATGAATAATTATTTATTATTTTCAATAACCAGATTCTTAGTGTTAGGGTTGGTATCATTATCCTGGGACTGTGCTGTGGCTTCTATAGGACTGTAATTACTTTTGCATGGCAGGGGACCAGACTTTTTGATATTGGAGGAAGGAGAAACAGATGTAAGATCCGTGAGATTAAGTATAAATAAACTCTTAGACAATGGAATTTGAATTTGCAGTATCACTATTAACTTCTACTAAAAAGATCCAGGACTCTTTGCAGAAAAGACTAATTGCCGTTCTAAAATAGGAAATACACAAAGTTGGCCTTATCAGCTTGAAAAATCAGGTAATAAGGAAATTATAAAAGATTGGGATATCCAAAGGATTTAGGAGACAAAAGAGTCTCCACTGGATAAATGTGCATCAATAAGGAAATTAACTGCAACATATTGAAACATAAAATAGATTTAGGTCCATCAATTCATAACACTATTTAAAAAAAATCATTGGTCACCTCTGGATGATGCAAAGTAACCAGGCCATTATTTTGAAAAATGATAAAAGAGAAAAAATAAGCATTTATTCTGTCTTTCCTATTCTTACTATACCTCAGGATAACCAAATAAATTGTCAAGAAATTATCTCCATATAGGTGTTAATATATGAAAGATAAATGATAGAATATCACCATTTGACAATCCCTAAGAATTATGGAATCTAGGCTATCATCATCAGTGTTTGATAATGTTACATAAATTGAGACAACCAACCAAATGTGCTGTTTAATGAAAGTACATATTACCCCTTCTCAAGTTGTCTGGCCAAAAAATTGAACCTGAATCTGATCAAGCCTCCAGATCAAAGTAAGGATTTTCAAATATACAGGAAATGGTGGAACATGTTAAAAAGCACCAAGGAGGGTGCCTGGGTGGCTCAGTGGGTTAAGCCGCTGCCTTCGGCTCAGGTCATGATCTCAGGGTCCTGGGATCGAGTCCCACATCGGGCTCTCTGCTCAGCAGGGAGCCTGCTTCCTTCTCTCTCTCTCTGCCTGCCTCTCTGTCTACTGTGATCTCTGTCAAATAAATAAATAAAAATCTTTGGAAAAAAAAAAAAAAGCACCAAGGAGATGAAATCAGTAAAATCCTTATCATGTACAAAACTACAGAAAAAGTGACTCCGTTTCTAGTGGCAAGGACGACAAAATGCAAGTAAAGAAAGGTGATGGAGGAAGAAACCCAGTAAAAAGACAATGAAGACACATTAAATGATTATAATGCATGGATCATATTTGAATCTTATTTAAGCAAGCAAATCGAAAAACTTCCATGACAAAATTTGATAAATTTCGAGCTTGTTGTTAATTTTTAAGGTGTGATCATGGGTCCTGTGAATGAGTTTTCTTAGAGAATTCTTATCTTTCAAGGATATGTACTGGACTACTTAAATGATGAGATGCTTTATGTGTGGAATTTGCTACAAAACAATCTGGGGGTGGGGTGAGTATGTTGGGGTATAAGTTAAATCTGATTGGTCACAAGTTGGTAATTATTGAAGCTGGGTGATGTGTATATGAGGATTTATTATACCCTTCTCATTTTTATACCTTTGAAAATGTCTACAAATAAAAGTAACAACAACACCTATAACAATAGCAATTTTAAGGCAAAACCTCCAATTATACCAACAGGTGGCCTTTGAAGCAAAGTGTCTTCATGAATACTGATCATAACATTTCATATTCCTCTAAAGTCTTGAAGAGAGTTGAAAACAATAAAACATTGGGTCTGTAGTGTCCTAAAGACCCCCTGAGGAATTAACCTCTTTGAAACTCTTCTGCAATAAGCTGGCTTCAGTATCACTATCCATATATATTTCTTACTAGGAGATAGACCTAGCATAAATGTTTTGACTTTTTTCAGGTGGCATTTGAAATTCTACCCTTTTGTTTCAATAGTAACACTTCAGACAGTATGCCCTGACTTATTTTTTTGGCAGGGAGGAAATAATGTATTTTTATTGGCTCAGATCCCAAGGCCATGCATTTTATAGTGTGAAACAGATAATGGTAATGCAGGTCCAGAAACTGGAGAAAAATAAAGGAGGATGTCCCAGGGATAGTTGTATATGAAGATCATTTCTACACAAATGCCCAAAGTAATGCTATTGGTATTAAAACTGAACTGAATTTTTTAAGAGGAAGTTTACATATAAATGGGAACTTACTCAATTGGATGCCCAGACCCCCACCTCTTTCTCAAAGACCCCCTTTCTCTGAAAATCACTCATCATTCACAGCTCTCTTCGCTGCAGGGCAAGGTCTTCGGTGGTCATGTTGCTAAAACACCATCTGTCTCCCAGACTACAGTAGATGGATTTGGTGTTACATCTGACCCAGTAAGGCCCTCGAGCCCCTTCCTTCCCTGTGAAACTTGGAATCAGCACTAGAAATCACGGTCTAAGTCTACCTGTGTTCTTGATATAAGATGCACACTGAGAATCTATTGGTAGTGTTTCCTGTCTTGTGGACAGGAAGGAAAGAAAGTCAATCCTTAGTGAGATAGATGTGATGCAGATGAGCAGAAAGAGACGGAGATGAATGATGGAGAGAGGAGATATGAGATGATGTTAGAAATGTTTGGATGGATAGATGGATGAATAGGCAAGTAAATACATAGAGAGGTATATAGAGAGCAATAAAGATAAATGAGTAGTTATAAGATGCAAATATCTCCAAGTTATACAGTTAAGTGAGAAAAGCATAATGCAGAAAAATGTAGTATAACCATGTAGTATAACCACATATGTACACAAACAGAATATTTAAATAAAATTCAAACTCCTAATGCTGGCTTACCATGGACAGGGAAATAGGAGTGAATGAAGGAACAGGGTTGGTGAGTGGTAGATTTTTTATTATATATATTCCAATAGAATTTAATTTTTGTACAGCTTACTTGCATTTTTGTTTCATGCATGTAAGTGTAAACATATATTCAAGTATTACATGAGCAAGTAGAAAAACTAAGTTTAAAAATATTAGTATCCAGGAAGCACTAAACAAGAAAACAAGAACTCAAGGCCTAAAGGGAAAAAAAAAAATCTGATTTTAAAAGTAATTAGTAAAATTCAATCATTTAAAAAAATTCTATCAACAGGGCGCCTGGGTGGCTTACTGCGTTAAAGCCTCTGCCTTCGGCTCAGGTCATGATTCCAGGGTCCTGGGATCGAGCCCCGCATTGGGCTCTCTGCTCAGCAGGAAGCCTGCTTCCCCCGCTCTCTCTGCCTCCCTCTCTGCCTACTTGTGATCTCTGTCTGTCAAATAAAAAATAAAAAATCTTTAAAAAAAAAATTCTATCAAGTCTCAATGTTACCACTAAAAAAGACAAGTAATAGCATAAGACCCATTTTCAGAACGTAATATTTTATTTCCTTTCGTAGACTGCTTTCTTGTGTTTACTTAAGATGACACTAAATGAATTGCTATTCTCTAAGCATTCACATTCCCTGGAAGAAAGAAGCCATAAATTGTTTCACTTAGTGGCAGAAGCAGGACTGGGAATAAATACTAAGGACAGAAAATCTAAAATATATTATCATTATCAAGAGTAGGGACTCTGATTTTCTGTTTTTGTAATTTTTTCCCAAAAATACCTTAGCTCCATCCACAGGGTTCAATGTTGACAAATGTTTACGAAATAAATGATCATACATATGATTACAATTGCCACTTGGCAAGCACACTTAGTAACACTGAAATCTAATGAATTTTATTAGCTACTAAGTTACTTCACAATGATGCAATCAAACCTTTTCATTTATTGAAGATTCAGATCAATAACCCATTCTCAGTTGCCCAGAACATCAGCAGAAAAGCCCAAACTGAAGTCCATCTTTGGATTTCACTTGAGCATTGTTTCCAACAAATTCCACTTGAGAAAGGTCTGCAGGTTTTCCTTCTTGGACACTAGAGGGAGATTGTTTGCAGTTACCCTCTTTCAGGCTTATTTTTTAGCATAGCTATGTCCTTTTCATCATCACCCAGTCTGTGGATTCATATGGTCACATGCGGCAACTTCAAGGTCCTATCAAGAAAACATATTTGTAAAAACACTCTTCTAATATGTGGCAGACGCCGATTTAGAGAATAATTCACATTTATTTATGAGATTCTAAATTCAAACTTAGATTTATTAGTAAAATGGGTAAAAATAGCATCCAACAAAGCAAACCACAGCTCAGACCTTGTTAACTTAATCCTACTTACAGAGCAAAATAGATTTCTAAAAAATAGAACAGCTAAACCTTTAGAACTTCAGAGGATATAACCATTTTGCACTAAAGCATTTTGGTTGAAAATATATAACGATATCCTCTGTGTTCTCATTTCTGCTACTGTCCCCTTGTTCATTCATCTCAACACACCAATGTCATTGCTGTTGCTCAGCCCTTAAGACCCATTCTCACCTGGAAACTTCTCACTGGCTGGTCGCTGTGCCTACAACTTCCTGCCAACAACCGTATGTCTCGTGACCTCAGTGGTTTCAAGTCTCTGCCCAAATGTCATCTTCCCAGTCAAGTCTACTCTACTTAAAATTGCACCACAGAGCCCTCCTTGTCTCTGTTAACTTTTTGTGTATCTTATTTTTCCTATGGCATTTATAAGGTTCTATTATTCTATGTATTTTACTTATATAGTATGTGGATTATTGTTGATGTCCCCTACTCACATGTAAGCTCAGTGAGGGTGAGGATTTTAGTCTATTTTGTGGATCAGTGTTTCCCAAACACCTAGATCAATTCTTACACTTAGAAGGTACTAAATGTCAAAAGATTTAATTAAATTTTCATCAATTCAATTCAATAAAACATTGTTTTATACTTGAATTTAATAATATTTTTGGTTGCAGTATCTGTTATTGAAGTGAACTTTCCTTACCCAGAAAACCTTGACAAGATAATAACATTAACTCTCTTTGACACCGAGTCTTACTCCCCAAACGCTGATGGATAGCTATCATCTCTTATTTTCCATGTGTTTGCAAATTGAAATACCTTTATTTTTCCAACACCCATGAATAAGAAATCCTTTAGCCATTTTTTTCTCTTCTCTTATATCCATTATGATTTATCTGTGTTTTGTCATTGGAGCTGCAGAAGTATAAAAGACAGCTTAAAGCTGGAATAACCGTAAGTAAAATTGTGAAGTTAGACCAAGTAAATCTTTGATGTTGTGCCAACAAAAATCATCTAATATTCTATCTCCCTTTGACATTGCCCCTCAGAAAACTGTTTTATCACTAGCCATCAACTAATCCCCACTAGAGCACCAACTCTGAATAGCTTAAGGTACTACTGCTCTAAGGGGATATCTGTGTTTAAATATAACTGCAAAATTCCAAGACCCCTGGGATCCAAAAATATACATTTCTGTGTTAGGTAGTGGGAGGGAATATTTGGAATAAAGAGAAAATCGTCAGGCACTCTGAATCATCTCACATAAAAGGTGTCAGGTCTTAAGACTATCGCTAGATTAATGGTTTTTGAATTGGTGGATCCCACTGGAAAGACAATGATTATCAGTGCCCAAGAACTTACAGGTCAACAGAACATAATTAACAACAAAACATAATAACTGAAGTAGGCAGGTGACGTCAGAATAAAGACAGAAATGGATGAAGCGTTGGGTAGATTTAGGGGATATCTTTGCTTACGCCTTCCAGGACCATCTGTAAAAGCATCTTGGTTATCCTTAGGGAAACTACCTTCCCCCACTGCCCCATTCTTTCTTCATGTGACCTCATGGGCAGACATAGGACCCAAACCTAGTAACTCAGAGCATTCTATCCCTGGTCACAGAAGTTGCTTTTAGTAGTATGGTCAGATGTTTGTTAGAAACATTAAGAACAAGAAATTCTCCTTCTGCCAAGATTTATTAACTGGCAGGATGTAAGATAGGGGAATACCTACATGAGAAAGAAAGCTCTACAGGGGAAAGTGAAGTCAAGAGACAAGGGAGAAAGATTACTGCTTATTGTTTGAGCCAGACCTGAAGTCTAGATTAGGGAATCCTATTTATGAGAGCCAATAAATTTCCCTTTTTGTCTAAGACATTTCGAGGTTGGGTTTTTTTTTAATTTTTCACTTACAATCAGAAGATTCCTAATACATAAAAATACATACACTGAATCTAGAATAAATAAGAACATAATTTGGAAAAATCCCAGTCTAGAGACAAATAAGCATACTTTCCATTAAGTTCAGGCTTTCAATTAAGTTCAGGCTTAACATGCCAGAGTTCGGATCTGACTGGGGACAAGAAGATGTTTGAGAATTTATTAGAGAACATCTGACATGATCAATTTGCATGATAGGATATCATGTAGAGAAAAAGTGCTTATGGTTTTTTAATACGGAAATACACCTGAAGATTGAAAGGTTCTCTTCCAGCAGCATGGTCAGACATGCATATATTTTATTATTCATACACTTTGGTCCTGGTAATTTTACATGAAATGGAACTGTAAGAGAATCTCTTTTACTCTTCTGACTTGTAATACCCCTCAGGTATTATTAAACTTATAAATACCTTTTGATTTTTAAATAGCTCTCAGGATTATCAGGTTGCGATTAAAAAATTTACTCAAGCTTGCACAGAAAATTTGAAGCAGGTAGTGAAAGACATTTGATAGTAAGAGCACAACAGGTCCCCAGCATCTGGGGGTAAGCCACAAAGCCACTTCAGCTTGCTCACACCACCCAACCCTAGAGCTGAGAACCAGACCACTCCTTCTGCTTTTCTTGGAGCTGTCTCCTTATTCCTGCCTAGCGTGGAGCTTCTGCTTCATGCTTCATTCCACTGCTGCTTTCTGAAAACCACTTTTATTTTTTAATTTTTTTAATGTTTTTCTGATTTGTAGTTGTCTTCTCTCCATAACTGGATTTGGCTTTTTTGGCCTTTTTTTTTTTTTTTTTAAACTAACTTTCATTCACATCTCTCTATGATCTTGGGACTCAGTTTTTCTTAGCTGGATGATTCACTCAGTTTGATCATTCTAAATTCTAAATTCCTGGCCAAAGAATCTGTTTGGATCCCTTCAGGGGCAGGGTCACCTGGTACAAAGGAGCTACCTAGGTTCAACATTCCCCATAGTGGAAGCTTTGAATGGGAACAGGTACTTTTCAGAAAGGATGTGAGCAGGAAGGCAATGATCTGTTTTTCTCTGGCAAAAAGGTAATATAAAAACTATTGTGATGACTACAGGAATACTTACTTTCTTTCTTACTAGAGAAACAGGATAAAATCATAAGAGATAGCATTAAGAAATAAATCATAATGATTTAAATCATAAATTCATACTTCAAGAGTATTATTGAATGATTTGTGTTCCATACGGAGGACTTTGGTTTGTATTAAGAGTAAACTGGGGCGCCTGGGTGGCTCAGTGGGTTAAGCCTCTGCCTTCGGCTCAGGTCATGATCTCAGGGTCCTGGAATCGAGCCCTGCATCGGGCTCTCTGCTCAGCAGGGAGCCTGCTTCCTCCTTTCTCGCTCTGCCTGCCTCTCTGCCTACTTGTGATCTCTGTCAAATAAATAAAAAATCTTAAAAAAAAAGAGCAAACTAAAATAAATATCTTAGAAAACTGATTACACATGTTTAAAATTATGCAGCCCATTATGTCTTATAACAGTATTACCTGTTTCGCATTCATTGGTATGTGGTATAAATATATGCAGAACTAGATAAAGATTTTAGAAACAAACCAGAGATTACATTCACTCTGATAATTGCTTAGAGATGTTAGTTTTACTGGAAAGCTCAGGATGGGGTGGGGGGGGAAGGGAAATGGGAAAACATCAATGACTAACCTATAAGATCAATAGAAAAATTTGAAATTGTTTCTGATGTTACAATGGGCATAATTTCTCAAGACATCATAAAATAATTTAAAACATATTCATATTACTACAGATAATATTTATCTAAAGCAAAGAAATTATAACCATACAAAACTGAACGTGTCTGATTTAGTTTTAGGAAATCTTTATGACCTAATATACAAAACAATTTTGGAGGAAACTAAAGCAAAAAATTCAAGCTCTCCAAGATCTGCTATTTTTTTCTGAAGTGTGACATATTGAAATAATCTCTACTAAAATCAGTACTGATGAGGCAATTGAGTAAACGATACAAGTTCAGAAGATGAAAGAGGCAAATGACGTATTGAGGAATCAATCATATAAACCATGTAAAATAGACCACGTAATACTTTTTATAACTGGTTAGGGTCCCTATACTGCTTGGTGTGTTAAATTTATAAAGGTATTTATGACAACATTTTATTAATAACAAAAATTGGGTCTTCAATTTGAACATGAAAGGATTGTTCTTGTGTTTAAAGATAGATAAATTTTTGAGAAATATATTGATTAAAGTAGTTTCAAATTTTTTTAATTCCTTGACACACATACCATGCAGTCTTTGGTTTGCTTGATCTCTCCAGTGGCCCAAAGATCAATGTTTTCAGAGGCCACACTGAGAGATAGGAATCAATTCATCCCTCTAACGACAAATCAGAAAATTAAGAAACCGCTAAAGTAAACTCTTACCAACCTTTCATTCCACATGGAGGTAAGTATGTAAGTAATCTCTGTAGGAAACAATCCACTATCTGTTTAAATGACAGCAATTCAATTTCTGAGGAGGAAGACATCTTTTTAATAACGAATGCCACATATCTTTTATAGGATGAAAAAATATTAGAAGTTATTATTTAATTAGTAAAAAGCAGAATTGCAAGAAAACAAAGTAGATATTTCAAAAACTTATAATAGTGGTCACTTCAACAAGAGAGAGCATTTCACATGGCTGCATAATAGCTTTTGGAGGGCCAAGAAATGCTTCCAAGCAGAGATGACCTTTAAACTGAGGTTTAAGGAATGAATAATAATTCATTTATTATGAATTATTATGAATTATTATGAATTATAATAATAATTCATAATTCACTGGAGGAAGGTGATGGGCCGTAGAAACAGAAGAGACATTGAGCTGCAATTATACAGGAGCTTAACAAACAGCAAGTTTTGATGAACAGGCAGAACACAGAACCTCCTGGAGGTGACTGAGAGGTGGTTGTAAAGGCAACAACCTCAGGGAAAGAGTCGTTCAGGACTGGGCAAAAGAGGTCCACTGATCTCTTTCCCAGTTTCAGCTACATCCAGTTATGTCTCTCTAAAAGTTGAACTTCTTTAACATGGACAACACTAAGAATATATCTGTCCTTGCTCAAAGGTATTCTTCATCAAATATTAAAAGGACTTTTTAAGTTCAGAGTATGTGCTCACATGGCTGGCTCTTCTGCTGAAATCATGTCTTCCCAGGGCATGGGTGTGTCTCTGCCCAGTAGGTATCCTTAGCTCCTAATACCATGCAGAATGCTGAAGGTACTGAATAAAAGTGTTTAATGAATAAAGAAGGAAACAAACATTAAGCAGTATCTTTTTGCATATTCACAGTAGGCCTTGCATTGAAAATTAATAAAATGTGGCACCAAAACGTAGTCCATTATATAATTTTCATGGTTAATAAGGAGAGAACGGAAACACATCGATCCGTCATGGTTTAATGTGTCTTCCTGATTTATATGCCTAGAAATAATAGGATTTTGGCCTGCAAATCAGGAGCACTTGACCACTAACAAGGTATGTGACCCTGGACAAGTAAGTTAACCTCATCCTTAAAACAACAATTAACATTAATATGCCTTTAAACGCTATACTACAACAAGGTCCAGAGCTCATTTTACTTTAAATATAATTTTAGCATTTCAAAAACATTTGCTTATCTCATTTGTTTGCTATGATTCAGGATATAATTTAATTCTGGATAGGGAAACTAATTTCTGCCCTTTTTGCCCAAACCGCATATAGAAAATTATTTGTCTGTCAAATAAATAAAATCTTTAAGAAAATTATTTGACTGTTATTAGTAATGCATGGTCCCATTATTAATCATTTTGATATTACCTATAAATACATATATATACTTGATAAATATAATCTTACTTTATTCTCTGTCTTATGAGTATAAGAAAAACTTAACATTTTAATGCAGTTACATTCAGAAGTTTATAAAGTAAAAAATTAAAATATAAAAGTCGAAAAGAAGGAAGAGATAAACAATTCAGCTATTTATTTATATACTCTCACCTTAATCTTTTCAAACAAATTCATGTGGTTAAACAAAACATGGTACATAATAATATTCCAAAGAACAGTCTTTTTGTATTTGCTAAATTTATCAGAAGAACAACCAAGAGAAAATAAATCTTTAAAGTATCAGGCTAGTTCCTCAGGGGCAATTAAATCTGGGATATTTATATATGGAGAGGCACCATATAGTTGGATAGAATGTGTCATTACAGGAAAAGTAAATAACTGAAACACACTCAACAGGAAAACATTCATCAGAAAAGGCAGAACAGGCAGGAAACTTTTCACCAAGAGCTTAACACTGCACATAAAACAGAAGTAATTCATTGCCAAGAGTTTAACTATTAAAAAACATAACAACACTAGCTTCTAATAGTAGAAAATGTGACTATTCTACAAAGAAAACTTTTTCAAAATCGTGGCTTTGCCAAGTAGTTATCATTGATCACTATTTTGGACACTGACAGGTAGACATGTTTTCCAAAGGTGACCAAAAATAATAGTAATGATTCAAGTAGTCAACAATTCAGTTCAATAAGTAATTGTCATGTATAATTCAAACAGCAGCTCCGAATACAAAGGTGTTTACGGCACGGTCTTTACCCCCAAGTAGCCAGTCTCAGAAGGGAGGCAGGTGTGCAAATACAGTATGGTATGGTAATGTGAAAGATTAACAATATGCAGAGGATGAAGAGATAGCACGGAAAAATCACAATTAAGAGTAATTACTTCTACAGGGACTTGGGGGTGGGAAGGTGTAGAAGAAGGCTTCCCAGAGGAGGGGAGTTCTTAGATGCATAGTTCAACCAGAAGTTCACTTGCCCCTACTTCATGCTCTATATTTCTGAAAAGATCATGCTTGTTTGGAAGAATGAAAAAAGGATCATCACAGTGGGGACTGATTTTATTCCTTGGCAAGAAATCAGGGGGGAGTACAAGGGGCCAGAAATCATGGTAATTAGAGGAGGAGGGCCAGCATTTAAAGTCATAACAACTGAAAAGGAAGACTTTTAAATCAATTTTAAATTGAATTTACAATCATTATGAAGCATTATTTTCCTCCTTATCTTCCAAAAGGATCTAAGGCTGCCAAATACAATCAAATAAATTTAGCCTGCACATTTGTTTCTAGTAGAGTGAAAATTGTTTATATAAGCTGTCTCACTTTTGATAAATGGTCAGGAGCATGACTGGTATGCTTTTAAATATTCAAAATTCATTTTCAGAATCAAAGACTTATCACATGCTCTCCCACTGTGTGCCTAAGATAGCCTCAGATGATAAAGTAAAGGAAGTTGACTAATTATTTCCCAACCTAATTAAACTTATAACCACCTAGAAAAACATATTATATGATCACAGAACAAATTCAAGATAAAACCTTTTTACAGGTAATCTGTATGATCATAGGAAGAAAAGTATACATAGTACTCATTAAAGTAACTGAAAATAGGGGAAAAATCATTTTTTGGATAGTGTTGGTATGACAATAATTTAAAGATTATAGATGCAGGCCTTTATATCTTGGAATTAAAGATATCATTTTTTAACGTGCCAGGCACTTCATTAAGGGCTGCATACACA
The DNA here is from genome assembly GCF_963455335.1 of Martes martes. Lineage (NCBI taxonomy): Eukaryota > Metazoa > Chordata > Mammalia > Carnivora > Mustelidae > Martes > Martes martes. Next base: position 106,622,185 of record NC_137889.1, read on the forward strand.
TTTTTTTATTCAATCTTTATCACATCCCTGCAAGTAACTGATACTATATCCAGTTTACAGATGAGGGTGAAATTTGAACCTCAGACAGACTTACCTGTCTTCAGAGGCTTCACAAAAGCACAGGATTAAATTTATGAAGTTGGCGGAAAGAAAAAAATGGGGGAACTTCCTCTGTAGATTAAATAGTCTAAAGCAAGGTGACCAGGGAATTTGAAATGTAAATTCTGTCCTTTTTAGACCTAGGAAGATAGCAAGCACTCACAGACAACTGCAGTCAGGTCACTCCATGCCCTGCTCTCCTCCCCACTGTGTTTGACCTTCCTAATTTTTGGAGTCCATGTAAGACTGAAGTCAGACACCAGTCCTTTGACTAAGGAAGCCCAAGGCTCCTGGATACAGGGTGTATAAGGTGTGGGTATGGATCATACCCAAAGAGCTCAATATCCAGCATAGTGTGGAGCCTTCGAGTCTCACCTATACAAGTGTAAATATTTGGCCTATTCAACCTGAAGAAATAATGCATCCCATGAATAATGGAAGTATTTCTCTTCTTGCTATTTTTAAGAAACTCAAGGAAATTCATAAAACAGCTTGTTTTCTCTCAAGAAGATAGGAAAGACACATTTATTTTGAGAGACCATCTCTTCTCCAAATACCTGCTATAAGTTAGTCACTGTTTCCCTAACACAACTCCAAATTCCCCAAACCAGAGAAAACAGTTTTATTTCTTTCCCTCATGTACATTCATTGTCAGCATCAAGCCCCCCAGAGTGGTGGTGTTTAAGCATGCCTTCCGTGTCCACGTTGTATTTCAATGAACCTCTTTAAATCGTTGCTCAAACTCCATAGTTTCATGGAATAGAATTGAAATTTGTTGGTTTGGAGTTATTACATTCTTAACTTTATTGGAAGGTGAGTATGTTCGCACAAGAGAAAGAATCTCACCATGGAAAGTAGATTCATTACTAAAACATTCAGTGTTTGTCATTTTCTATGTCTGCATTGTCTCTAACAAGGATTCTTTAATTAAACATTTTATGAAATGATAACTCATTATATATAATATGCCTGTGCCCTCCTCCCATCAATTTCCATGCTTTGTTATTTAAATTTTTACTTAAATTATTTTCAATCAACATAAATTCTCAGTGTTGGAGCAAGTTTGAAAGGCTGGCAGGACCAGTTCCAAATCCCATGCATTTTGAAACAGGCTTCCTGTCTTGTAAATTCTTGTGGATGATTGTGCTGTGCAGCCATGGCACTTGGAATTCCATCATGGAACTTATTTAGGAGTAAGAAACCTGAAAAATATCATTTGCACCACCTCCCACTCTCCACCTCACTGTACACTCAGATTTCTTCAATATTCTTTAAGCTTGTGTGTCTAACATTTCATTAATCCAACTGAGGCTGTTTCAGGTTGGCTCCCAAGAAACTTAACAATTGGAAATACAGTTACCCTCAAAATGATGTTGATAGTTTGAATGAATGAGACAGTCAATCTCAGAAACTTAGTATTTTAGTCAATTTGGTCTGTTGGATGTTTTAACTCACAAACATTTACTTGCCATGATTCTGGAGGCTGGAAGTTGGAGATCAAGGTGCCATTGTGGTCAAGTTCTTGATGAAGATCCCCTTCTTGATTATGTCCTTATGTGGCCTTTCATGGGCATGTGCTTGTAAAGAAAGAGTGAATTCATGTCTCTTCCTCTTTTTATAAAGGCACTAATCTTCATGAAGTCCCCATCCTCTTAACCTAATTTGCTCCAAAGGGTCCCACCTCCAAATACCATCACATTGAGGATTAGGGTTTCATCATATAAATTTTGGGGACACACATTCAGCTCATAGCGTTTAACAAATAGGCTTTTACATTTTCATTTTCTAGAGGTGGAGGGGACATGTAGTGAATATAAATGGAAGTGGCACCAGTAATATCTAGTCCCAGTTTTCCTTTTCACTCTGCAGGTTCTATCCCAGGAACAGCTCTGGGGACTCCTCCTAAGAAGAATTGTGACTTTGGACTTAAGTGATATTCCACTTCTTAGCTCTTTGCTCTTGCAAAGATGAATGGGGGAGCACTGCCTCGTAGGTTGTCACCCTAACTCTATGACTCCGGAACGTCAATTGCAACTGCCCTAGTCAGTGACCAGGGCTCAGATACTCCACGGAGCCTCTTTCCAACATGACCATCCATGCATTACAACTAATTCCAACAGAAGAAAGTATGCTCTCCTGACTTAGTTATGGCAGAAGTAGGGGCCTACCCTTCATTGCTTATTACTTACAAGATCAGTTCAGAGAAACAGGAACTATATTATTATGGATTAGATGACTTTATTAAGGAAGGCAATATTTATTGATACTTAGCTGAGTTTTCTGTGAGAGAAGTGGGGAGTAGAGCTGCCTCTCAAGTTGCCACCCCACAGGATAGATCTAGAGAGCGAACTGCCTCATGTGAATCTTACATATGTATTTTACTGTTATTATTTTTGAGACATTTGCCATAGAAAGATACTTACGCTTTTTTTAGTCTCCAAGATAAAAAAAAATTGTAAAGATATTAAAAAGTGTCCTATATAAGGTCCATTGTCAGAAATGATAGCATAGAGCATAAAACCTTTTGAGAAGGGCTCTACCACAACTAGGAAGTACTGAAGAGTTTTTTTTTTTAATTAATTCAATATGAAAAGAATTCATATTACTTTTAATCAAGATCTTTTCATCATTTCTAATTTAAATGTTTAATTCCATTGAAATTACACTTAAAACTTCAAATATATAAAAAAGTAAATTCATCAACCAACATGGATACATAAGATTTTAAAACATCCTAATTTTGCTAAGTTAATCCTTTAGTCCTTTAGTTTTTGCTAAGTTAATCCTTTAGCTTCTTCCATTTTCCTGTATTTCTAAGAAATAGAAGCACTGTAGTATTATAATTGCTCTATTATTAATTTATTCTTAATTCATTTTTTCAATAAACACATACTTCATACCTACTGTATACCAAACTCTTCTTGATCCTTCTCATGGAACAGTTTGCTCTTTGGTTACTTACAATTGGTATCCTGGCAAGAAATACTCTGATTTATAGGTGTATCAAATACACACACACACACACACACATATGTATCCGTGTATATATGTATATGCATATACACACACATATATTTGCATATATGTGTGTATGTATATACGTATGTATGTATATAAATATATACACACACAGATATGTATAGAAACAGACATCACATAGAGCTGCTATATCTGGTTCTGATATTAATAACAAGAATCATAAAGAACTTCTATCATTTATTGAGTACCTACTACATCCCAAGAATGCCTTTAAAGACTTTAGAGGATCAAACATATTCTCACACTTAAATATGAGAGAATCAAGTCAAAGAAAGATTAATTAACTTGTCCAAGTTTTACCTACTGAGCACAAAATTATAACACGGCCACAAACAGCGCACCCAAAGTCATTTACTGTACATTTCAATTAAAAAATTACATAATCCCATTATTTTATCATAAGAGAATCCTGGCGGGGCAAGGAAATTGATTCACCATATCTGGATTTGAAATAACTAAAATTCCTAGTCAGTTTTTCTGCTGGTTACAGAGAGTTTAAAACTGAGACTAATGTCAAAACTCAGGCAAAACTGTGAAATTTGATAACCTAAAGAGAAGGGTGAAGGAATCTTCTAACATCAAAATGGCAACAGCATTTGTTCATTTAATTATCAAAAATAACTGGCCAGTCATTTGTGCTAGAAATGCAACAGTGAACAAGAAGACAGAGTCTTAGACTGTGTTGAAGTTCTGGTTCAGTTAGTAAAGCACTGAACAAACAAGTATTAAATCTGCAATTTAGATAACCATCAAGGGAAACTTTAGGATTCCTTAGGGAGGGAAAAAAAAATTCAGGAAACTTTAAGAGGAAGTAATGATCGAAAAGCTTGGGATGTCAGAAGAGTTCTCATAAAGTAATTTTGAACTTGGAATAAGATGGATTGCATCAAATCAGGTTAAAAAAAAAATTGTTGGAGTGGCCAAGGACATTTCAAGCAAAGGGGACCACCAGGACAGGGTGGGAAGGTCTTACTCTGTTAGTGTGATGTGAAGAGCTGGGTAGCTGGAGAAACAAAGTAAAAGAGGTGGGGTGTGGTGGGAGTGTGGAAGAAGATGCAGGCAGAAGCCAGATCATGCAGGCTATCTCATGGAATTAGCACTTTATTCTAAGAACAAAGGGGTACCATTGTAAGGATTTGCTTAGAGGGACAACTGGAACAAAAATAACTTGAAAAGTACAGTCTGGCTACATTGTACAGAATGCTTTGAAAGAGGAAGGAAACAAATACGGAAATTAGAATAGTCCAAGAGAACCATAAAGGTCTAAAGTAGGATAAAGAGAATAAAATGACCACTAATGGACAAAAGCTAGAATGAGTTTAAGGATAGGGATGGGTTGGTCCATAAGAGGTGGGATGCTACAACTCCAAGCCTAGCAGATGAAAGGAAGAAAGTTTGTATTTATAAATAAACTCATCAATAAGAGATAAGAAGTAGAGAGAGATGACACCTAAGGAATTCAATAATTTTGGTAAATTAAAGACATTGAGATTGCAAGTTAAGGATAAGACAAGGCAAAGTTAATAAGAGATCTTAGGAGAGTGATGATACTTGAGTTACAGTGTAAACAAAAATAGTAATAGCTAATGATTATTGGGCATTAGAGATTGTTTCAAATGCCTTTTTTTTTTTTTTTTAATTCAGAGAAGCTCTATAAGTCAGAGAATTTTACCAGTTCTACTTTGGGAATGAGGGTATTTAGAGACCAGGAAATGGCTTAACTTTGCTAAAGTTCTACAGTTCATACTTGGTAGCATCAAGATAAAAAATCCAGGCAGTCTGGTGCTGAAATCTGCACGTTGAACTGCTGTACATGGGCAGGACAACTGATCAACCATGGCAACACCACTAAGAGTCCACGTCATAAGTGTTTGACAGGGCATATATGTCATGACAGTGCCAACATAGTCTGGGGTGACTCTTACACTTCCTTCCTGAGCATTTTTCTTTTCACACTGAATTGAAATATTGAAATGGGTAGCATTTTCTGAAGCCGTATTCTCTTCTCACCCTTTTTGCTCTCCATTTTTCTATCGAGGATCTTTCCTGTTTTCATATGAAAGATATGCAAAAGTACTAGAGTGTATTTTATTTTGTTTACCATTTAAATTTGTGATTTAAATTACACACACGCACACACACACACACACACACATGAAATCCTCTGTCTCTATCTCTATTGCTCTCTCTGTCTCTCCCTCCATGTATCTCTGTTTCTCTGTCTCTCTCAAAATCTCCATGCTTTAAAAGTCCATGAACAGCTAAAGATGTAGTCAGTGACACCATAATCTCTTGGGTTGCTGAAAGAGGTCTTGAGCAAGACCAGAATTTCAAAACTTCTCTCTTCTGAAAACAACAACAACAAAAAAATAAGATGCTAATTCAGAGAAGATTTTATACATGACTTATTTGTACTTCACACTAAGTTCTTTGCAGTGTGTATGTAATAGTTAATATAGTTTACAATCACAAACTCATATATGCAAAAACTGAGCTTTTTAAAATTGGCCTTTTTTTTTTTTTAAGATTTTATTTATTTATCTGACACAGAGAGAGAGATCACAAGTAGCAGAGAGGCAGGCAGAGAGAAAGGGGGACGCAAACTCCTCGCCGAGCAGAGAGCCCAATGTGGGGCTCGATCCCAGGACCCTGAGACCATGACCTGAGCCGAAGACAGAGGCTAACCCACTGAGCCACCCAGGTACTCCTAAATTGACCTCTGACCGTGAATTTAACTCCTGCACCCCCATGTTCAGTGAAGGTGGAAAACTTAAGTCTTGTTCAAATCAAAGTAAACTAAATCCCTGCTAGATATTTCTCATATAAAGAAGGGAGTAGTTTTAATACAGACAAGAAACAAGGCAGAGGATCACAGGGAAGAGGGGAAGAGAGAAAAAATGAAACAAGATAAAACCACAGAGGAGACAAACCATAAGAGACTCTTAATCTCAGGAAACAAACTGAGGTTTGCTGGGGGATGGGGGATGGGGTGACTGGGTGATGGACATCAGGGAGGGTATGTGTTGTCATGAGCACTGGGTATTATATAAGACTGATGAATCACAGACCTGTACCCCTGAACGAAATAATACATTATATGTTAGTTAATTGAATTTAAATTAAAAAAAAAAGTTCTACTGCAGTGGGGCTGCTAAATTTGAGGTGATTTGTATTTTGTTCTTCACAATAGTGAGTGATACAGAACTGTAAGAACATGTATTCTGACAGATGGTAGCCACACCTGTGGTGAGCGCAGTTTAATGTATAGACTTATCAAATCCATATGTCATACACATGAAATTAATGTAACATTGCATCAATGACACTTAAATAAAAAAATCAATCACTAAATTTAAAAATAATAATAATGACAACATAAGGAACTCACAAACTGTCTAAAAATTGAAAAATTAAGTCACGTGATTGTTTATTTTCTTCTAAACAAACTGATATCCCCCCACCAAGACATGAATCCCAGGAAATGGCTGACAACAAACTCATCGAAATACATTAATGAATGAATGTTCTAACCCCTGTGCCCAAACAGTGTCTAGAAGATACAGGTCATTCAACATATATTTGGCAGATTCATAAGTGGATGAATAAATAAAATAATTTTAAAGACAAGAGTTGATTAGTCTCTTAGGTAAAATATACATTCACTACCAAAAACATATTCCTGGGGCGCCTGGGTGGCTCAGTGGGTTAAAGCCTCTGCCTTCGGCTCTGGTCATGATCTCAGGGTCCTGGGATCGAGTCCCACATAGGGCTCTCTGCTCAGCAGGGAGCCTGCTTCCTTCTCTCTCTCTTCCTGCCTCTCTGCCTACTTGTGATCTCTGTCTGTCAAATAAATAAATAAAATCTTAAAGAAAAAAATAAAAAATAAAACATATTCCTGAGAGTGGATTTGTATGACCTGCTGTCATTTAAATCATAATAAAATACCACTCACTTCACTATAAATGATGATTGGATACAAGTAAAAACATTGAAGTGTAAAACAACAATGAAAACGTGCAAGGCTAGTTCAGTCAGTAGAGCACATGACTCTTGACCTCAGGGTTGTGGGTTCAAGTCCCATGTTGGGTGCAGAGATATCTTAAAAATAAAATATTTTTTAAAAATATGCAAAGGGGGGTGCCTGGGTGGCTCAGTGGGTTAAAGCCTCTGCCTTCCACTCGGGTCATGATTTCAGGGTCCTGGGATCAAGCCCCACATTGGGCCCTCTGCTCGTCAGGGAGTCTGCTTCCTCCTCTCTCTCTGTCTGCCTCTCTGCCTACTCGTGATTTCTCTGTCAAATAAATAAATAAAATCTTTAAAAAAATAAATTAATTAAAAAAAAATACAAAGAATTCAACGGTCGTCAACAAAGCTGTTTCTGCCTCCTACCCTAGTTTTTTGCAGCATGCCCCTGTGGTAGTATAATACCGTCCTCTCCTGTCACAATTAAATTTTTTTTAATAAAGACTGTTCAGTATCTTTAGCTTTGCATGGTTTTTAATCAAGACAATTATATGGAAAGAGGTATGCTTTACTTTCTTGAATATGCATAGTTCTAGAATCTCTCCACACTAAATATTCATTCCTGCTTGTAGTCACTATTATAAAAGAGACATAGTTCTATCAAGATCTTTTGTTAAAAGTAATAAAGCTTAAAAATGACATCATATTTTAAATATCCCATCTCTCTTTGGAAGTATCTATATGATAGGCAGTTCCTTTCCATGAAATTGGAGTGGAGAGTCATTGTAGTACATTATCTCCAATGTTCTCTGGCCTCTCACACACTGGGGCCTCCATTAAGATCCAAGACCACCACCACCGCTTGGAGGACCCATTACTAAACTATAGTTTCTAGTTTCCCTACAGCTATGATACATAGCTACAGTTTGCAGAACTTCTTTTTAACTTTTCTACTGATAAAAGTAAGGTCCTCTCTCACTCCACAGTTTTCTCTTTTTATTATCTTTTTAATTTTTGTTAAAGAAAAACAACTTTGTTCTTTTTATTTTCCTCTGGAAACAATTCCAAAAAGATTGCCACGGAGTGCTTTATTTTGGTGTTGTAACCAAAAGAATTTTTTGCTTATCTGTAATATAGAGACATTAAAAATTCAACTAATCTTTGTCTTATTTATACAAAACAAAGACATATAATCTCCAGACTTCTGTGAACATGAAAGCATGTGTCATTGATAAAAAATGTCACATTCCATTTCTTCCCTTTTTCCAGCTAATCAATTAGTAGAAGGTCATCAATTAACCATCCAATTTAACATTTTAGGAGTAGTCAAATAAAACTGGTAATGAAGGAAAAAGGGGAAATGTCACTGTAGGATGTGGTTTACATGAAATATTTTGACCATAGTGTTTGTAAGATAGCACAGGCATTAGTCAAGTGCAACCAATTAAACATGGTGTACCTCTTTCTTCAGATCCAGTTGTGTTTAAATCTTTGAATCATGTGTAATGGAGAGGGAGAATGCTCATAGGAGTTAGATGATTAAGTTGCATAACTATTTCAATGGATTCACCCAAACATCCTCTCTCAATGAATCCCGAATACTTTTAAATACATATTGTTTTAGCAGAGGTGGTGAGAGAAATCATCATATATTCTTTTCTCCAAACTCCAAAAGCTGTTTAGTAAAGATCCTGTCTACTTGATGGACCTCAAACTTCCCTGACAGTTGAATATACCCTGTAACAGAGTATCTGTAAAGCAGAAATGTACATAACACGCTTTCTTCAAGCCCACATGTAACAAATAAAGATATCAAATGAACTGACATTTCTGCATTACAGTTTAAAATAACATCCTGTGTGACTTCTATATGCTGTGTTGTTAGCTCGACTTCAGATTTTCTAAACACTGGCTTTGCTTTCAAAGAATAATGTTCCAGTTCCTGTACTGAGTGTGTGGAGACTGGTTCGAAAGCTGGGGGGAAAGTTAAGAATGTGTGGGTTTTGGCTTCAGAATTAGCCATGCTTTAGTGATCTCCTGCATTAAACTGTTTCTTATTAATAGATCATGCAGCTACGCACCATTCACCCTCCCCTCTTCCCCACACACATATCTGACACATTCTCATAATCAATAGCAAATGTTCATTCTGAAAGTTTCACTTTTTTTTTTTTTTTCCCTTAAGCCCACCCGGACTTCCACTGTGATACAAAGAAACCATCAACTATCAAAATTTAGTGTTTGGAAGAAGGCATATAAAATAAGTGACTGTATAAGTGAAGTATAGCTGATACTTCTGAAATAATATAACATTTATTGGGTTTATTCTTCTTTCCAAAGACAATGAAGATTTACTCTGAACAAATAGAAGAGAAATATATACCCAAAACCCCCATGTTACTATCTATTTTAACATGGAAGGAGGTCTCAGCACTAAGTCATGCATTTTTAGCAATAATTTAAATGAGATCACAGGTATGAAGACAATAAAATTTGTATTTTATTACATTGCATTTGACACGGTAAACTTTTCTCAGATATAATTTAGTTTCATTTCAAACATGTTCTAGATAGCAAAGAGGTAGGAGAGCAAAAGGCCATCCAAAACCGATAATCTTTTCTCCCTCCATCTGTCCCTCTCTCCTTCCCTGACTCCCTCCCTTTCTTCTTCCCTCCCTTCCTTCCCTTTTCCTTCCTTCCTACCTTCTTTTTCCTTCCTTCCTTTCCCTTACCTCCTCTTCCTTCTTTCCTTTTCCTCCTTCCTCCCTCCCTCCCTCCCTCTCTTCCATTTTAAAGACAGAGAAGTCCTTCCCAGGACCCTCAGCAACTGAGTTCACTTAATTCTCACTAGCCAGAACTGCATCATATGGTCACTTTTAGCATCAAGCGAGGCTGGGAGTGGATAATTAGTATTCTATTTTCAACAGCATTTGGGTTCCCAAATCTTATTGTGCATCAAAATCACCTGGAGTGCTTACTAAAACACAGATTGCTGGACCCCACTCCTAGAGTTCAGACTGGGCAGGTGTGGGGAGGAGCCTGGGAAGTTGCAATTCTAACAAGTCTTCAGAAAAAGCAGCGGCTGCCTCTGCTCCCAGAACCATGCTTTGACAACCCCTGCTATACACTAAAGGAAGGCAAACATGAAGCGCTTTGGATATGGTTTGTGGGTGAGCTAACTTACAGTTCCTGCCCCCAACACTCAGCCTTTGTTATCTGATCAGAAAGTACACGTACATGAAGACCTGGGGAATCATAAGGGGGAAAGTTAGAAGAAAGTGTTGCATAATGTACAAAGGCCTCATGGCGAGTGAACGCTTAGCATAGAGAAGAAGATGTGGAACACAAAGCATGATGAGGCAAGAGGTGAGGAATGAGAGGACGATCCAGAAGCAGGGACCTCTGGAGTTACTTAAACCCCCCAGGGCGGAAGCTGGTAAGAAACAGCTCCAGGATTTGGCTGCAGATGCCTGGCACTAGAATCTGCTGACGCTCTACTGAAGAACCAGTGAGAAACTTTAGACAAAACTTTGCAGAATTTTTCACTGTGCAGGAAAAGATTTATCAACTTATTTATTATTATAATTTTCAAACAGTAAAACAAGACAAACTGGAGGGATAATACATATGAAGATGAAATGGTTGATATACCTATTCAAAAGCCTATTTCTACAGATCAATAAGAAAAATACAAACTCCCAAAGAAAATATGGTAAGAGATCAATACTGGAAGTAAAAATGGTCAGAAAATATGAACTATGTCTAATCAAAGAGATAGACAAATCTTAGAACCTATTAAAAAAAAGGTGGGGAAAGTCAAGCCTTTGTAGTTCCGGGGCAGCTCAGGCTCAGGGTTGTCTTTTTCCAGGTTGGAAGGGGAACATGTTCACCACCAGAGGTTCTTCAAGGAACAGCCTATTGTGTGCATCAGCCCTGAGATCACCAGGGGAGCCTGGCTGATACTCATATGGAGACAGACCACTTACAAAAAAAGAATCCATTCCTGATCTCAGGACACAAATATTCAACACAGTATTCTTTATAGGAAAAATAAATGAGATGGCTTAAAGTCTCAAAGTAAGAGGTTGGTGGGCAGTTTAACTGTGACTTAGAGAATAGAATGTGATCTAAAGAGGGTCCAGCCCATAGAGACTACTCAAGCAGTTTGTAGCTTTGTGTGATTTGGCTTCATTGTCTCACTGCACACACTGCAACTGAATGAAATCCTTCCCACAGCCCTGGAGTTTATAGCCAATCACAGAGTGATAGAGGGAGCCGAAGGAATATTTTTCATTTATTGAAAGTGGTGTTATGAAGATCTCTTAAAATTTGTAAAGCTTTTACATTTAAAGTTCAGCGTACCAAATCTGGATTCAAATTATCATGTATTAAGAACTTTGATATAAATATTTAAATTCATAAACAAATAGCTACAAAAGAGAAATACCAAAATTTACACTTATATTTAGTGGCAAACTTTGGGATTTTTTCCCTTCTAATTGTATTTTTCAACATTTGTGCAATAAGCAGATGTTGCTCTTATAGTATTAAAACTGTTAATATTTATGAAAAGCAATCCCTATCAAAATGCTGGCAAATGTTAACTACCTAATTTCAGCAAAAATAATTTGTAGTTCTTAAAAAGGGAAAGTATGAAAGTTTCTATTAACATATTTCCTTAAAACATGAATAATGTTATAAAGATATTTATTATAATGCTATTTTGAAATCAATGCCAGTTAATAAGAAATCAGTTATTGTAAGATAAGAATGTTAAATAACTGGTATAAATAATGAGAAAAGGAAATCAAAATTATCAAAATTATCATTTACAATTGATAGAATTTATACCTGACAATCCCATGAGCAAAAATATTTTTGAAACAATAATAGAATTCATAAATACGGCCATTTATAATAGTATATGAACAATTTTAGAAAATACAGCCATAAAAATAGTTCCATAATAATAGCAAGGAAAATGTTAAAATGACTAGAAAATTAGGAAAATGTTTATGGTAGTTGAAGCTGGGTGGTGATTATATAGGAGGAGTATCCTATAATCATTACTTTTACATTTTTAAAAAATTCCGTAAGAAAACATGTTATGAAATGACTCAAGTATTAAAAAGAGTCAAGTATTAAAAATTATGCAAAAGCCATATAAAAAAGGCTTACAAAATAGTGAAGGGTATAGAAGATGTCAATATTTAAAAATGCAGAACTCTTTTTGGAGTTAGGAAAAGGTAAATATGACAAAAATCATAATTATGCCAAATATCTTTTAAAATTCGATTTTACGGGGCACTTGGGTAGCTCAGTTGGTTAAGCATCTGCCTTGGGCTCAGGTCAAGATCCCAGGGTTCTGAGATGGGGTCCCACATTGGCGGGTTGGGGGGGGTGGGTACCTGCTCAGCAGGGAGTCTGCTTCTCCCTCTCCCTCTCCCTCTGTCACTCCTGCTTTTGCTCTCCTCTCTCTGTCAAATAAATAAATAAAATCTTTTAAGAAATAAAATAAAATTCGGGTGCACGTGCTTAGCGAAATAAGTCAATCGGAGAAAGACAACTATCATATGATCTCTTTGATATGAGGAAGTGGAGATGCAAGGTGGGGGGGTTTGGGGGGAGGTAGGAAAAGAAAAAATGAAAAGATGGGATTGGGAGGGAGACAAACCATAAAAGACTCAATCTCAAGAAACAGACTGAGGGTTGCGGGGGGGAAGGGGGATGGGAGAGGGTGGTGGGGAAATGGACATTGGGGAGGGTATGTGCTATGATGAGTGCTGTGAAATGTGTAAACCAGACGATTCACAGACCTGTACCCCTGGGGATAAAAATACATTATATGTTTATTAAAATAAAAAAATTTAATAAAAAAAAAAAAAAAAAAAAAAAAGAAATAAAATAAAATTGAATTTATCCAAACAAAATATCAGCTTGACTTTTTAACTGTTATGATAGAAAATAAAGCGTAGTTTTTTTTTTTTAAATAAATATGTAAAAAAACCCTAGAGAACCAGGAATGAAAGAGGTCGTATCTTATTGAGGTTTTGATTTGTATTTCCCTGATACTGAGTGATGTGGAGCATTTTTTTCATGTGTCTGTTGGCCATTTGGATGTCTTCTTCTTCTTCTTTTTAAGATTTTATTTATTTATTTGACAGACAGAGAGAGAGCACAAGCAGGCAGAGTGGCCGGCAGAGGGAGAGAGAGAAGCATGCTCCCCGCTGAGCAAGGAGCCCTGTATGAGACTCAATCCCAGGACCCTAAGATCATGACCTGAGTCAAAGGCAGCCACTTAACCAACTGAGCCACCAAGCAACCCCATTTAGATGTCGTCTTTGCCAAAATGTCTGCACATGTCTTCTGCCCACTTCTTCATTGGATTATTTGTTCTTTGGGTGTTGAGTTTGTAAATTCTTCATAGATTTTGGATACTAGTCCTTTATCTGATATGTCATTTGCGAATATCTTCTCCCATTCTGTTAGTTGTCTTTTGGTTTTGTTAACTGTTTCCTTTGCTGTGCAAAAGCTTTTGATCTTGATAAAATCCCAATGGTTCATTTTTACCCTGGCTTCCTTTGTCTTTGGTGATGTTTCTAGGAAGAAGTTGCTGTGGCTGAGGTCAAAGAGGTTGCTGCCTGTGTTTCCTCAAGAATTTTAATTGATTCTTGTCTCACATTGAGGTCTTTCATCCATTTTGAGTCTATATTTGTGTGTAGTAAGGAAAATGTAAGGAAATGGTCCAGTTTAATTCTTCTGCATGTGGCTGTCCAGTTTTCCCAACACCATTTGTTGAAGAGACTGTTCCTCCCCCCACCTTGGACATTCTTTCCTGCTTTGTCAAAGATTAGTTGACCGTAGAGTTGAGAGTCCATTTCTGTGCTTTCTATTCTGTTCCATTGATCTTGATCCCAAAACCAGACAAAGACCCCATCAAAAAGGAGAATTATAGACCAATATCCCTGATGAACATGAATGAAAAAATTCTCACCAAAATATTAGCCAATTGGATCCAATAGTACATTAAAAGGATTACACACCACATCCAAGTGGGATTTATTCCTAGGCTGCAAGGTTGGTTCAACATTTGCAAATCAATCAATGTGATACAATACATTAATAAAAGAAAGAACAAGAACCATATGATACTCTCAATAGATGCTGAAAAAGCATTTGACAAAGTACAGCTTCCTTTCCTGATCAAAACTCTTCAAAGTGTAGGTATAGAGGGTACATAACTCAAGATCATCAAAGCCATCTATAAAAAACCCACAGTGAATATCATTCTCAATGGGGAAAAACTGAGAGCTTTTCTGCTAGGGTCAGGAACACAGCAGGGATGTCTGCTATCACCACTGCTATTCAACATAGTACTAGGAATTCTTGCCTCGGCAATCAGACAACAAAAAGAAATAAAAGGCATTTGAATTGGCAAAGAAGTCAAACTCTCACTCTTTGCAGATGATATGATATTTTATGTGGAAAACCCAAAAGACTCCACTCCAAACCTGCTAGAACTCATACAGGAATTCAGTAAAGTCTCAGGATATAAAATCAATGGACAGAAATCAGTTGCATTTCTATACACCAACAGCAAGATGGAAGAAAGAGAAATTAAGGAGTCAATCCCATTTACAATTGCACCCCAAACCATAAGATACCTAGGAATAAGATACCTAACCAAAGAGCAAGAATCGTACTCAGAAAACTATAAAGTACTCATGAAAGAAATTGAGGAAGACACAAAGAAATGGAAAAATGTTCCATGCTCATGGATTGGAAGAACAAATATTGTGAAAATGCCTATGTTACCTAGAGCAATCTACACATGTAATGCAATCCCTATCAAAATACCATCAAGGGGCGCCTGGGTGGCTCAGTGGGTTAAAGCCTCTGCCTTCAGCTCGGGTCATGATCCCAGGGTCCTGGGATCGACCCCCACATCGGGCTCTCTGCTCGGCGGGGGGCCTGCTCCCTCCTCTCTCTCTGCCTGCCTCTCTGCCTACTTGTGATCTCTGTCTGTCAAATAAATAAATAAAATCTTAAAAAAAAATACCATCAATTTGTTTCAAAGAAATGGGACAAATAATCCTAAAATTTGTATGGAACCAGAAAAGACCCCAAATAGCCAGAGGAATATTGAAAAAGAAAACCAAAGCTGGTGGCATCACAATTCCAGACTTCAAGCTCTATTACAAAGCTGTAATCATCAAGACAGTATGGTACTGGCACAAAACCAGACACATAGATCAATGGTATAATCTCTTTGAAGGGAATTTGGCACTACTTACCAAAATAAAATGGGCCTATTACTCTACTTACAGCAAATATGGAGTAACTGGTATTAGACTGGTCCTCCCAGTAAAACAAATAGAAATTACAAAAAAAAAAAAAAAAATGTATGAACTGAATGCTTTCAGATACTGAAGAGAAGCCAGCACAGGACTGATCCTCAAGAAAAAGGAAACAACAGAAATGATCAGTAGGAACACCTGGGGTGTTGAGCCTAGAGGTACTTTCCTGGGTTTTGATACAGGAAGAACATGGTGATATTCTGCATGAAAGCAGAAGTCAAAGTGGCAGGGAGGCTGAGGTGGCTGAATTTGGGAGGTGAAGCAGGGAAATGAAGGAGTTACCCTGAAGAGTTTTGGAATTCTAATTAGTGGTCCTCCTTAGTCTTTGGTGGAATATAAAGCTGTTATGAAAAAATGAAACCTCAAAGAAGCCAGACACAGAACTCAGGATACACAGGGCTGAGAGATATATACATGTGGGTGAGAAAGAGTGGGGAGACCTTGTTGAATAACCAGGACATTTACCACAGACCCTGGAAGAAAAGGCTGAACTAACCCTAGAGCATAGGCTGATGTGTACTTTCCCTAAAAAAGTATAAAAATACTTGAAAGAACCAAGTCGATCTGCAAGTAACTTATCTGCCTGCCTGAACAAATTATATGTTGTAGAATTGAAGACATGAAAAACCAGATTCTCAACAATGTAATATTCACAATTACAAGTATCAGAACCAAACAAAACAACAAACCTTACTGAATGCCAAAAAGCAGAAAAATGTGACCTAAACAAGAAAAAAAATCAGCAATGGAATCAGACTGACAGATGGTAAAAATGGTAGAATTAGCAGAAATAGGCTTTAAATAATTATTATAATATGCTCAAGGATTTAAAGAAAAATATGAATAATATGAGGAGAGAAACCATCTTTAAAAAATCAAATGAAACTTTTAGAGGCAATAAGTATAACACCTGAAACAAAAAAAATTCACTGGACAGACTTAATATCAGTTTTAACAGTCCAAGAAAAGATGAAGATTAATAAACTTCAACAGAAAGCACTTAAATTGAAAGAATGAGGAGTTATAGGGGAG